>NW_024070203.1:32625240-33053316 GCF_014754425.2 Oryx dammah
TCGTTTTTCCTTCCTGTTATGTTGCCCTCTGTGTTTCCAAGGCTCGCCTTAGACTCGGCAGGTAGAGTGTTTCCTTGTGTTTGGAAACCTCTCTTCTTAGAATTCCCTTCCCGGGACGGGCTTCCCTTCCCGGGATGGAGCTCCCTCCCCACCTCCTTTGTCTCTTTTCTCGTTTTTTATATTTTTTCCTACCTGGTTTTGAAGACACTGATCTGCTTTTCTGGTTGCCTGATGTCCTCTGCCTGCATTCAGAGGTTGTTTTGTGGAGTTTGCTCCGCGTTGAAATGATCTTTTGAGGAATTTGTGAGGGAGAAAGTGGTCTTCCCTTCCTATTCTTCCGCCATCTTAGGACCCTGTTGGTGAATCTTATTGCACTGTGTTAACATTTTAAGTTTGTTATGTGACCTACCTTCTTTCATTTGTCTTTGGTGAAAAGATTTTAAAATGTACAAAAGTGAAAGGTAATATTTAAGGCTGAACCAAGTAAACTGCGTCTTAGTTGTTGGCCTAACTGTGCAGCTGTTTCGAAGCTGACTGACGTAAGCACCCAAAGAGGAAGTGGAGATGTCGGCAAGTGTGAACCTAACTTAGCTCTCATCACTTCTCTTCCAAAAAGCCATAAGTCCCAGAAGAAAAATATTTTAGTACTTTGTATGATAGTAAAATGTTTTACAGTTTAATACCCTGCACATATGAATTCATTGCCCATAGACCACTTTAGTCAGGAAGAAAGACATGTTGAATTGAGACAATTAATGGAAAACATGAATTTGTTGTAACTCTGTCATGCTGAGAGTTAAAAGTCAGTGTCTACTTATGTGAAAACACTTACACAATTGCCCATTGTATTTAATAGATATTAAGTGAGCCTCAGTCTGCATATGTGCACATTCACTGGCCTGTGTGCTAATCTCCATGATGTACCTAAGTGAACCTGATCCTTCAAGTTGAAAGGAGTTTGCTGACTGCAGTGATGCTTACTGCACTGTCCGAAGTACCTGTTTTGATTTCAAACTCATCACCCAGTTTCTTCTCCAGTTTACTGAATCAGTTTGCAGGTTTCTTGGAGCATCATAAAATTTCAGTTTTAAAGGATGAAGACTTTACACTGATACAGAGAGCTGCAGAAATGCATTCCAAAAACAGTTCTAAACGTAGAATTTAAAGAACCTTAAAGAATAGCAGTTATTTTTATATTAAAAATGTGGAAGTGTGATTAATAAATCCAAAGTTATAAATTGAGGATATAACCTATGATTTAGGTGATATTGTAAAAGCTCAAACCAACATACACTTTTCAGTTCCCATCCACATTTTCTTTTTGATACCCCTCATCCTATTGTCAAAAAGATGAATGTTCAGTTATAATCTTAAAATAATGCAAACAGGTTCCCTATTGTAAATGAATTCTTTTTTATTTGGAAACATAAGGCAAATTAAATAATCTGAAAAATATTTTGTACAAAATTTTTTAAATATTCAGCTAAAATATAGCAATTTTCAGGGTAAAACATAATTAAAAAAATAAGGTAAGTACCAAAGGAAAACTGAAAATCAGGGGTGTAATCAGAAAATGGCCTTTCAGCCGTCTCATAACGGAAGAGGATGTGGCTGCAGAAGGGCTCTGTTCTTGCTAATGAAGGTTTTGGGTTAAAAATACTGTGATTATGGAAAATTTTAAGCATATACAAAAATAAAGAAAATAGTATTATAAATAACCACATCTCTATCACTGTGCTTATGTATCACAAAATATGATTCACTTTTAACTTTTTTCAAGTCCTGACACACTTTTCTGGGCTATTTTGAAACAAAACAAAAAAACAGCAAAAATATATTTTTACATATAAAGTTTATTTTATGAGGTATTATATATATATATATATCTTTATATATATATATATATATATTAACCTTTCTAAACAACCAGACCATCTTATTTGCCTCCCGAGAAACTTATATGCAGGTCAAGAAGCAACATTTAGAACCAGAGATGGAAAAACAGACCAGTTCAAAGTTGGGAAAGGAGTACATCAAGGCTGCATATTATCACCCTGCTTACTTAACTTATATGCAGAGTTCATTATGTGAAATGCCAGGCTGGATGAAGGTCAAGCTGGAATCAAGATTGCCAGGAGAAATATCAACAACCTCAGAAACACAGATGACACCACCCTAATGGCGGAAAGTGAAGAGGAACTAGAGTCTTTTGATGAAGGTGAAAGAGGAGAGTGAAAAAGCTGGCTTAAAACTCAACATTCAAAATATTAAGATCATGACATATGGTCCTATCACTTCATGGTAAATAGATGGTGAAAAAATGGAAAGAGTGAGAGGCTTTATTTTCCTGGGCTCCAAAATCACTGCAGATGGTAATTGCGGCCATGAAATTGAAAGAGGCTTCCTCCTTGGAAGAAAAGCTGTGACAAACCTAGACAGCATATTAAAAAGCAGAGAAGTCACTTTTCTAACAAAGGTCTGTCTAGTCAAAGCTATGGTTTCTCCGGTAGTCATGTGTGTATGTGAGTGCTGGACCATACAATCTGAGCACTGAAGAATTGATGCTTTTGAATTGTGGTGCTGGAGAAGAATCTTGAGAGTCCTTTTGACTGCAAGGAGATCCAACCAGTCAATTCTAAAGTTAATCAACCCTGAATATTCTTTGGAAGGACTGATGCTGAAGCTGAAGCTCTAATACTTTGGTCACCTGATGCATAGAGGTGACTCACTGGAAAAAATCATGATGTTGGGAAAGGTTGAGGGCAGGAGGAGAAGCGGGTGACAGAGGATGAAATGGTTGAGTGGCATCATTGACTCAATGGACATGAGTTTGAGCAAACTCTGGTAGATAGTGAAGCACAGGGAGGCCTAGGATGCTACAGTCCATGGGGTCTCAAGGAGTTGGACATGACTGAGTGACTGAACCTCTTCAATTGGGTAACTAGAAATTTTAAAAATGGACAATCAGCATATTATGTAATTAAGTAGAAAATCATGACATTCATAACTTTCTGTTATATTTTTTCATACATAATTTCCTACACACAATTTAATGTTAAATAAATATATGATTTTTTCATTGAATTTTGCCTATATATTTATCCACTCTTTCATTATTAAAAAAGTAATTTCTGGAGCAAATTTTTTGTAGAAATACATATGCAGAATATAGTAGGACATAGGGAAAATAAAAATATTTTAAATTCTTATTTGTTGTATTTAGTTATTTATTTTTGGTGCATTTAATTTATATTTGACATTGCATTAGCTTCTATGTGAACCATGAACTTCCTGATGTTCAAGCTGGTTTTAGAAAAGGCAGAGGAACCAGAGATCAAATTGCCAACATCCGCCGGATCATGGAAAATCAAGAGAGTTCCAGAAAAACATCTATTTCTGCTTTATTGACTATGCCAAAGCCTTTGACTGTGTGGATCACAATAAACTGTGGAAAATTCTGAAAGAGATGGGAATACCAGACTACCTGACCTCTCTCTTGAGAAATCTGTATGCAGACCAGGAAGCAACAGTTAGAACTGGAGATGGAACAACAGACTGGTTCCAAATAGGAAAAGGAGTACGTCAAGGCTGTATATTGTCACCCTGCTTATTTAACTTCTATGCAGAGTACATCATGAGAAACTCTGGATTGGAAGAAGCACAAGCTGGAATCAAGATTTCTGGGAGAAATATCAATAACCTCAGATATGCAGATGACACCACCCTTATGGCAGAAAGTGAAGAGGAACTAAAAAGCCTCTTGATGAAAGTGAAAGAGGAGAGTGAAAAAGTTGGCTTAAAGCTCAACATTCAGAAAACGAAGATCATGGCACCTGGTCCCATCACTTCATGGGAAATAGATGGGGAAACAGTGGAAACAGTGTCAGACTTTATTTTGGGGGGCTCCAAAATCACTGCAAATGGTGACTGCAGCCATGAAATTAAAAGACACTTACTCCTCGGAAGAAAATTTATGACCAACCTAGATAGCATATTCAAAAGCAGAGACATTACTTTGCCGACTAATGTCCATCTAGTCAAGGCTATGGTTTCTCCAGTAGTCATGTATGGATGTGAGAGTTGGACTGTGAAGAAGTCAAAGTGCCAAAGAATTGATGCTTTTCAACTGTGGTGTTGGAGAAGACTCTTGAGAGTCCCTTGGACTGCAAGGAAATCCAACCAGTCCATTCTGAAGAAGATCAGCCCTGGGATTTCTTTGGAAGGAATGATGCTAAAGCTGAAACTCCAGTACTTTGGCCACCTCATGCGAAGAGTTGACTCGTTGGAAAAGACTTTGATGCTGGGAGGGATTAGGGGCAGGAGAAGAAGGGGACGACAGAGGATGAGATGGCTGGATGGCATCACTGACTCGATGGACGCGAGTCTGAGTGAACTTCGGGAGTTGGTGATGGACAGGGAGGCCTGGCGTGCTGCGATTCATGGGGTCACAAAAAGTCGGACACGACTGAGCCACTGAACTGAACTGAACTAGTTTCTACATCAGTGTCTTATTTCCTCTGTATTGATTTCATCATAGTTAAAGTCATTACACAACTGTGTTTATACCATTTATAGGACTGCACCTATATGCCATGTTTCCTGTATTTTCCACCTAAACAATTTCCAGTGGGAATCTCTTATCTTTCTTGTTTTTTCCCCTGATTTCTCCTGCAGCTCTGGGCACCTTCTTCACTTACCTGGTGGACCTCAGCTTTATTCAGAATATGTTTTACCTTTCTGTATTCTAATCCATCATTCAGTTATGAATTCTATCTTGCATTCATGATCTTTCTGTATTTTTGAAAGGCATTTATTCCTTTTCTTCATCATAAAATAGAAAAATGATATCTTTACACAACATTTATTTTTATTTCCTATCCTTAATTTGTTCTCTGGTTCCACTAACTGTATTGCTTTCTTTCTTTATTCCTTTCCACTTTGCATTTGCATTATTCTACTGACCTTTTTCTATTAGTCCTTTCTAAATCTAAAAAATATCAGTCCTGTACTTTTGCACATGTGCATGCACGTGTGTTTATGTATTTTAGGTGGCTGCCTCTTGGTTAGTGGGTTTGAATATTAAACAAAACTTTAGGGATTATCTGACTATCACAGTATAAACACCCAATCATAGACTAATAAAAATAAAAAAACATTTAGAAATACAGTTAGTTTCAGATCCACACAGATTCAGCCTCCATAATACAGTTTTGTTATGCATCATTGCTTCTAACTGTTGAGGCACAATGGTGTAGCGACTGCACATTTATTGTAATACATACCGAAGTCTAAGCTGCATTAAGAGGGCAGAAATGATGCTCTCAATTTTCAGAACCGTTCTCTAAACTGAAATGATATATTTAGTTTTTTATGTTTATCAATATGAATTCCAACAGCTATGTTAGAGGAAGCCTCCAGTGAATCTGATTTAGCCAGAATATGATGGAGAGGCCCTGGAGGAAGACTTCCCTCCACTCTCACCAGGATGTGTAAACGTGGCAGATATCAGTACTATTTAGCTGCCATGATTTTAGGTGTTTCAGTGAAAGGTTTATTAATTGATAAATGCCCTTAGCAGAAAGGCTTGATTACATGCTGGTTTTGATTATGGGAAAACCCATTTCATTTACTGTTTTGTCTTAAATAAATAGCATTTTTCAAGATAAACAGTAAAAGACATGAAAAAATCTACAAAAAAAAGTAGAGTTACAGATGTAGAACTTATGGCTATCAGGGGGAGGAGGGGAGGGATACACTGGGATACTGGGAAAGCATTCCGCTAGGCCTGTGTGAAGGTGGGGTACCGTTGAGTAATTTCCTCCTATGTATATGCATGCTCTTCTTGGGAATTCTGTCCAGGCAGTTAGTAGGGGCATTCCTAGGGCTTACCTCAATGTTCCTCATTTCCATGGAACACTGATTTTATTGCCTGATGTCCATATTTTGAATACCATTTTTTCATATATTAAGTTTTTCTTGTTTTATAGAGATTAAATCCTATCTTTGTTCTTTATCTTGGCCAACAGCCTAAGTCATAATGAATCTGAAAAGCCACTTTTTATTTTGTACTATAGTTACTTCAGTGACTTATATCTCTAAGGTATATTGGTCATATTTATAACACAAAAGCATAATGTACAGTGGTGTAATTATTATGTTCATGTTCTAGCAAGGTTATGCTCAAAATCCTTCAAGCTAGGATAGGCTTCAGCAGTCCATGAACAAAGAACTTCCAGGTGTACAAACTGAGTTTCGAAGAGGCAGAGTAACCAGAGATCAAATTGCCAACATTCACTGAATCATGGAAAAAGCAAAGGAAACATCTACTTCTGCTTCATTGACTACAATAAAGCCTTTGTGGGTATCACAGCAAATTATGGACAATTCTTAAAGAGACAGGAGTATCAGACCACCACGTTACCTGTCTCCTGAGAAACCTGCGCACAGGTCAAGAAACAACAGTTAGAACTGGACATGGAACAAAGGAGGGGTTCAAAATTGGAAAAGGAGTACAAGGCTGTATGTTGTCACCCTGCTTATTTAATTTATACACAGAGTACATCTTGTGAAATGCTGGACTGGATGAAGCACAAGCTGGAATCAAGATTGCAGGGAGAAATATGAACAACCTCAGATATGCAGATGTTATCACTGGGCCTCCCTGGTAGCTCAGTTGGTCAAGAATTTGCCTGCAATGCAGGAGACCATGGTTCAATTCCTGGGTCGGGAGGATCCTCTGGAGAAGGGATAGGTTACCCAATCCAGTATTCTTGGGCTTCCCTGGTGGCTCCGCTGGTAAAGAATCTGCTTGCAATGTAGGAGACCTGGGTTTGATCCCTGGATTGGGAAGATCCCCTGGAGAAGGGAAAGGCTACCCATTCCAGCATCCTGGCTGGGAGAATTCCATGGACTGTATAGTCCATGGGGTCGCAAAGAGTCGGATGTGACTGAGCGACTTTCACACATATCACACACACCACTCTAATGGCAGAAAGTGAAGAGAAACTAAAAAGCCTCTCGATGAGAGTGAAAGAGGAAAGTGAAAAAGCTGACTTGAAACTTAACATTAAAAATACTAAAATCATGGCATCCAGTCCCATTACTTCATGGCAAATAGTAGGGGAAAAAGTGGAAACAGTGACAGATTTTATTTTCTTGGGCTCCAGAATTACTGCAGACAGTGACTGTATCCCCAAAATTAAAACAACAACAACAACAACAAAACATGTTTCCTTGGAAGGAAAGCTGTGACAAAACCTAGACAGCATATTAAAAAGCAGAGACATCACTTTGCCAACAAAGGTCCGTCTAGTCAAAGCAATGGTTGTTCCAGCAGTCATGTATGGATGTGAGAGTTGGACAATAAACAGGCTGAGTGCCAAAGAATCGATGCTTTCAAATTGTGGTGCTAGAGAAGACTTTTGAGGGTCCCTTGGACTGCAAGGAGATCAAACCAGGCCATCCTAAAGGAAATCAGTCCTGAATATTCATTGGAAGGACTGATGCTGAAGCTGAAGCATCAACTTTGGCCACCTGATGCGAAGAGCTGACTCATTGGAAAAGACCCTGATGCTGGGAAAGTTTGGAGGCAAGAGAAGGGTGCGACAGAGGATGAGATGGCTACATAACATCACCGACTCAATGGACATGAATATGAACAAACTCTAGGGGATAATGAAGGACAGGGGAACCTGGCGTGCTGCAGTCCATGTGGTTGGGAAGAGTTGAACATGACTTAGTGACTGAACAATAACAGCAATTCATTCCTGTTCTTTGTTCCTTTTTTTCCCCACTCTTTCTCTATCTTTTCTGGTATTAATTAAACATTTACATGATTACAACTTTTCATTCTTAGAACATGAATTATACTTCTTTTAAATTTTATTTATTGTTGTAGAGGGTTCACAGTATACATTTTCAACTAATTCAAATGTACTTCAAATAACTATTCCACTTCTCTGTTAGTGCAAGTAACTTATAAATTATTCCTAATTTATCCATCCATTTCTTGTATTATTTCTGTCATTCACTTCAAATATACATGAGCTATAGTCACCAAATACATTTTGCTATTATTTTTAACTGTCTTTTAGATCAATTAGGAATAAGAAAAATATTTTGCTTTGTCTTAACTTATTTCTTTTCTAATCTTCATTCTGTGTGTCTGAGTTTCTGACCTATATCATTTTCCTTCTCTCTCAAGAACTTTTTTAGTATTTCTATGAGACAGAAATACCTGAAACAAAGTTCCTCGATTTTTGTTTGCCTGAGGAAGTCTTTATTCACATTTCACTTTTGAAGAATAATTTTATATATAAAGAAATCTTGGTGTTTTTTTTTACTTGCTTTTGTCAACATGTTAAATATTTAATTCCATTTTCTTCTTGCTTCCTTCTTTTTTTTTTTTTTGAAAGGAAAGTAGATGCAATTCTTGGCTTTGCTCCCAGATAGATAAGGCTTTTTCCTTGCTCTGGTTTGGTTCAAGACTTACCTTTATCTTTGATTCGCTATAGTTTTGCCATGACGTATGAGGTGTTTGGTTTTGTATTTATCCATCTTGGTGTTCACTGAGCTTCCTGGATCCTTGGTTTGGTGTTTGATATTACTTTGGGCAACTCTTGGTCATCAATTTTCTCAGACCATTTTTCTTCTTTCTGTTCTCTTCTCATCCATTCATTGTACATTTTGTAGTTATCCCATAGTTCTTGTATATTCGATCAATATTTCAGTCTTTTTTTTTCAGCTTTTCTACTTTGGAAGTTTCTATTGACATATACTCAAGCTCAGAGATTCTTCCCTTTGTTGTATTCAGTCTACTAATGAGCTTATCAAAAGCATTGTTTATTTCTGTTACAGTGCTTTTGCTTTATAGCATTTCTACTTTATTCCGTCTTAGAATTTTTTCTCTCTTCTTACGTTACCCATATATTTTTCCTTTTTGTCTACTTTTACCCATTAGAGCCTTTAACATAGTAATTATCATTGTTTTAAATTTCTGGTCTGATAATTCCAACATCCCTGCCATGTTTATTTCTAATGCGTTCTGTATCTCTTAAAACTGTTGGTTTTCCTGTTGATAATGTCTTGCTGTTTTTTTGTTGAAATCCACTCATGACGTACGGAGCGCAAGGGACTGAAGTAAATTAGCCTTCAGTAATGTGGTGGTGAGATCTGAGGGCAGGAGAGGGTTCTACCATCCTGTGGTCTCAGCATTAGTGAGCCCAGACCCCCAGGACGTGGCCTTCAACTGTGCTTCTCTGCAGCCCCTCCCTCCCTCAAGTGGGGAAAGATGGTGGGAGGTCCCTGGACCTGAGTTCTTCCCTTCTCCTACCTGGAGAGTCAGAGGGAGCTGGAACTGGAAGTTCTACTTCTCCATGTGGGCTAGAGTCAGCTATTTCCCTTCACACAGGTTCCTTAGGCTTTGGAAAACATTAGGTTAGGTTCTGGTAAATTACTTTTCCTTGAATCTAGAGCTTCTTGAAAACAGAATGCTCCCATGCTTATATGTGTAACTGAATCCCTTTGCTGTGCACCTGAAATGAACACAACATTGTGGATCAACTATACTCTGATAGAAAGTAAAAATTAAATCAGAAAAGAACAGGGTGCTCTGGTGTATTTCAAAATAGCTACCTTCCCTGTCTCCTGCCAGAATCATAAGGGGATTTTCCTCCAGCTTTCACTGTGAGAAACAGGTAGATTTCCTGGAAACAAATTTAGAAAAGTGTGGACCTCACGCCCAGAGTTTTCACCTCTCCGACTTGTCCATGCTGCCCCTCCAGAGACTTGTCAGTTCTTGTTCAGGTTGTCTGCCTTCTCCCGGCTCCCACACAGTTCTCTGCTCCTCCATGAGCTGTCTCCACTTCAGTGAGTGGGCACTCTGCACCCACCTGGCTCATCTGGGGCAGCAGTGTGTTCTACAACCCCTTGAGTTCTGGTGGATCTGAGGAGACATGCTGATTTCTTCAGTTCAACTTTCTTCTTGTTGCTGGTATAAAGTAATATAGGAGAAAGTATCTTTAGGGGAGTGAAACATAACTGATGCATTGATGCAGTGGCAGCTGATGGGGCCACAACTGAGTCAAGAAAGGGAGTGAGATACAGGAGCTGACACAAGTGGACACAGACCTGATCCTCCCCGCATCACAGCAGGCAGTGTCAAAGAATTTCATAAGCTTACATATTGACTTATTAATAGTGAAAACCAGTTCCTGTATGATTTTCTTTCATAACAATAAAATGTGTCTTACATAAATAGGGATTATTTGTAAACAATTGTTTAACAAGATTCCAAGAAAAGAAATACATTACATGGTTACTTCGCCTGTGTTTCTCTAGATTTAAGAGAATAGCCAGAGGCTTATGTTGCAGAAGGATTATGTGGAAAACCAACATGAAAATAGAATCAGAAATAATGAAAGGAGAAATCTTTTAAAGAAATTTCCTGCTTGTTATTTTATTCTATTTTTTTTAAAGGCAAGTGGTTAAATCAAAGGTGGAAGCCACAGGGGGGAAAATTTAAATAAAAAATATCTGAAAGAAAGTTTAGAACTGCCAGGGACCAAGATATATGGATGTATAGTATATCTGGATTCAGGTGCCTGGCTAAGATAAGAATTCATTCATAATGGTCATCTATCTATCTGATTCAGGAGCTGAATTTTACATTTAGGGTCATATATACAACTAAAATTTAAAATACAGAAGTTTTAAAATTTCTGTAGTTTTAAAACTGAAGTGTTAAAATCATAAAACAAATGATGAATATGTTTTCCAACATTAAATTAAATCCCTACCATCAGTATTCACTTTACTGAGATTTAAGCAAAATGGTGGAAGAGAAAGTTGTGTCTTAAGAAACACATTTTAGATGTACAGTATTATAAAATTATCACATTATGGGGATTCATTTAGCTAATGAAAAAATTTTTCATCAATTTTTAAGAGCTTATAAATGCATGTGTAATTTGTTTTAATATATCTATATTTTGATATTATGTATGTTATATCATATATGATATATATCTATCTCAACATTCAGAAAACTAAGATCATGTCATCTGGTCCCATCACTTCATGGGAAATAGATGGGGAAACAGTGGAAACAGTGTCAGACTTTATTTTTTGGGGCTCCAAAATCACTGCAGATGGTGACTGCAGCCATGAAATTAAAAGAGCTTACTCCTTGGAAGAAAGTTATGACCAACCTAGATAGCATATTCAAAAGCAGAGACATTACGTTGCCAACAAAGGTCCGTCTAGTCAAGGCTATGGTTTTTCCTGTGATCATGTATGGATGTGAGAGTTAGGCTGTGAAGAAAGCTGAGTGCCGAAGAATTGATGCTTTTGAACTGTGGTGTTAGAGAAGATTCTTGAGAGTCCCTTGGACTGCCAGAAGATCTAACCAGTCCATCCTAAAGGAGATCAGTCCTGGGTGTTCATTGGAAGGACTGATGCTGAAGCTGAAACTCCAGTACTTTGGCCACCTCATGCGAAGAGTTGACTCATTGGAAAAGACCCTGATGCTGGGAGGGATTGGGGGCAGGAGGAGAAAGGGACGGCAGAGGATGAGTTGGCTGGATGGTATTACCGACTCAATGGACATGAGTTTGAGTAAATTCCAGGAGTTGGTGATGGACAGGGAGGCCTGGCGTGCTGCGATTCATGGGGTCGCAAAGAGTTAGACACGACTGACTGACTGAACTGAACTGATATCTCCCAGTATCGGCTTCCCAGGTGGCTCAATGGTAACCTTGAGGCAGGGAACCTCTGCCAATACCAGAGACTCAGGAGATGCAGTTTCAATCCCTGCATCAGGAAAATCATCTGAAGAAGGAAATGGCAACCCATTCCAGTATTCTTGCCTAGAGAAGTCCATGGACAGAGGCACCTGTCAGGCTACAGTCCATGGGATTGTAAAGAGTCTGACACAACTGAGCGACTAACACTTTCACAATGCAAGAAAGAAGAAAACTGTAATAAAGAATCAGAAGTAAATGCTAGAAATGAAAAGCAGGGTAACAGAAATAAAGAATTCCTTTGATGGACTCAATTAAAAACAAAGAAGAGAGAGAGGAGGGCAAAAAAGAAACAAACAAAAAAGGCAACAAAATAGAAATAAACACAGGCATGCCTTCGGCCTATTGCGCTGGGGCTCCAGACTGTGGAAAACGGACTTCTGCAAGAGTTTCACCAGTGTTTACATTGGTCTGTCTTGCTGGTCCGTCGACTGCAAGTAGATTAAAAATAACACACTCTGTAAATCAGAGATGCTGTTTTTATCTCTGCAGCATCTCTGAAACTTAAAACACTTCCTGCTTCAAGGAGGTGTTCGATTTGTTTAACGAGTTTGATTACAGAGTAGATAGTACTCAATTTAGTGTGGAAATTACTTCACTTGTTCACAAAAGAATAGTATTTTACTCTTGAACTGAGATTTGATTTACCTCATTCAAATGTGGGAGAGGCATGAATGAAAGCAAAAAGATTGAAGTTGTCTGAGTTTTTATCATTTCAACTGTTTGTTGTTGTCTTTGTTTGTTTCCAGCTGAATAACAGTTTGGCAGCTTGATGCAAGGCGGCATAAATAGAGGCGGTCAGTCCCAAGCTTCCTTGGAGAAATTGGTCTCTATCTCTCTCTCTCTTTTGTTTTAACTAGAGAAACATAAAACTGAGCATGCCTCCTAGCACATAGAGAAGAGATCCATATTGTTGAAAAAGGCAGTTAATGTGTTGGAGTTCAAACAAGGGACAAATAAGGATTAGAGGAACAATCACTAATACTTATTCTCTGTTTCCTAAATGGGACTTTTTCTTCCCTGTCTGTCTAACCAGGCTTGAGGCTTAGTGAATATTTGCTGTATTCCTTTCTGTGCCAAATATTGGGCCCATCTGACATATTATTTATTCAACATTTATATTAATTTATTCAACAAGCATTTATTAAAGTATCTACTGCTTGCTACTCCATTGAATACTGGAAGCTGGTAGATGCAGAAAATGAATTTAGGGGAGGATTGACACAAGGAATAAGCAAGAAAGTGCACAACTAGAGAGAAGACCTGACGATAGAGCAACCTAATCACTGCATTCTGTCCTCACACAAACGAGACTTACTGTGTTACAGGAAAACTAATGTCAGTAAGTTAGCCTCAAGCACTGTGTTACCAGTTAGGAGGTGACAATTGTCATTTTTGCCTCGTAAAGGTAATTGATATTGAGTCTGAATAACCCTCAGTACACAGCAAGATAATTGTCCTTGTAGAATAATAACACAGTGAAATTCGCTCAGTCGTATCCGACTCTTTGCAACCCCATGGATTGTACAGTCTATGGAATTCTCCAGGCCAGAACACTGGAGTGGGTAGCCTTTCCCTTCTCCAGGAGATTTTCCCAACCCAGGGATCAAACCCAGGTCTCCCACATTGCAAGTGGATTTTTTACCAGCTGAGCCACTAGAGAAGCCCAAGAATACCGGAGTGGGTAGCCTATTCCTTCTCCAGTGGATCGTCCCAACCCAGGAATTGAACTGGGGTCTCTTGCATTGCAGGCAGATTCTTTACCAACTGAGCTATCAATAATAAGCTACATATAAATAAAGTTATCTTCTCATTCACTTTCAGAGATGCTGCTGCTGCTGCTTAATCACTTCAGTCGTGTTCGACTCTGTGTGATTTCATGGACTACAGCCGCCAGGCTCCTCTGTCCATGGGATTTTCCAGGCAAGAATACTGGAGTGGGTTGCCATTTCCTTCAGAGATGCTAGAAAACAGTAAAATAATTGATCATTTTCCAAAAAATACGTTTTGCACAACTGCCCATTTCTATATTCTCAGATTAAACGTACTGTCCCAAATATTGTGTTTTTTCAGCCTCCCTTCACCCTTATAGTCTGGATCATAAAGCAGCATAATCACTATTTGTATAGTAGTGATTTTGTCATTACATGCAAAATGACAATAAATACATAACTTGTTTTTGTTACACAGAATATATAGGCAGCTATAAAAGGCTTTATTTTTTTTCTTCTGCTCATTTCAGTTCTGCATGAAGGAGTTTAAAAGCTTCCAGAATAATATTAGTGCCATGTACCCTTTTAACATCACAGACTGCCACCTACTGGAAGATAAAGTAAACATGTATAAGACAATTGTGAAAACATGCAATATTCACATTATCACACACACACACATTCAATAGAAGGAAACATCAGTACGATTTATGTGAGTAGTAACTATCTGGCTTATTTCTATACTATGTTGTAAAGACATTTTCATGGATAACCAGAAACTAATTTACTCTATGCATTGCAAAAAATAGTGCTAAAATGTAAATCAATAGGAAGATCTGTTTTGCTAAGGTAGACAAGCTAGGAATATATTTATTTTAAAAATTAATTTATTTTAATTGGAGGCTAATTACTTTTACAATATTGTAGTGGTTTTTGCCATACACTGACATGAATCAGCCATGGGTGCACATGTGTCCCCCATCCTGAACCCCCCTCCCATCTCCCTCCCCAGCCCCTCCCTCAGGGTTGTCCCAGTGCACCAGCTTTGAGAACCCTGTTTCATGCATCGAACTTGGACTGGTGATCTATTTCACTTATGGTAAAATACATGTTTCTTTGCTATTCTCAAAAATCATCCCCTCCTTCACCCACAGAGTCCAAAAGTCTGTGCTTTATATCTGTGTCTCTTTTGCTGTCTCACATATAGATAGGGTCATTGTTAGCATCTTTCTAAATTCCATATATGTGCATTAATATACTGTATTGGTGTTTTTCTTTCTGAATTACTTCACTCTATATAATAGGCTCCAGTTTCATCCACCTCATTAGTATTGATTCAAATGTGTTCTTTTAAATGGCTGAGTAATATTCCATTGTGTATATGTACCACAGCTTTCTTATCCATTCATCTGCTGATGGACATCTAGGTTGCTTTCGTGTCCTAGCTATTCTAAACAGTGCTGTGATGAACATTGGAGCACACACGTCTCTTTCAGTTCTGGTTTCCTCTGTGTGTGTGCCCAGCAGTCTGGGATTGTTGGGTCATATGGCAGTTCTATTTCCAGTTTTTAAAGGAATCTCCATACTGTTCTCCTTAGTGACTGTACTAGTTTGCATTCCCACCAACAGTGTAAGAGGGTTTTCTTTTCTCCACACCCTCTCCAGCATTTATTATTTGTAGACTTTTTGATAGCAGCCATTTTGACCAGCATGAGATGGTATCTCATTGTGGTTTTGATTTGCATTCCTCTGATAATGAATGAAGAAAACACATCTTTTCATGTGTTTGTTAGCCATCTGTATGTCTTCTTTGGAGAAATGTCTGTTTAGTTCTTTGGCCCAGTTTTTGGTTGGGTCATTTGTTTTTCTGGTATTGAGCTGCATGAGCTGCTTGCATATTTTTGAGATTAATTATTTGTCAGTTGCTTTGTTTGCTATTATTTTCTCCCATTCTGAAGGCTGTCTTTTCACCTTACTTATAGTCTCCTTCATTGTGCAAAAGCTTTTAAGCTTAATTAGGCCCCATTCGTTTACTTTTGATTTTATTTCCATTACTCTGGGAGGTGGGTCATAAAGGATCCTGCTGTGATTTATGTCAGAGAGTGTTTTGCCTGTTTTTCTCCAAGAGTTTTATAGTTTCTGATCTTACATTTAGATCTTTAATCCATTTTGAGTTTATTTTTGTGTATGGTGTTAGAAAGTGTTCTAGTTTCATTCTTTTACAGGTGGTTGACCAGTTTTCCCAGCACCACTTGGTAAAGAGATTATCTTTTCTCCATTTCACACTATTGCCTCTTTTGTCAAAGATAAGGGGTCCATAGGTGTGTGGATTTATCTCTGAGCCTTCTATTTTGTTTCATTGATCTATATTTCTGTCTTTGTGCCAGTGCCATACTCTCTTGATGACTGTAGCTTTGTAGTATAGTCTAAAGTCAGGTAGGTTGATTCCTTCAGTTCCATTCTTCTTTTTGTATTTTCATACAAACTGTGAAATTATTTGTTCTAGTTCTGTGTAACCTGATAGAGATTGCACTGAGTCTGTAGATTGCTTTGGTTACTATTCATTTTCACTATATTGATTCTTCCAATCCATGAACATGGTATATTTCTCCAACTATTTGTGTCATCTTTGATTTCTTTCATCAGTGTTTTATAGTTTTCTATATAGGTCTTTTGTTTCTTTGAAAGTGAAAGTGAAGTCGCTCAGTCGTGTCCGATTCTTTGCGACCCCATGGACAATAGCCTACAAGGCTCCTCTGTCCATGGGATTCTCCAGGCAAGAATGTTGGAGTGGGTTGCCATTTCCTTCTCCAGGGGATCTTCCCAACCCAGGGGTCAAACCCAGGTCTCCTGTATTGCAGGCAGATGCTTTAACCTCTGAGCCACCAGATTTCACCACAATGGGGAATGGAATAGTTTCCTTAATTTCTCTTTCTGTTTTCTCATTGTTAGTGTATAAGAATGCAAGGGATTTCTCTGTGTTAATTTTATATGCTTCAATTTTACTATATTCATTGATTAGCTCTAGTAATTTTCTGGTGGTGTCTTTATGGTTTTCTATGTAGAGGATCATATCATCTGCAAACAGTGAGAGTTTTATGTCTTCTTTTCCAGTCTGGATTCCTTTTATTTCTTTTTCTTCTCTGATTGCTGTGGCTAAAACTTCCAAAACTATGTTGAATAGTAGTGGTTAGAGGGGGCACCTTTGTCTTGTTCCTGACTTTAGGGGGAATGCTTTCAAATTTTCTCCATTGAGGATGATGTTTGCTGTGGGTTTATCATATATGGCTTTTATTATGTTGAGGTATCATCCTTCTATGCCTGCTTTCTGGAGAGTTTTTATCATAAATGGATGTTGAATTTTGTCAAAGGCTTTCTCTGCATCTATATTTAGAAAGAGGTGTTTTGACTTCAAAAACTTCTAGAACATCCTTTGGTTTAATCTGCTGATGGCTCCATCATGTCACATTCTAAGTTGTCTGAAATCCCTCACCTACGTTCTCCAAACAAAGCAAGGCATCCAAGCTGGGAGACAAACCAAAAAACACACGATTGTTATTGGTGAAAAACGTCTGTACAAATGAGTTAAAAGTAACTTTGAAAAAACAAATGCTCACTCATGGTGACGTTTCGATAAACTTATCCTGTTTGATTTGGCTAGATAGACCTAAACCTAGTGTGTGCTTATTTGCTCAGTTATGTTCGACTCCTCGTGACCCCATGGATGGTAGCCCACCAGGCTCCTCTGTCCGTGGGGATTCTCTAGGCAAGAATACTGGATTGGGTAGCCTTTCTCTTCTCCAGGTGATCTTCCCAACCCAGGGATCGAACCCAGGTCTCCCACATTGCAGCCAGATTCTTTACTGCCTGAGCCACCAGGGAAGCAAAAAAAAACTAGTATAATAATCAATTATAGAAAAAGCATTCTTGTGTTGTTTGTTACTGATGTAAAAACACATCTGCTTTCCCCCAATCTGTCAATCTGCTCTTACAAAACTGGAAATGAACTCTGGGCCTTGCATAAAAAGGGACTTTCCATAAAAATTAAACGTAAAACAGGCTTTATGCATTGTATTTAAATCTGTATCCTTATGTCTTTCTTTTGTCCATGGAAGTCAGTAAAAACTGGTAAAAGTGGTGAGACCCACAGGGGCAACAGGAAGATGACATTCACACTCAGCTGACAGGTTACCAGCTGTGGCCACACTTCACTCTGACCACACAGCCCCAGGATCTGGGAGGACGCTGCTCCGTGCAGCCTGCGGGAGAGGCAGGGGGTGCACAGGACCTAGAGAACCTGCACTGAGTTTGCTCTCATTGGCACAGATTGGACGGCTTCTCAGCCACCCTGGAAGGTCAGATCATGCGGGTCTCATATCAGTGAAGTTTGGGTGTGGTTAAGTTCCAGGCAGCCCCTCTCTAGAGAAGTGGTGCAAACCCATCATGGAAGGACAGCATTTTTTACTGCAACGCATGACCCCCGTACTTATAAACAAAATCGACTCAATTGTAGTTCAACAATACATTTGTATCCTCATTGCTTGAGTTGGTCTTCATGTAGTGATGAGCTCATTATGTTTACAGAGTCCCAGACTTTCTGGTGTCTTCAAGATCTAGTATTTGTTAGTTTGTGACTCCATGACAGTCTGTAACAAGTATAAACATGTCACTAGAAGAGAAGGCATAATTTTTACTCACATGTATATATAGTCTTATATATTGATAGTTGTATGAATCAACTAGGTCAAATTAACTTTTACTATTTGCTAAACTTGGAAAAGGGAAGAAACCGATCTCGCTTTTATCTGGTGCCCTGATGCTCTGTCTGTACATTCTCCCTAGACTAGGCTCAAGACTCCCACTTTGCCATTGAAGATGCTACTTTAATCTCTGATATTTGCTCTTCCCATATTTACAGTGGATTGCTTTGTATTACGTTTGTCTCCTCAAGGACTATTAACAATGTTTCTGAACAAAATATTTTCCAATATACTGTACCATGTAATTCATTGCAGTCATGTGTAACGAGAAGTAGGCAGAGCAGACCTTGTTACCCCACATGAGATGTGGGAATGGAAGAGGTGCAATGCTCACCTCAGAGCTCACTTCAGATGGAAGGGGAAACTGAGGCTGAAATCCCCCCATGTGCATGTCCAGACAGGCTTACAGCCAGATGGTGGGGCGTTCAGGAGTTCTGGCAATTCAGAGCTGGAAAAGGACTGATGTGTCCTCTGGTCTAATCTGCCCTTTCAGAGCTGGAGCAAGCGGGCTCCAGAGAAGCTGAGTGATCTGCCCGGAGCTCCTGACAAATCCATCAGCATGACGGCTCTGGATTAAGTCAAATCCTTCTTCAGGCAAAACTGCCTGGATTTTATTTCCAGGAAACAAAATGGAGATCAAACCCAGAAAGCCAACAAACACACACATCACACGAAATGTTGTTACTGAAATGTTCCTGCCTTGGCTTTACACGAGTCAGAGGGCTCACGCTCAGTTAGACCTGAAGCAACTTGAGCTCCTGGTGAGTGAAGATTGTCCAGGCCTCCCCTGGAAGGTGGGGAACATAGACCCGGATGTCATCAGTGCCAGGTCTCCCCTGGAAGGTGGGGAATACAGACCCAGATGCCATCAATGCCAGGTCTCCCCTGGAAGGTGGGAAACACAGACCTGGATGCCATCAGTGCCAGGTCTCCCCTGGAAGGTGGGGAATACAGACCCAGATGCCATCAATGCCAGGTCTCCCCTGGAAGGTGGGGAATACAGACCCGGATGCCATCAGCACTGAGCAATAGGTCATGTGGCCTATTAATCAGAGAGTCGTTTGTGAGCCAGCTGCTACAAGGACAACCTATGTCAGCACCAGGATTTCTATGTCAAAAGGGTTATGAAATGACATCTTAAAGATAGAATAATGAGTTATTTCCAAAAGAATAGCCAGAGTCATGAATATAGAATTGCAAATAACAGTTGATTTACTTTATAAAAATAAAATTTTAAACGATTACTAAATCTAAAGAAAATAAAGCAAATTATTTCTACAGGAACTAATACTGCATTGGACTTTTAATGAATAAATGAAAATAGAAAACAAATAGCCAAGTAGATCAGATTTAAAAAATACTTTCTTTTACTATATTTTACTTGCAGATTCATAAAAATTACTTTGTTGCTGTTATTTAGTCACTCAGGCATGTCCGACTGTTTGCGACGCCATGGACTGTAACCTGCTATGCTCCTCTGTCTGTGGGATTCCCTAGGCAATAACACTGGAGTGGGTTGCCATGCCCTCCACCAGGGGATCTTCCAGATCCAGGTGTCAAACCTGTGTCTCTTATGTTGTGTGACAGATTGCCACAAACTCAGTGGCTTAAGCAGCATGTGTTACTTCCCAGTCTGTGTGTGGGAGGTATCTAGTCTTGACCTTTAGGGACCCCTTTTTTAGAGGTTCCCACTCTGGGAGTTGGTGATGGACAGGGAGGCCTGGCGTGCTGCAATTCATGGGGTCGCAAAGAGTCGGACATGACTGAGAGACTGAACTGAACTGAACTGAACTGAACTGAAAGCAACAATCGAGGTGCTGGCCACTTGCACCCTTTCTGGAGCTGGGACCCATTCCCAGTTCATGAGCTGTTGAGAACTTAATTCCCTACAGGGCCCTGATGTTTCCATTTTCTTTCCAGCAAGAAAGAGCAGAGTTCAAGGTGCAACCATCACACAGGGACGTGAACCCCATTGTGTCCAGTCAGAATGTAACTCTGATGCACTCAGTTTCTGGAAAGTTCAGGGATGTGGGGGATGCACTGGGATATGAGGGTAGAATGTCTTTTAACATAAGAAAGCCCACCACTTTTGAGTAGTGTGTATCTCTTCCAACAGGTGACCTGAGATCCAGAACAAAGGAAAGGAAAATTTAAGAGCATTTACTTACTGTGTTTGTTTACTTTCAACACCTGCAGTGTGTCCCTGAAATCATACTGCCTCACAGAATTTTAGTTGAAATATTTCATTTAATCAATGAAGGGACAGAAAAATATAAGCCAAAGGGCTGGTTAGTAAAAGATGTCAGAATGGAAGACTGTTGACCTTCTCATATTTATTCATTGCTTTTCTTATTTCTTAAGTTGCTAATTTTAATCTAAATAATATGTGTGCATGTCTAGTTGGTGATGATTAGGGTCAGATGTTACCTACTGAATGGAGGAAGCTGAGCTCATTTTTATTATTTTCTCACGCTGCCAACTACTGTCCATGTTTGAAATTATATTCGTATTTTTTGATTAAATGGAGCCTTCTATATATACTCGTTTGCTTTACTTGAGAAATAGTACACCAAAGATGAAATCTGTGAGCCTTTAAAGGTCTAAAATGTTTGTGTTATCCACTAACATTTGAGGGTAGTTTGAAGTACATCTTGCCCAGAGATTTGAGGACATCTGTCCATCCTCTTGTCTCATGGAGTGCTGTAGAGGAGAAGTCTGACCCCCCAAGGGTTTCCAGTCCATTGAACAATCAGCTGCGGGGCTTACCCTCAGTCTCTAGGCTCCTGCCCTGTAAAATAAGGAGGGTTTTATTCTAGACCAGCTGCATCCTCATTTTTAGCTTTCATTTTCACAAGGGTACATTTAATCTATTCATTGAAAACCTGGTGATTATCTTCCTGGAGTTAATCCCAGCCTTTAGGCTGACTTGATCCCAGGCTTCAGGTGTGTCTGCTCATTCTGAGGTTCACTCCACAGACCGTCCAGTCCCACCCAACATGAACCAGAGGATGGTCCACTCAGGGTCCCTGCTGGAGAAGCCAATCAGAGCTCTCAGTTAAACTGCCTCAAGAGGAGACAAAGTGCACGTACTGCGACAGGCTTGACTACCACTCTGACGTGATGCGTTCTCAGAGCAGCCGGCACACCGTGTTCTAAAGCCGGCCCAGAACTGTATCCCAGAGTAATATGAATGTGCCCTGCATTTGGGAGTGATCGCTACTCCTCCCGTTACCAAGGGGAAGAGATCTTCTATTACATTAACATCATTGTCTGCGCAAAAACTGACCGAAAGGAAACTGACAAGCCCTGACACTGAAGCAGGTTCCCTGCCTTTGTTTCTCGGTTATGTTTCCCTGTGTTTCCAGTGGTCTTCTCTGGGCACCTAGGATATCTTCCAGTTCTTTAATAACTGCTTAGCAACATGATTTGAAGAAATATCAAGCAATTTAATCTCCTGTTACTTACAAAATGACTAACGAGACTTAAAAAGAGAAAACCATACAATGAACTCGACAGCCAATTATCAATAATTGCTGGGTTGTGGGAGCCACTGCGTCCCTGCAGGTGCCTGGAGGCTGGTCTTTGTGTGTCATTAGAAGGTGTTCTTGTTTCCTTGTTTTATGTTGTCTTAAGTACTTGCTCATTCCTTTAAAGTCCAGACCCCAGCTGATATTTACAAGTGTTTTCCAGCCATCCTGACATGACATGAGGTCTCCTTCAAGTACTTGTCAGGTGCCCACCAGGCGGCAGGGCAGGCTCTACCTGTGCTGGGTGTGGAGATACTATGCCAAGTGTGAAGGTGAGCAGGGAGCCTCCTCTAGGGGCTGTGGGCTAGTGTCAAAAGACCTTGGACTTCATAGAGACAAAAAATAGAGAAACCTTAGTGCTGCCCCAGGAGCGGTGCTGCTGCCATTCCCACTTTGCTTGGGGGAGGCTCACACTTTGGTGTTTGCTCCATATTCACTAGCATAGGTTTTGTTATGTTTTCAACCTTAATTAGCTGATGGAGGATAAAAGCAAAAGTCAAGGCTGATTATCTGCACATGTCCTCAGGAAACCCTGAAAGATAGGAGCAGGGAACCAGCTCCATGGTTGTGTTGGGCACAGAGAGAGAGAGAATAGAATAAAGCCAGGTGGGCGGTTCGGACCCCAGTTCACATTTTAGGATTTCTGATGAGCTTTGCAATCACTTAGGCCCTGGAAAACATCGAGTCAACAATACTACATTCAACTTTCCTAACTTCTTTCTTTTAAGAAATCTCTCCACGTTGCAACTAGAGATAAGCCAGGGTTTTAGGTGTGATAGCATGCAAAACAAGCAGGTTGGGGACCACTGAAATGCCAGCAGTGTTTCTGTGGATGATTCTGTGGAAAACTGAAATCACTCTAAATTACCAGCATTGCCACTGGAGGATGGAAAGGGTGGTTTATTCCAGCAGTGTTGGGTTAATGCCTGTTATGTTTCACAGATTTGGAATTCAGTCTGTAAATTAGAAAAATTAACATCTTCTATGCAAATGCAGTACTGTTTTTTTAAGCGTTGGTTAATTTATTCAAGTTCAAACCCTCAAGTGTGACAATAGAACTTTTCCCTGCCAGACGGTTTATTTCCTATTATTGCATGTGAATTTGCACACAGGTGGGCCCTCTTTTGCCTCTCAGGGTTTAGGAGCTTTGGATACCATCGATAGACATATCCCAGCATGGCGCTGCCAAGTCATAATCATGAGCATTTCTGCCTTCTTGTTGCAGAAATGTTTCCCTTTTGCTTCTGCTGTCATAACTGACACCATCGGCTGGCTCTCTCCCTGGTACATGAACATCAAGGTTTCCCCAGACAGACGTGCCTCTCATGCTGTTTCCTGCTCAGCCTTCATCTGAGTTCCCTGCCTTGGTTCGTTGGGTCAGCCCTGCTGGCCAGGGGCTCCAGGTCTCTGACTTAACTACTCTAGACTCTAGCCCGTGGCTGACACCTGGACAGGCCTGGGCGTTATACTGCTCTGTGAATCTTACTTTCTGGGTCTGCATGATGTGAACCGCCGCTGTTTCATTGGTCCCCAGCTTGCTTGTTTTGCCTGTTTTCACACATGAAACCCTGGCTTTTCTCCAGTCTTTGCATCTCTGTTTTCCTTGTTGTCCTCAATGTGATGTTTTTCAAGAAAGTTTGCTTTGAGCTAATCTTTGCATCCATGATAGCTGTAATGTTACCCAATCTCAGAGTGATTTTGTGAATCTATCTAAAATACGACACAAATGTCTAAATGAAATATGAAAACAAATGTGTTTTAAATTAAATGTGTGAAAAAAAAGCACAGAGTGGTCTGTCAACTTCTCCTAAACACTTTAAAAAATATCTTTCAGCTTCAGGGGAGTAAAATTTAAGGTAGAAACTTTCAGGATTCAAGATTAAAAATATTATTTTGAAGTATGTTTCTAGTTTTTCTCTTCTTTCTATTGACTCCTTTCCATCTTTGGTCTGATTTTAAACCTCTTGTCTTTCATTGTTTTACTTCTGCATCTTCCACTATGACGCTTTTCTTTCTCTTTCTACATGAATTTGTTATGTATTTTTCTGACTACATTTGTGCTCATTTAATTCACTGAATGGTCATCAAAAAAAGTGAAGCCAGACAATTTTCCTAGAAATATAAGCTTTTGTGTAGAAGAGATGTTAGGATAAATTAACAACAATTCTAAGTCTCAATGAATACAATAATCAACAGCAATTACTGACTAGAGTTTACTATTCACACAGAATGCTCAGCACTCTTACACAGATAAGATAGATCATCCTTACTCAGATCTTTCAGGGATCCCCCATCATACTAAATAGGGCTGCAAACTCAGCAGTGACTTATCTTATCTCTATACACACATATACATATATTTATCCATATACACATATAATTACATATATAATATATAATTACATATATATACACATATATGTATATATGCATATATTTATCCATATACATGTATAATTACATATATATAATCCCAAACACTTGCATTGCTTAGCATCCACTTGGTAATCCAGCTATCAACATCTGGCAGATCACTTTTGCGTTTCTTTTTCTCTCTTGGAGAAAAGTCCAAATCAGTCTCATCATATTTTTTCTGTAGACCCTTGAGGTGTCTTGGAAGCACCTCTCTCAGGGCAGGAGCAGGGGGTGATCTGGTGAAGGGAAGCTCTGCCTCTGACCCTCCTCAGTGTGTCCACACTTGGATTCTTTTCCCTCCAGCGAGCTGCTGGAAATTTCTCCACTGGACTCCCAGATTTCCACAAAGGGGTGCTCATTCCCAGGTGGTTGTCAGACTAGGTGTTCTTCCAGGGCAAGATAGTAGAAGCTCCTCTTCTGCCATTGTTACGGAGTCGCCCAGCCTACTGGCTCATGAGCCAGGCTTTGCTTTCTGAGGGGAGAGTGGGACACCAGAGCTAAGACTATGAGGAGCTGTATTCCATGGGCCTCTTCAAGTTGCTCGGTGCATGCTGATACATTCCTGTTTAGGGCATTTGGACCTAGTCTAAGCAGAAGTGGGACACATTCTTATTTGCTTTCATTACCATGTAAGATATAGGTCAGACTTCCCAAGTGGTGCTAGTGGTAAAGAACCTGCCTACCAATGCAGGAGGTATGAGAGACATGGGTTCAATTCATGGGTCCAGAAGATCCCCTGGAGGAGGGCATGGCAACCCACTCCAGTATTCTTGCCTGGACAATCCCAAGGACAGAGGAGCCTGGTGGGCCACAGTCCATGGGGTCGCAAAGAGTCGGACACGACTAAGTGACCTGCAGAGAGCGGCATGCACACACACAAGGCACACATAGTTCATTCTCATCAGCACTGTTAGGTGGCTGCTGTGTGTTGGGTGGCGGGGCCCTAATCACCTCTTGCATGCTCTAAACTCCTCAGTCACTGGAGGTATGGAGGTCATCAGCCTAAGATTAGAGTGGAACAAATAAGATTGCCGGGAGAAATATCAATAACCTCAGATATGCAGATGACACCACCCTTATGGCAGAAAGTGAACAGGAACTCAAAAGCCTCTTGATAAAAGTGAAAGAGGAGAGTGAAAAAGTTGGCTTAAAGCTCAACATTCAGAAAACGAAGATCATGGCATCTGGTCCCATCACTTCATGGGAAATAGATGGGGAAACCTTAGAAACAGTGTCAGACTTTATTTTGGGGGGCTCCAAAATCACTGCAGATGGTGATTGCAGCCATGAAATTAAAAGACGCTTACTCTTTGGAAGGAAAAGTTATGACCAACCTAGATAGCATATTAAAAAACAAAGACATTACTTTGCCAACAAAGATCCGTCTAGTCAAGGCTATGGTTTTTCCAGTGGTCATGTATGGATGTGAGAGTTGGACTGTGAAGAAAGCTAAGCTTTAAAGAATTGATGCTTTTGAACTGTGGTGTTGGAGAAGACTCTTGAGAGTCCCTTGGACTGCAAGGAAATCCAACCAGTCCATTCTGAGATCAGCCCTGGGATTTCTTTGGAGGGAATGATGCTGAAGCTGAAACTCCAGTACTTTGGCCACCTCATGTGAAGAGTTGACTCGTTGGAAAAGACTCTGATGCTGGGAGGGATTGGGGGCAGGAGGAGAAGGGGACGACCCAGGATGAGATGGCTGGATGGCATCACTGACTCAATGGATGTGAGTCTGAGTGAACTCCGGGAGTTGGTGATGGACAGGGAGGCCTGGAGTGCTGCAATTCATGCAGTGGCAAAGAGTCAGACACGACTGAGCAACTGAACTGAACTGAACTGAATGAAGCTTAGAGAACTTGAACAATCAGAGGGTTACTCATAGACAGCAAGTGAGTGACCTGAATTCAAACCTAGATCTTCTTTACTACAAAGTAAATATTTCCTTTCAAATACTATGTTTATACTTTGTCTTTCCTGCTATGAATGTGACATGTGTCTTCTATTTTTTTTCATGGAAAGTTAACACTCTGCTTCAGTAAAAGTTTAAGCCAAGGAAGGAGAAAGAACTCAGCTGGGTTAATAATAGTTGTTGTTGTTGTTGTTCAGTCTCTCCATTGTGTCTGACTTTGCGACCCCATGGACTGCAGCCCCCAAGTCTCCTCTGCCCATGGGCTTCTCCAGGCGAGAATATGGGAGCGGGTTGCCATGTCCTTCTCCAGATGGTGATCAAATATTCTCTGCTCTATATCTAAACGTCTGGCCGTGAGTTGCTGTGGGTGACAGTGTAGGCTCCAGACATTGTGAGGCCACCTCTCAGCTACTTGGCTCAGTCCTCACAGGAGAAGAAACCATCTGCCCTCCTGGTCAAGCCACTGGTTTGTGGCATTTTTAAATAACAGTGCACACTCTTAATCAATATTTAAAGGAGAGTAATGCATATACAGCGTCTCCCCAAAGATGCCCACCCCTGAATGATCTAAAGGTTCTCTAAAAATCAAACCTAAGTGAATGCAAGTGTCATTTTTACTCTTATTATTTTAACCAGGAGGAGAGGGAGTTAATTTCCAATTGATCAAAGCATCACCATGTGAAGAAGATATGAAAGTGTGTACAGAGCGCGTGTGCCGGGCTTGAGTTTGGGGTACACAGAAAGATGGCAAATAAATTTTGCATATTTTATTATTTAGCCTCGGGCAAGTTCTATAAATAATAACATTTTTCCATTCAGTAAACTGAACTGTCATGGTAAGCAGAGTGTTACAGAGACTTTTTTTATATGCACTACTGAAACATTCTGGAAATTATTTAAATAATTTAAATCCAAATGTGTTTGCACCGATGCTTTCCGTTCAGTCTTATATAACCACCTGTTCAGGTCTCCACCTGAGCATGTCCCCATGTGTGTGCAAGTGGGGAAGGGCCTTGTCTTCATCTTGTCAACCTCGTGACAAATGAATCATTCTGAGAGAAGTAGTATTTCCATAGGCAGCAGCATGCATCTGCCCCCCTGGTTTGGTTATAAAGAGGTTTAATCAACAGGAAGTGGTGCTGTTGTCAGCATAATTAACAAGAGTCATTTCAGCTAACCCTGGAGTGTTACATTTAATTGCAGAAGGCCAGCCTTTCGAGCAGAGGCCAGGTCTGAGACCTGGGGCATTTAGGCAGCACTCTGGGGGCACTTGGGAATGTCCACTCCTCTCTCAATACTCATGGCCTGGGATGACAGACTGGCAATGTTCCTTGGGTCACACCTGTAATAATGGTAGAAACAGGTTTTCTGAGGCCAGGACTCTTTCATGTTGTATAGCTCATCTCTGAACTGGTTACGGGGATTCCAAGTCAATCAAGAATGGGGGGGAAGAGGGGGCGGTCACATTTACACACTGTGATTCTATAAACATCAAAGTTAATTTTATTGTTATCCACCCAGGCTTCTTATGTTTTGCTTTCCTCATCCATATTTTAAATGATGAGGTTTTTCAAGAATCATATTTTAAGAAATCAATTTAAACAAAGGCTTTATTTTTTTCCTTATAAGACATACTAGTAATGCAATGTCTGAAAAAGGCTCACTGAAATAGGGGAGAGGAAAAGGTGTTGACACTAGTCATTTTGAAAATAGGCATAGCTTGTAATATTAAAGGCAAAATAAACTGTACTCTAGGTGATGAAGTTGGTCCCCACAGAGATATGTGTTAACAGCTCCTGCATGACTGTTCCTGTACAACCACACAGGTGAATGGTGGGTCCCTGGTGAGTGGGGATCTACAGGAAAACAAGGGAAGAGATTAGGATGGTCCCTGTGTTCATGCATTAGAGGCAGGAACAACACTGAGAGCTCATATGTGATTTAACAAAGATACAGATGGTTGTGCATGGAAACCTTTATAAACAGGTTGTGCTGTAACCTGCGTTATCGCATGCACATGTGTTCCCTGCTCTGTCAGCTTAGAGGGCCCGAGTAAATGATAAGTACATAGAGGGGGAGAATTGATACACCCGCTGTGCAGAGCAATTCCGAGTGTCTCACGCGGGTTCTCTGCTCTCAGGACAACCTGTGCTGTTGAGAGTGACTGGGCTCCAGAGTGCAGTGTGGAACACAGGACAAAAAAAAGATAAGTCAGTACTATTGACCTTTGTCTGACTTTCTTGAGGTACAGTTAATAGATAAAAATATGAGATACTTAAAATGTACATTGTGATGATTTGATATATTCACAAATATATACATTATGAAAGGGAAAAAAAAAAGAGGAACTGACAACAGGGAGATCTGACCAACATCTGTCATCCAGACCCACAGTCAGCCTCAGCAGCGTGTGGATGTGTGGACGGAGTGATTCTCTGATGCGAGGTGGTCAAGTGGCATTTATCTCTGGGCGTCCTCTCCAAAACCCACGACCCCACCACCATCATGAGACAAACGTCAGAGTAATCCCAATGCAATAACATTGCAAATGATCAGTAATCCTCAAGACTGCCCAAGTCTTTAAAGAAAGGAAAGTCTGAGAAATGGTCACAGGCAGGGGGAGTATAAGGAGACACGGTGATTAAACCTCATGTGTCATCTGGGATGGGGTACTGGAAACTGCAGAGGATGAGGGGGAAACCAAGAACATCTGAAAGAAGTAGGGGCTGATTAACAATAATGCAGCAGCATTGGTTCATTACTTGTAACAGTGCTACATGCCATGTGCCACACTAATGCAGGTGTCCATAAACGTGCTGACACAAGGGTGTTCAGGAAGCCTCTGAGCTATTTCTACAATATCTCTGTAAAACTAAAACCACTCTAACATAGCATTTTATACAGAAAAAGTTCCCCAGAAATTTTTAAACACATAAATTAGTATGATTTTTACTCCAGTTTTTACCTTTATAATCACTGAAAATGGTTTTATGATAGCTATGGAATTTATGCCACTGATGGTGAAGCTGAAGCTCCAATACTTTGGCCACCTGATGCAAAGAGCCAACTCATTGCAAAAAACCCTGATGCTGGGAAAGATTGAAGGCAGGAGAAGGGGTCAACAGAGGATAAGATGGTTGGATGGCATCACTGACCCAGTGAACATGAATTTGAGCAAACTCTGGGAAATGATGAAGGTCAGGTGTGCTACAGTCCATGGGGTCACATAGAATTGGACACAACTTAGTGACCGAAAACAACAATATGAGATTTATGTTAACTAGTAATTAAATTGTTTTGAATAAATTCTTTTTCTTAAAAAATATTTGATATTGTTACCAGATATTTTCATTAAGGCTAATGGAAAATTAAGGGGAAAAGGAAGATGTGTTAAAATGGTTGAGAAAGTGTTAAGAAGGCACAGATATACTCCCTGCTGAACTATGAGTTTAAGTTTAGATAGTGGTTAAATGCTCTTATGCCTATTTCTCTGGCTGCATTTAGAAGCAGGAAATTGGTTCTGGAGACACTGTGTTTTTATGTAATCAATAAATACTGAAATGTTCCTACTTTTAAAGATAAGAAATGGCAATAAGTAAATATTTGCAGCTCTTTCAAATACTCTCTTCAAGAGCAATTTTGAAAAATAATAATTAAATTAATGACAAAATTTTCATGGACAAAATACATAATTCATGTCATCATTTATAATTTCATCAAATTGCCCTTTTATTTGCTAACGATTTATTCTTACCTATCTTTACTAATATCAACCTCTTTATGCTTTCCAGTCAAACCAAACCAGGCTCACAGTCCACAAGGCTTATATTTATGGAAAATAATATATTATGTGGCATGTTCAATTCTACTGAAAATGGTCCATCTCTTTTCTTTCAAAGGCAACAGTGATAATCCAGTGGCAAAGTACTCTATTCCACTCACATATACTTATGAAGTGCTCATCAACCTCATACAACAGAAAATGACAAAGAGGACTAGAGAGTTTATTGTTCCAAAGGTGGAGAGGAGCAGTAATTTGAATTGTATCAAGTCTTCTGTTTTGGAACGCACCATGCATTTTACTGTGAAGTCTCATTTACCTAAAAGATTATATTTTAACTCCACATTTTTTATAGTGACAGGGTGTCAATTTTCTATGATGACTCTTAAAGTTTATCATATACTTAAAGGAAAACTCTAAAGTATTTAAAATGAAACAAGACAGGATTTCTGAGCATTTAAGTCTATGCCTATCATTTAGATATTACAGTGACTACTAGAAGAATCTGTATTGGATATTTCATATATCAATTTATCTTACTATTTCTCTGATAAATAGCTTGCTTTCTTACTTCACACTGTTTGTGAATCAAATGTTAAGTTCCAGAGACAATTATTCATGCATGTAGCTTTGTAATTGAAAAGAGAAAGACTTGTCAACCTTTTTTATCAAGGGATAACCATATGATAGACAACTTGTAATTATTCCTGTTGAAGTTTCCTCCCCAGAAGACCCTGGTTAAATTCCTGAGTCAGGAAGATCCACTGGAGAATGGATAGGTTACCCACTCCAGTAGTTTTGGACTTCCCTGTGGCTCAGCTGGTAAAGAATCTGCCTGCAGTGTGAGAGACCTGGGTTTGATCCCTGGGTTGGGAAGATCCCCTGGAGAAGAGAAAGGCTACCCACTCTAGTATTCTGGCCTGGAGAATTCCATGGCCTGTATAGTCCATGGGGTCACAAAGAGTCAGACATGACTGAGAGACTTTCACTTCACTTCACTTCCCCAGTTGCAAAGTATGGTTCAGAGTGGATGGTGGGGATGAGCCCCCTAGAGAGAGGGGCTCCAGCTGCCCTGGATCCCATCAGGTGCTGAGCGGAGGGAGAGGGACCTGGACGTGTATATCCTCGCCCCACCGTGGCAAGGGGTTCACACTTCACAGGAGCCAAGGGAGATGGTCCATCACCTCTTCCTGTCTCATCCTTCCGTCCTCACAGGGGCTGTGGACACAGGTTCCCCACAGGACCCAATGCCTCCTTTCTCGTACTGGTTTGCAGTCTCCTCTGACACTCGGTGCTGTGCTTGATGGCCTCTCTCTGTCTTTTCAGACGACATCCTGTGGGTGCCGTAGCACATGGATTTCCGGACCGCCTGTGAGGAGGTAGGTCCCACACCTTTCTGCTTTTTGATTAGAGGGCTGGGGATGGGCACTGGCCCTCGTTCACGTCCGTGGAGCCTGGCATGCAGCAGAGGGGTGGGTGAGGGCCCTCATCGGGTCCAGAGCACAACCTGTCTCAGTGAGACTCGAAGGCACGGAGGGTCTGTGAAGCTTTGGGCTTCTTCCTGCAAGAAGGGAGCATGTTTCCTTGGGTCGAGTTGTCCTCCTCCCTAAACTGTGAGCTTCAGGTAGTGGAAGCCTTGAAACTAATTCTTTTCACATAAATGGTTATAAATTAGAAGATGTCTAAGGTCCCTTTTTGGCACCCCAATCCAGTACTATTGCCTGGAAAATTCCACGGGCAGAGGAGCCTGGTAGGCTGCCATCTATGGGGTCGCTAAGAGTCGGACACGACTGAGCGACTTCACTTTCACTTTTCACTTTCATGCATTGGAGAAGGGAATGGCAACCCACTCCTGTGTTCTTGCCTGGAGAATCCCAGGGACGGGGGAGCCTGGTGGGCTGCCGTCTATGGAGTCGCACAGAGTCGGACATGACTGAAGCGCCTTAGCAGCAGTAGCAGCAGCAAGGTCCCTTTTAGCACTAAAATCCTCTGATTTTATGATTCCACTATTCTTTCACTGTTTCAGTGTTGTTTAACTATTAATATTGGTGATTCCTACTCTGTGGAGCTGCCATCATGTTCTGTGTGAGCTAAAGTGATGCATTGCTCTGTCAAGGGTGTTAAAGGCCACTCAAGTGTGCAGTCAACAGTGCGTGAACTCGGGCCCTCAGAGAAGGCAATGACTCTATTTTAGGACGAAAGATTATCTTTTCATGTGACATTCAAGGCATTGTCTTTGCAGTCTTCGGGCAAAAGGCCAATATTCATATGTTAAAATATGTCATATTTGCTTAGGTATAAATAAGCAAAGAGAACACCTTTCAGTTCATACTTTTTTAAAAAGGTAAATTAATTTTTATTGTTAAATTAATTATTTATTTTAATTGGAAGATAATTATTTTACAATATTGTGGTATTTTTTTTGCCATACATCAACATGGTGCACATGTGTCCCATGCTTTTTTTTTTCCTGTGCTTTTTTTCATACATTAAAAAAAAGGTAAATTATTGTTCTAGAAGCTTAAACTTAGATGAATAAATTTTAATCCTGTGTCATTTCCAGTTGTAAATATAGTACATGGTATCATACACCATTGGTTTTCCAGGTGGCTCAGTGGTAAAAAAAAAAAAAAAAAAATCCACCTGCCACACAGGAGACTCAGGTTCGATCTCTGAGTTGGGAAGATCCCCTAGAAGAGGGCATGGCAACCCACTCCAGTATTCTTGCCTGGAGAATGCCCATGGACAGAGGAGCCTGGCGGACTATAGTCCATGGGGTCACAAAGAGTAGGATCTGACTTAGCAACTAACTGAACAACAAGGTATTCTTAATTTTGAATGAGCGTAGTAAAGAACATTTCCATTGAAGTGTTATTTTAGTTCTGGGCAGTGAAGCCCTCAGCAGTCTGAACATGTGTTGTATGAATGAGACAGCCACGAAACACCGTGGAGACTCCGTGGTAGAGACTGGACAGTGGGCAGTGTTTCTAGCTCACAGTTCACCTGGACTTGAGATGACAGAATATTGATTGCTAGATGGTTTCTTACACAAAAGGTTTTGATTCACTGATTTGAAGCAGATATCAAATTCCCTTAGGTTTTGGCTGTATGTTACACCAGTGATACCTTTGAGGTTTCTCTCACCCTTGCTTCTATAGTCGACATTCTTGCCCTTTGGCACTGATCCCTTGAGGGTGCCGCCATTCTGATGCCCCCGGAGTGGAGCAGCTTCTTAGAGCTGTCAAAGCAGTTCCCATGTGTCTCCCACCTGCTGGCTGGACTGGAAGGGTTGCAGGACAATATGATGTTTTGAGGATGAGCAAATCACCTCAAAGATGGGCCAAAATTAGAGCTTGCCAGAAATTCGGTCTTAGAACATTTCCATGGACTGGCACATAAAGACACTCTAGCCTATCTCTCACTCTGCAGAGAAGCAGATTGAGAGATTTTATGAAATGCTGAAAAATGCAGCAAAAGACCCTGATGCTGGGAAAGATTGAAGGCAAAAAGAGAAGAGGGCAGCAGAGAGTGAGATTGTTAGATAGCATCACTGACTCAATGGACATGAACTTGAGCAAACTCCAGGACATAGTGAAGAACAGGAAGCCTGGCATGCTGCTGTTCATAGGGTGGCAAAGAGTCAGACGTGACTGAACAGCAACATGCAGCGCTGAGTTCCATTTAAGGAACTTGGCAAAAGTGAAACCATAATGTGCCACTTGGAAAGTCTAAGTTTCGGCCTCTTTATAAAGTCCTACATCGCTGAAAATTATATCAAAGGTATATTAAAGTAAACTTATTTTCTCTTGACTGTGAATAAACTACTAACAATGAAATTTTGATATTCATGTCTACAGAGAGATCTACTTAGAATATTACCCTACAAATGCCATGATATCTCTTCTTTGTGAAGAAATAGAAATATGGCTAGATAAGTTTCACGTAGACATCTAATATAGAATGTTTTTGAAAAGGAGGGTTGTTTATTGTTGAAAAAATTCTTCTCTTAAGAAGAAAACGTTGGAATTATTTTTAAGGAATTGGCATTCAGTAATCTGAAAAGAAGCAAAAATTAAGAGAGAATACAATGAGGACAAATGCAAAACCCACAATGCAGAAGAAGCAGTGTGTGCACAGCCAGGCGTGATCACTGCTTCTCTGCCTTAAAACTGTCGTCAAGATGTGCAGCAGTAGGTCTGCATTCCACTTTCAGTTCAAGCTCTCCTCACAGTTCACGTTCACATCTGTCCTGCTTAAGATACCATAGGTGTTGATGTGAAAAGACATGCTCCTTTCCAACATACACTTACTAATTTAATAATTCCTGACCGCTTATAATTTGATTAGTCTCTCATATAATAAAATATAATCTGTGACTGATTCAATCAATAAATATTGAAAGAAACTCTACTACGAGTAAAAGATAGTACTAGGTCCTATAATTAATAATCCTTAAAAATGAAAAGAGTAATAACTTGCTAAGATTTTCTAGAGATAATAGTATATATAGTGAAGTCAAATGATGTGATGGAGCTAAATGTTATGATATCATTTAGGCATGTGACGCCTAAATACTGACTGACTCTTAGGTGAGTGTTCTTACCTGACGAAGGCCCTGAGTTCCAAGAAGTAATGACTTGCTTTTGGATTGGATCACAGCCTTGTCTATCTCAATGAAACTATGAGCCATGCCGTGTAGGGCCACCCAAGATGAAGGGGTCATAGTGCAGATTTCTGACAAAACGTGGTCCACTGGAGAAGGGAATGGCAAACAACCTCAATATTTTTGCCTTGAGAACTCCATGAACAGTATGAAAAAGCAAAAAGATATGACATTGAAAGATGAACTCCCCTGCTTGGTAGGTGCCAAATATGCTACTAGAGATAAGTGGAGAAATAACTCCAAAAAGAATGAAGAGATGGAGCCAAAGCGAAAACAATACCCAGTTGTGGATGTGACTGGTCATGGAAGTAAAGTCCAATGCTGTAAAGAACAATATTGCATAGGAATCTGGAATGTTAGGTCCATGAGTCAAAGTAAATTGGAAGTGGTCAAAGAGGAGATGGCAAGAGTGAACATCGATATTCTAGGAATCAGTGAACTACAATGGACAGAAATGGGTGAATTTAACTGAGATGACCGTTATATCTCCTACTGTGGGCAAGAATCCCTTAGAAGAAATGGAGTAGCCCTCATAGTCAACAAAGGCCTTTGGATGGAAGGGCCTCTGAAGGCTTCAAGGAGCTGCACTTCTTGTATAAGAGCTTGAAAAGTAGCTGGAAGTTAGCAGAGGAGGAGGCTGGTCAAACACACTGCAGCAGGGAAGGGAGGGCAAGAAATGAGGCTAGAAGCGTCTTGTGTGGACGACGCTTAGTACCATCAGTTCTGCTACCACAGACGGAGCCACACAAGGGGTCACATATCACTCACAACTGCAGGCTTAAGGAACAGGTAACTTACACTCAGCAACCAACACAGAGAAATAGGAGGACTCCTGAAAGACTACTGGCCGCATGTGGTGGTCTCCACCTGGCTTTGTGCAGTTTCTTCTGTCATCTTGCAAATACTACCTTTCAGGGTGAAAAGCACATAGATATTAAAGTTCAATGAAAACACAATTTGTGTTCTTTCAGGGCCTAGAACCTAAACTAAACAGGTTTTCTCTTTCACGTAGTAAGTCGGTGACAGTCTACTTTTTGAATTTCCAAAAGTACTTGATTTATGCTAAGCACACATTCTTAATAAGTTTACATGTGAGATATGTTTTTAGGACAAAGAGTAAATCAATGTGAATTCATGAACACACTTCATTGATTCACAGAAAAGAAATCAATGACTAGATGCTTAAAAGCATTGCCTTTTGAGTAACGAAGAGGCATTGCTCTTTAGTATTCCTCTAAGGAAACAGACTTCAGTGTGGGGTTTGCAAAATCCAGTGCAAGGTAGGATCGTCCATCAGGTTTAGGAAAACAGCCTTTGAAGACGTGTCATTTTTCAGATTTTATAATCACATACTGTTCTTGTAGGTTATATGCAGCATGTGCATGTCTTCATGCATGTGTGATGCAACCACAGCTTAAAAAGGTTGAAGACAAGCAACTGTTATGTTAATAAAGAAAAAGAAGATGGGTGCAGGTCCTAAGTTTATGCTAAAATGTGGGACTGGTCGTTATCTGGGTGGGTTTTTATTCTTGAACAACCTGGGTCCGCAAATCTATAAAGACTTTGCAGCCAGGGTTGTTTTAGTTCATGCTGCGCAGGAAGCACTCTCAGGGGCTGTTTCCCATTCTCAACCCCCAAGACTGCATCGGAGATGAGGGCCTGTGGACCCAGCCCTCCCATCCCATATCAGCTGGTGTCCCTAGCTCCCTCCATAGCCCAGCTGTGGCAGGAAGGGCATCCCTCAGGCTGAGTGGGGATGGGGATGCCGCCACTTGCCATCACTCTGATCCAGAAAGCACCACTATTCAAGACTGAATTATATCCAGAGCTTTGGTGAAAGACATTGATAGCCCTGCCATTGTGTACAGAAGGATGGGGAGGCATCTTTACAGAGATCTCCGCCGGAGGACACCAGGCAGGGAGTCGGAGGCCCAGGTTCAAACCCCACCTCCTGCCTGTCTCCACGCCTCTGCTTTTGTCCCGTCTGCCAGAACCACTGTGCTGGGGGACCAAAGTCAAGTGAATAAACGAATACATCTGGGCATGCAGTCAGCTCTATATAGTGAATGAACTGTGTGCCTGCCTTCCACAGTGATGATGCCAATCCAGCAGGCTGCTCTGAGCCAGGAGATTGTCTGAAATGGATAGTACCCATCTTCTTGCAGCTACTGAAGGAGCTCTGGGGCCTGACCCATCCATTCAGTCCCCAGCGTCTCCTGCCCGAGGTCTTATGTTTCTGCCAAGAGTAACTGTGTTCTCACTTTCCCAGTCCCCATCTGCCTTCTCCTCTGGTCTAAGAAATAGGCTTATAAGACCTTACTCTAAGCGTACCATTTCACTGTGCAGTGCCTACCTGCCACCACACGGTACAGGGACCTTGGCCTCCCCCCCCACCCCGCCCTCCACCTCCTGAAACTTCTTCTGGTTCAGCTCCTGTCAAACTCTATGGGCTCCACATCAGGGCTGTGTTCTCCATCACATGGACTCTGCATTCTTATGCTTCTATATTTTTACTCAAATTTCCCCCTTTTGGATAAAATAACTTTTGCCTTCTTTACTTATTGTCTCAATTTATTTTTTTCAAGACAAGCCACCTCTTTCTGTCCACAAAGCCTTCTCTCACATGCCTTTGCTCATGAATCGCTAATTCATTCCTCTACATTTCTCCTGTATCAAGTGCTGAAATATCATATTGCACCTTATTTGTATATTTGGATGAGTAGGAATATTCTGAGACCAGAGATTATCATCTAATTCATGTCTGACTCTCTGTTGCTGCTGCTGCACTTCAGTCGTGTCCGACTCTGTGTGACCCCATAGATGGCAGCCCACCAGGCTCCCCCGTCCCGGGGATTCTCCAGGCAAGAACACTAGAGTGGGTTGCCATTTCCTTCTCTCTCTTTTTTTTTTTTTTTTGTTTTTTTAGACTTTTATTTTTTATTTTTATTTTTGTGTATTTTATTTTTATTTTATTATTTTTTTTATTTTACTTTACAATTCTGTATTGGTTTTGCCATACATTGACATGAATCCACCATGGGTGTGCATGAAAGTGAAAAGTGAAAGTGAAGTCGCTCAGTCGTGTCCAACTCTCTGTTAGTTACATTGTATTTGAAAAACAAATGCATCTGTGGAATTTTTAATGTAATTTCATGTCCATGAGCTGTATTTTCATAATAGAATATATATAGCATTTATATGGAAATATATATTTTAATGTTAATTTATTGTTAGCTTCATTATCTCTCAGTTTGTCATTTTCTCCAAATAGAAATTTATTGGTATATATATTTATGGTACATGTATTACATTCTAATAGAAGCTACCTCATTTTTTATCTCCCATCACTCTTGTCCTCTGAGGGGCCCAGCATAGCTCTAGGTCCGCATTCTGTTTTCCAGACAACTCTCCAGTAATTCGGGGACATGCTTGAGTGGATGGAGGTGTGACCACATCAGAAATGTGATGAGAGAAACCTCCGAGCTGTGCTTTAGTTCCTTAAGCTTTCCCTGGATGATCTTCAATCTCTCTTTGATGTGAGACAATAATGTGTTTACGGGGTCTCAGGGAAAAGCCCCTCTCTCCTCCTGAAATTGAGGCAGAGCTTTATCTGTGAGTGCCAGCTAGTCCGTGATTCTGCTAGGGGAATGGTGTGGAATGTTCTGTCCACTGAAAAACCATCAAACACACCCAATTAAATTCCCTGGGCTTTGATGTCATCTCCTCCTCCAGAGCATTTCAGGCAGTCTGATATCGGCCCCTGGCCAAATCATATTGTAAGCGTGAGAGAATTTGCCTTGTGAAAAATGTACAAAACTTGTGTTCTGTATTAAAGAAAATAAATTTTGCTTTTGCTGAAATATCAATGCTTTTGTCTTCTAGACGTATGCACTCAAGCTGAGCTCTGGGTAAGGGAAATTAATGGATACGATTTATGGGGGCCTAGCCGTGCACAATCTCAGAGGAGGGACTAGGACCATCACGATTCCTGGAAAAGCTTGTTTTTCCTTAAAAGACATTCTAATACTTACAGAATAATTACAGACCAATCTAACCACATAAAATAAAGGGCATAATGGTGTGTATCCTACATGGAATAAAACAGTTTACAGAAAATTCTCTCTAGAAGCCACAGTGTCTCAGTATATTCTCATCAATGTTGTGAACATTCTCTTAAAGAAACAAACCCCTAATAATCCATGTGTCATTTATATTCCAAGAGAAAGTCCTGTATTATTTACCTGGGATTTCATGCTACTTAACTACTAAGGATAAAAATAGATTTCTATGTATTTATCTCTTTATCCAAATTAAGAATGGCTCAAGGCAGTGCTAGTGGTAAAGAATTCACTTGCCAGTGCAGGAGACATAAGAGACGCAGGTTTGATCCCTGGGTTGGGAAGATCCCTTGGGGAAGGACATCCACTCCAGTGTTCTTGCCTGGAGAATCCCGTGGACAGAGAAGCCTGGTGGTTTACAGTCCACGGTGTCACAGAGTCGGACATGACTGAAATGACTGAGCATACAATGCAGGTGGGGTGGCATGGGGATATGATGTTTTTCCAGTGTAATGAAAATGGTCAGAACTTGGTTATAACGATAGCTGTGTATTGCTCCACTAAAAACATCGAATTGAACGCTTTAAGGGATTTAATTTTGTAATATATACTGTGACCTGGATTTCAATAAAACCATTACCAAAAAAGTTATGTAGGTTGTAAATATTAAATAAATGTTCACTATTTTTCAAATATAGCATGTAAACTATAATCCTACCTTTCCAAATCTTCGTGGGTATTTTCTGATATGATCTCTATGAGGCCTACCTGGTATGAAAATTCTAGACAAACCTGGACAGTTATTAAAAGCAGAGACATCACTTTGCTGAAAAAGGTCTGTATAGTAAAAGCTATGGTTTATCCAGTAGTCATGTATGGATGTCAAAGTTGGACCATAAAGAAGGCTGAGCACTGAAGAATTGATGCTTTCCAACTGTGGTGCTGAAGAAGATTCTTGAGAGTCCCTGAGCAGCAAGGAGATCAAACCAGTCAATCCTAAAGGAAATAAACCCTGAATATTCATTGGAAGGACTGATGCTGAAGCTCCAATACTTCGGCCACCTGATGCAAAGACCCAACTCATTGGAAAAGACCCTGATGCTGGTCAAGATTGAGGGCAGGAGGAGAATGAGGTGACAGAGGATGATATGGTTGAATGGCATTACCGACTCAATGAACATGAATTTGAGCAAACTCTGGGAGATGGTGAAGAACAGGGTAGCCTGGTGTGCTGCAGTCCATGGGGTCGTAAAGAGTTGGACACAACTTAGCAACTGAACAATAGCTTGGTGTGAAATGGTTATACTTTTCTCTGTACCTGTTTTGTTTCAGGCTCATCTGACTACATTTTTTCTAGCTTTCTTGATGTTTTGCTAAAAAGGCCATAAAAATATTCTATGAACTGAGTATAATTCTTTCTCTGTTTTGCTCTTTTTTGGTCTGAAGACAAAGACGGGGATCTGTTTGCTGCAGGATGGTAACCAGGAGCCCTTCAAAGTGCGGCTGCACCTGGCTAGGGATATCCTGATGATCCAGGAGCAGGACGTGACATGTGTCTCTGGAGAGCCTTTCTATTCCGGTGTAAGTATCTCTTCCCTCTCTTGAAGTTTTCTCTTTTTTTTTTCTGTCTTGTCCTGAATAAAAACATCTATTCACAGAAAATACTTAATATTTTTCCCTTATTTTCAGAGCCAGTAATTTTTGTCTACAGTGTAGTAAGCAGCATCCTTGCATATGGATTCATACCTGGTCCAAAGACATACATGGGGGCCCGTCTCCAGCCCAGGGTCTTGTTGACTCCGAGTTGCCACTGTATGGCTGGAGGGACACTTGTGTTTGTGATCATGAGGGAGCAGGTTGTAGCTCTCCTCCCCAAGGACTAAGTGGAAGCATCACGTGACAGTTTCCACTCTGAACTCACCTTACATCTCACTGAACCTTCAGAGGGGGGCGTCTCTGGGAAGCAGGAGGGTTTGGGTAGTGGTCCCTGAACACATGTCAAGATTCTCCCTGGGGCTTGTGGGTGGAAGACTCTGTGGACCTCACAGAGTCACGCTGGGTGCTGTGCAGGCTCTGTCTGTGCCCTCAGCAGTGGACACAGGAACCTGCTGCTGGTCCTGCCTTTGACCAACATTAATTATCTCACAGCCCTCCGGTCAGCCTCCTCACTGAAGTACAGCTCTGGAGACAGGCTGGGGGGTGTTCAATGACAAAATTTCACCTGAGTACATTTAAAGATCTCATGAGCTTTATTCAGTGATTCATGAGGCCTTTCCTGGTGGCACAGTGGTAAAGAATCCATCTGCAGTGCAGAAGATGCAGGTTCAATCCCTAGGTTGGGAAGATCCCCTGGAGTAGAAAATGACAACCCACTCCAGTATTCTTGCCTGGAGAATTCCATGGACAGAGAAGCCTGATGGGCTACAATCCATGGGGTTGGGCAGTACTCATCTGGCAATTAGGAGGAGTTCTGTCAGCTAAAGAAAACAAGAGGTTTTCAGGGGAAGAAACGGTCAGAAAAAGTAAACTGTTCCCAAAGAAAGGCTTGTTTCTGTGAAGGTCATCCTCCTGAGGGGAGAGCAGGTCTGTGGGGGAGGCGGGTCATTCTAGTGTTGACAGGGGAGTTCCAGGCTGAGTGGCTAAACCAGTGACCATCCTGCGGGAGCTGGAACTGCAGGGTGGTCTATGTCAAGTACCTGGTGACCTGGGCTTAGCACATGGGATTCCACGCGGGCCTGTCGGACCCTTTCCAATAGATGAAACTGAATTGAATGTGACAGAACACTTTTATCATAAAACTAGATGTTTTAGAGTTTATCCTTCTTGTGTAATAACATCAAAGACATAATCTTAACAGTGTCGTCACGTGTGATCTCAGGGGAAAGTCGCAGCATGTGTCACACAGGCCGCTCCTGGGTCCCCTGATGTCTGTAGTGACTCAGCAGGCAGACTTACTGTGTAGCTGATTCACAGGCTTATTTCAGACTGTTTTGTTGGGGTGAATAATGCTGAATTTGAGCTTCCACCTCACTTCTCACCAACATCCTGCGGGGAGTCACGCTAGGTCCTAAATCGATAATCTCCTGCTGACGAAAAACAATGGATGCTTTGCAGACTGTTAACTGTTCTTTGTCACAAACCATTTATATCATCCTGAATCATGGGTCTGGCTGTCAAGGCTGATTACACTGTTCCCATAGGGTCACCCTTTCTTTCTTTTAGTTAATAAAAGAGTAATGGCCCATTGCCTTTTTTCTTCCTTTCTTTTCCTTTATTTTTTGGCAGAAAAATATATTGCATCTATCATATACATTACATATATACACACATACACATATTTACATACATCAAAATGGTACATATATACACATATATTACATACATCAGAATGGTACATAGCAGTTGTCAGGTGGAAACGTGAATGCTTCAGTTAACAGAAAAAAGTCACCTTCCTTGTGCTCAGAAGTGGACTATTCTGTCCCTGTACCTCTTGAGTGACCAGCCCCCTCAACCAGAGGAAGCCATGTTCATCCCTGTGATACTATCTCCTTCAACATTGCCCTGAAAGAAAATCAAATTTAGCCAAGGTCGGTTTTAAATGTTGGCAATATATTTTTAGAAGGCCAGTGAGACTAAAATCAATATGAGATGGCTGCATAATTCATCTCAGAGATGCCTGTTTCAAAGGGGTTGCCAGAAACAGACAAGAAAATCTTGGAGATTAAATTCTAAATATGGCAGAATTATCAGATATGTGGCGTCAATGTAATTAGCACCTCAGTAGCCATCTATGGGGTCGCACAGAGTCTGACACGACTGAAGCGACTTAGCAGCAGCAGCAGAGTTCTAATGAGCATCATTAGGACTTAGAATCAACAAAACTAGGTGACTTCCTTTAGTTTTCCTTGTGGGAGAAAGTGTGCAGTTAGTAATCCCACGTGTGAAACCATCATTTCCTGAAGTCGACATCAGGAGAAGTTGATGTCCGGCTTTCACTGTGAGAGTCAGTGTTCACTCCATGGGGGATGGGCTGGGATGCAGGATTCAGAGGTGAGGTCCACTGTCTGTCAAATTCGATCAAGAGAGACATGGCAACTCCTGGGGGTGGATTCTTACCAGCTCATCTGGGGTGAAAGGGATGTGAAGCCTCAGGTTTTTTCTCTTTTTTTCCCATCAAAGAGCCACTCACATACACACAACATACACATTATATATATATTTTTTTCAGCCTTTAATGCCATCAGTTGTTTTGTACTACAGGTAGAGAAATTTGATGTTTAAAAATATGTTTTTTCCGCCACTTCCCACTAGAGAAGTAGACTTGTGCAAGGTTGAGATTTACTTCAGCACCTTGACAGAGACCTCCATGGAGGTCTCTCCAGGGGCAGTGGTGGGACAGCCCTGTGCCTCCCAGCCAGGCTCTCGTGGGGTGCGGGTGCTGAAGCAGCTGGAACTCCTGCCTGGACCAGCAGGAACAAGGAAACCCTCACCTTAAATAAGAAAAGATAATCAACAGTGCCAACCTTGAAATGTCAGAGACGTTACAATTATAACAAGAGCTGGAAGGTGGCCGTCATGAAATGGTTTTACCCTTCTTACAACAGCATTGACACAAGTGAGAAAAAAAGAAAGTCTCAGCAGAAAGCAAATGGAAAATGCAGAGCTGAAAATTCAGCTGAAATAAGAGCTCAGAGGATGGGTTCAGCAGCAGAATGGAAAGGACAGAGGAAAGGATCAGTTAGCTTAAAGACAGAACAATAAGAATCACCCTCTCTGAATTTAGGAGAGAAATTGATCTGGAAAACATAATGGACCCATGAGCTTAAAACGAAAAATCCAACGTTTAAGTCCTAAGAGTCCCAGAAAAAGAGGACATCTGAGCTCAAAAGTGCTTGAAGAAATAATGGCTGAAAACTCCCCCAATTTTGCCAAAGATGTAAACTTATACATTAAAGAAGTAGGACTGATCTCAAAAGGATAAACCCAAGAAACTTGTGTCAAGACAGATCTTAGTCAAATCCTGAAAACTAAAGACAAAGAAAAAAACTTAAAAGCAGCAAGAAAAAAACAATATTGTTCTTTAGCAATAGGCGTAAAGTAATTCAAATGATAGCAGATTTTCCCCCCAGAAACAATGGAAACCAGAAGGAAGGGGCACAGTATTTTTCAAGTACTGAAGAGAAAGAACCAGCAACCCAGATTTCTCTATATGCCTAATTAACCTTCAAGAATCTGGCAGAAGCTTACAACTCATTAGTGAAATGGCCAATGAAAATGAGCAAAGGATTTGAACAGAGATTTTTTTCAAGGAAGATTTATAAATGGCCAATAAGGAAAAAGAAATGCTTGACACCATCAGCCATCCAGGAAATGGAAATCAAGACCACAGCAAGGTCCACTTTATATCCACTAAGATGGTTATCATCAAAAAGACAGAAAAGAGCAAGTGGTCCTCAATATGCGGAGAAGCGGAGATTCTCAGACCCTGCTGGAAAGGATGTGCAATGTCCGTGGGGTGGAACAGCTTGCAGTTCCCAGTATCACTCCTTTGAGGACACTCAGGAGAAATGAGCTCACATGTCTACACAGGAATGTGCCCACGGATGTTCACAGTAGCATGAGTCATAGTAGCCCGATCGTATAAATACCCCAGAGGTGGAGGAATGGACCATGGATTGTGGTGTATCTACACAGAGGAATGTTAGCGGGCAGCTTAGAAAACAAAGTGTTGGTACATGCTACAATCTGGACAAACCTGGAAGCATCACAGTGAGAAGCTAAACACACAGGACCACATGCTGTGTATTTTCATTAACGTGAAATGTCCACAACAGGTGGACACCATGGAGATATGGTGTAGATTAGCATGCTGAGATTAGAATGAGAAGATCAGGAATGATGGGTTCCAGCAACATTTTGAAAAGACAAGTGTTCTTAAATTGATTGTGATGATGGATACATAACTGAGACAATACTAAAAGCCACTAAATAATGCACTTTCAAGTGGCTGGTGTAAAGGTACATGAATTATAGCTCTTAAGAACTATTTTTAAATGTTTTTTTTTTAATTGTGCTAAAATTCACATGATACAAAAATACTATTTTAACCACATTCAACTGTAAAGTTCAGCAACACTAAGTACATTCACGTTGTTTTACAACTCTCACCATCATCCGTCTCCTGAACTTTGGGGCTTGCTGTTCTATCCCACTGATCTGTATGTTTAGTCTTCAAAAAAAAAAAAAAAAAAAAAGCCACTGTGTTGTCTTGATTCCTGCAGTTCTACAGCAGGTCTGAGACAGAGATCCCAGATCCTTTGGCTCTGTCCTCTGCTTCAGCATCACGTGGCTGTTACGGGTCCTCTGCGCACAAACCCGAGAGCCAGCTTCCAACACCCACAGGCAGCTTGCTGGAGTTTTATTAGGATTTATCGATTCCATAGATCAAGTGGGATGAGTTGGTGTCTTGAAAATATTGAGTCTTCTGGTCCACAAATATAAAATATTTCTCTTTACCTTTCTCATTTTTGATTTCTTTCCTCAGAGTTTATAGTTTTCCACATAGGAAACTTTTTGTCATTGTTGGTTAGTTGTTCAGTCATGTCTGACTCTTTGTGACTTTATGTCTGACTCTTTGAGACCCCATGTACTGTAGCCCACCAGGCTTTTCTGTCCATAGGATTCTCTAGGCAAGAATACTGGAGTGGGTTGCCATTCCCTTCCTGACCCAATGATCAAACCCAGGTCTCCTGCATTGCAGGCAGACCCTTTACCATTTGAGTCTCTAGGAAAACCTTTACTTGTTAGATTTCTACCACAGTATTCCATTTTGGGGCTTCCCTGGTGGCTCAGCTGGTAAAGAATCCCCTGCAATGCAGGACACCTGGGTTCGATCCCTAGGTTGGGAAGATCCCCTGGAGGAGGGCATGGCAACTCACTCGTGTATTCTTGCCTGGAGATTCCTCATGGATGGAGGAAACTGGCAGGCTGTAAGTCCTACTGCACAGTCCAAGAGGTCACAAAGAGTCGGACACGACTGAACAACTAAGCACACACATTCCCTTTTTAATGGGCTGCTCTAAATGGTACTATGATTTTAATCTCAAGTTTCTGTTCTCATGGCTGATATACAGGAAAGCAGTCAAACTTTGTGTATTAATTATGTCTCCTGTGGCTTTGCTGTAATTACTTTTAGTTCCACGGGATTTTTGTTGATTCTTTGGCATTTTCTACATAGACAGAGAACAAAGACAATTTTCTTTTTTCCCCTCTAATCCACAGACTTTTCATTCCCATCACTGCTGAGTTGTGCTACCCGTAACTTTCAGCACGAAGTTGAAGGACAGTGGTGAGGGTCGTGTCTGCCTTGTTCCCCATCTCAGGGGAGAATGGTGTTTCTAAGTACTCTTTCCCTTTGTCACAGCATACCCAGATTTTTCAGTTATCTTTGTTTCTTTCATCTTATTTTTCCACCTCATCTCAGGGCTGTGTAATAGAAAAGACAGTAGAATCTGAGAAACTTTCATTTCCATCCTGAGTTGGATCTTGGCCAGGTTACTTCAATTCATTTGCATTTGCATTTTCTCACTCTTAATTGGGACAATGCTGCCTACGCAGCTGGGCTGTTGCAATGATTATGTGTTTGAAATGAAAATGTGGGGGAAAGCTCTTTATTCACTTAGCACATGATTATCTAACTTTGATTTAGGCCCAATACTAACTTCTATGGATACAACTGTGAGCAAGATATAGATTCAGAACTCAGAAAACTAGTGGGAAAAGACAGCCAAGGTCACAGTGTATTTTAATAAACCATCATGAGTGTTAATAGACCCACATGTGCACATAGTAGGTTTTTAGTAATCAGAAGCTGCTGTCTTGTTATTATTCTTTTTTTGAGATTTAGTGATTTTTCTTGAATTGTCAAAAAGAGTTCACGACTTTTCTTGTTTCTTTCTTGCATATCTTCTTTGCATCTATCACACAAAATCAGTCCACTTCTTCACTGTAATCTCTCTAGTTTCTGCCTCGTTCTCATGACTCTCTCCTCTCCTCACTACATGTCTCGAAAATGTCCATTCCTTAAGTGTATAAGAGCACTGTGTTCTCTCTGGTGACATGTACATACTGGTTCACATGCAGTTCAGGCAGTAAATGTGGAGAGTATGTCAAATATAATCTTTCAGAAAGCGGGGGTGAAAATAATTATGTTTTTGATAGCAGTGTCTTTTTCATAACATGAATAGGTTCAGGTGCACGACACAACTTCACACAAGCCAGCACTGCTGTTGGGCTCCATCTTTTTGTCCTGTGAGGAACAGGAAGATTAAAGGAAGGCTTTTCATGGGCATGAGTGCATGGGAGCACCTGACTCAATTTTGTGTTTTAAGAAATAAAATAACCGATTATACTTGGTTTCCTAAAGGACAGTGGCTTGTTGCTAGGCAACTTCTTTATGAAACTCACGCTGTGATAACTAAATACAGCTCCCAGCTAACTTCCAGGTAGCCTCTGATTTTAGAGGTGAGCAGCTGAAACAATCCATTAACACTGTCTCTCTTTCCTTTGACTGCTGGGGCAGGAAGGAGACCTCCGACATGGGAAGGAATGGAGGGGCTGGGGGCATAGCTCAGGTGGCACACAGACTACGACGAGTGTCAGCAAGTGGTCTGCCTTTACATGCCTCCTGCTGCCTGCAGGCACCAATTTAAAGTTCTGGCTTTAAAGCACAAAGTCGTTTGTCCTGTCTGTCTCCCCACTTTCTTAGTAGTCAGCTAATGAAGCAGCAGCATCTAAAGGTGCTGGCTGCTTCTGCAAGCATGCGTGTGCCTGTGTGTTTAAAAAACATTAAAATAAGTGCTGCTTCTGAGAGTTCCAGCAGGTTCTGCTGACTCTTTGGTCTCTCCAAACTCTTCTCTGCATCAGCAGTTTTGTATTCGATTTGGAACCTGTTCTAAATATGCTCCCCCAAAGATGGGAGGGCATCATATAGAGTGAATAAGGCCCTGCACAGACCTTTGATAACTTGCATGCTTGCCATTCTTTCAGAGAAAAGCTGGGTTTCACACACACTCCACTGCTCAGGAGAACTCACTCACCAAGCTGTCCTCCTGTCCGATGATTGCTGTGCAAGACATTCTAGAAACTTCTGGTGATGCTACTTGCTGTTAAAAATGCATTTCACCCGTGGTGGATTAATGTCAATGTATGGCAAAACCAATACAGAATTGTAAAGTAAAATTAAAAATTAATTAATTAATTAATTTTAAAAAATGCATTGTCAATTCCACTCACCATTGCAACAGAAAGAATAAAATATCTAGGAATAAACCTACCTAAGCAGACAAAAGAACTATATAGGGAAAATTATAAGACACTGATGAAAGAAATCAAAGATGATATAAACAGATGGAGAGATATTCCATGTTCCTGGTAAGAAGAATCAATATTGTGAAAATGACTATACTACCAATGCAAGCTATGTATTCAATGCAATCCTGATCAATTTACCAATGGAAATTTTCACAGAACTAGAACAAAAAAATTTCACAATTCATATGGAGACACAAAAGACCTTGAATAGCCAAAGCAGTCTTGAGAAAGAGGAATGGAGCAAGAGGAATCAACCTGTCTGACTTCAGACTATACTACAAAGCTACAGTCATCAAGACAGTATGGTACTGGCACAAAAACAGAAATATAGACAAATGGAACAAGATAGAGAGTCCAGAAATAAACCCATGCATCTATGGGAACCTTATTTTTGACAAAGGCAAAGAATATACAGTGGGGCAAAGATAGCTCCTTCAATAAATGGTGCTGGGAAAACTGGACAGCTACATGCAAAAGAATGAAATTAGAACACTTCCTAATGCCATACACAAAGATAAACTCAAAATGGATTAAAGACCTAAATGTAAGACCAGAAACTTTCCTCTTAGAGGAAACCATAGGCAGAACACTCGATGACATAAATCAAAGTAAGATCTTCTATGACCCACCTCCCAGAGTAATGGAAATAAAAACAAAAATAAACAAATGGGACCTAATAAAACTTAAAAGCTTTTGCACAGCAAAGGAAACTACAAGCAAGGTGAAAAGACAACCCTCAGAATGGGAGAAAATTACAGCAAAGGAAACAACTGGCAAAGAATTAATTTCCAAAATATACAAGCAGCTCATACAACTCAATATCAGAAATACAAACAACCCAATCAAAAAGTGGGAAGAAGACCTAAACAGACATTTCTCCAAAGAAGGCATACAGATGGCTAACAAACACATGAAAAGATACTCAACATCACTCATTATTAGAAAAATGCAGATCAAAACTACAATGAGATACCACCTAATACCAGTCAGATGGCCATCATCAAAAAGTCTACAAACAACAAATGCTGGAAAGGGTGTGGAGATAAGGAAACCATCTTGCATTGCTGGTGGGAATGTAAATTGATACAGCCACTATGGAAAATGGTATGGAGATTTCTTTAAAAAACTTGGAGTAAAACTACCATATGATCCACTACTAGGCATATATCCTGGGGAAACCAAAATTGAAAAAAAGACAAAACCAAAACATATGTACCCCAGTGTTTATTGCAGCACTACTTACAATAGCTAGAACATGGAAACAACCTAGATGTCCATCAACAGATGAATGGATAAAGAAGCTGTGGTACATATATACAACGGAATACTACTCAGCCATAAATAGGAACACATTTGAGTCAGTTCTGATGAGGTTGACAAACCTAGAGCCCATTATACAAAGTGAAGTAAGTCAGAAAGAGAAAGATAAATATCGTTTACTGATGCACGCATATGGAATCTAGAAAGATAGTACAGATGAATTTATTTTTAGGGCAGCAGTGGAGAAACAGGCACAGAGAACAGACTTATGAACACAGGGGAAGGGGAGGAGGGAGTATGTGAGATGTATGGAGGGAATAACATGGAAATTTACAGACTGTATGTAAAATAGACAGCCAATGGGAATTTGCTGTATGACTCAGGGAACTCAAACAGGGCCTCTGTGACAATCTAGAAGGGTGGGATGGTAATGGAGATGGGAGCAAGTTTCAGCGGGGAGGGGACATGGGTCTACCTATGGCTGATTCTTGTTGATATAAGATAGAAAATCACAAAATTCTGTAAAGCAATGATCTTTCAATTCAAAAAAAGGGGGCAAAAAATGTGTTTGTTCTTACATTTTGAAATTTGTATTTTGAGAGTCGATGTGGGTTGTCTGAATTAACCATAACCTTGGTTTTGATACTATTTTAAGGAATCAAGTATTTATTCTGTTCAGAAACAGAATGAAGAAAATGGTTCTGCTATCCAAGAACTGTGGTTTAGTTTGACAAGCAGTGTTGGAGAAGCAGCATCTGCTTGGTGAGAATAAAGGTGACCTTTAATCAACTTGTCCCTCTGAGTCTTCCAGGGTTGGAGCTTCTCTGACTCAGCTATTGGTGATGGTGTGGATCAATATTGATTAGATTCTAAATGTATAGAGTAAATTTTCATTATTTAGAAGGAAAACCCACATAAAGTAATATAAGAACTAGTTTTGTTAAATATATTTTACGTTGCCTTTAAAATGATAAAATTTATTTAAGATATATTGTCTAAACCACCACAGGTGGGACATCTTAGGTGACTGTTAGTTAGGAAAGTGGCTAATGTAGCCAAGTACACTGGGAGTTTGTGGACATTTAGGGACAAGAAAACAGACATCTGCCCAGATACCAGGGGAGATGGGTGGAGTGTAAACCTTCCTGGGTAGGAGAGGGCTCAGGAAGATGAGAAGGTTATAAATAAATGGAGAAGCTTGTATATAAAAGCTCTCAACCCTTTAGCATCCCAGGAGAACAGGTATTATGTAGAGAGGAAGACCATAAAACAGTAATATTGATGTCTTTTTTTAATTAGAAACTAAAGGATTTGTCCAAACATGACTCTTTGTGGTTTTTCAGTGTCATATGCTGGTGACTGAATGATTGGTTATATTGTGGAAGGCAAAACAGAGCTGCCTTTGAAAATGGATAATCCCACTGTCATAATCCCATTATGACTGTCAGTTAATTGTAAAATCCGTTCCTCTTCCCAGCAAGCAGCCATTGTGAACATGGTTTATTCAGTTTCAACCCCAGACGTGCACATGGACCACTAATGTGCTGCAACGTGGCAGCCCCTAGCTGTGTGCTTCAGTCTCCATGAACAGTATGACTGTTAGTGATGGAGACCATACTCACCACAGATACTAAGCTGTTTTTCTGTAACAAAAATTGTGTTATTAGACAACAAAAATACATATCATGGGAATGAAAAGAGATTTTAAAGCTCAGATTCCAGCCTATGTCCAAAAAAGGTATTGAAAGAAGTTAACTTTTGAGAGGTTAGCAGTTTAATAAACTACAGTCCCTTTTATTATGATAAATGGTTCAGTTCAGTTCAGTTCAGTCGCTCAGTCATATCCGACTCTTTGCGACCCCATGAATTGCAGCACGCCAGGCCTCCCTGTCCATCACCAACTCTCGGAGTTCACTCAGACTCACGTCCATCGAGCCAGTGATGCCATCCAGCCATCTCATCCTCTGTCATCCCCTTCTCCTCCGGCCCCCAATCCCTCCCAGCATCAGAGTCTTTTAAAATGAGTCAACTCTTCGCATGAGGTGGCCAAAGTACTGGAGTTTCAGCTTTAACATCATTCCTTCCAAAGAAATCCCAGGGCTGATCTCCTTCAGAATGGACTGGTTGGGTCTCCTTGCAGTCCAAGTGACTCTCAAGTCTTCTCCAACACCACAGTTCAAAAGCATCAATTCTTCGGCGCTCAGCCTTCTTCACAGTCCAACTCTCACATCTATACATGACCACTGAAAAAACCATAGCCTTGACTAGACGGATCTTTGTTGGCAAAGTAATGTCTCTGCTCTTCAACATGCTATCTAGGTTGGTCATAACTTTATTTCCAAAGAGTAAGCATCTTTTAATTTCATGGCTGCAATCACCATCTGCAGTGATTTTGGAGCCCCCCCAAATAAAGTCTGACACTGTTTCTAAGGTTTCCCCATCTATTTCCCATGAAGTGATGGGACCAGATGCCATGATCTTCATTTTCTGAATGTTGAGCTTTAAGCCAACTTTTTCACTCTCCTCTTTCACTTTCATCAAGAGGTTTTTGAGTTCCTGTTCACTTTCTGCCATAAGGGTGGTGTCATCTGCATATCTGAGGTTATTGATCTTTTTCCCAGCAATCTTGATTCCAGCTTGTGCTTCTTCCAGCCTAGCGTTTCTCATAATGTACTCTGCATATAAATTAAATAAGCAGGGTGACAATATACAGCCTTGATGTACTCCTTTTCCTATTTGGAACCAGTCTGTTGTTCCATGTCCAGTTCTAACTGTTGCTTCCTGACCTGCATATAGGTTTCTCAAGAGGCAGGTCAGGTGCTCTGGTATTCCCATCTCTTTCAGAATTTTCCACAGTTTATTGTGATCCACACAATCAAAGGCTTTGGCATAGTCAATAAAGCAGAAATAGATGTTTTTCTGGAACTCTCTTGCTTTTTCCATGATCCAGCGGATGTTGGCAATTTGATCTCTGGTTCCTCTGCCTTTTCTAAAACCAGCTTGAACATCTGGAAGTTCACGGTTCACATATTGCTGAAGCCTGGCTTGGAGAATTTTGAGCATCCCTTTACTAGCGTGTGAGATGAGTGCAATTGTGCGGTAGTTTGAGCATTCTTTGGCATTGCCTTTCTTTGGGATTGGAATGAAAACTGACCTCTTCCAGTCCTGTGGCCACTGCTGAGTTTCCCAAATTTGCTAGCAAATTGAGTGCAGCATTGTCACAGCATCATTTTTCAAGATTTGAAATAGCTCAACTGGAATTCCATCACCTCCACTAGCTTTGTTCATAGTGATGCTTTCTAAGGCCCACTTGACTTCACTTTCCAAAATGTCTGGCTCTAGATTAGTGATCACACCATCGTGATTATCCAGGTTGGAAGTTTTTTGTACAGTTCTTCTGTGTATTCTTGCCACCTCTTCTTAATATCTTCTGCTTCTGGTAGGTCCAGGCCATTTCTGTCCTTTATCGAGCCCATCTTTGCATGAAATGTTCCCTTGCGATCTCTGATTTTCTTGAAATGATCTAGTCTTTCCCATTCTGTTGTTTCCCTCTATTTCTTTGCATTGATTGCCGAGGAAGGCTTTCTTATCTCTTCTTGCTATTCTTTGGAACTCTGCATTCAGATGCTTTTATCTTTCCTTTTCTCCTTTGCTTTTTGCTTCTCTTCCTTTCACAGCTATTTGTAAGCCCTCCCCAGACAGCCATTTTGCTTTTTTGCATTTCTTTTCCATGGGGATGGTCTTGATCCCTGTCTCCTGTACAATGTCACGAACCTCAGTCCATAGTTCATCAGGCACTCTATCTATCAGATCTAGTCCCTTAAATCTATTTCTCACTTCCACTGTATAATCATAAGGGATTTGATTTAGGTCATACCTGAATGGTCTAGTGGTTTTCCCTACTTTCTTCAGTTTAAGTCTGAATTTGGCAATAAGGATTTCATGATCTGAGCCACAGTCAGCTCCTGGTCTTGTTTTTGTTGACTGTATAGAGCTTCTCCATCAAACACCCTCTTCCAACCACACAAGAGAAGACTCTACCCATGGACATCACCAGATGGTCAACACCAAAATCAGATTAACAAATGGTTAGACTTTGATCTAAAAATTCCAAAAGACTCCATTTATTGTGAAACCTGGAGCCTTTATGCTGTCACAGAATGTTCTTTTTCTTGAAGGACAAGCACAAAAGCCAGAGGAGGAAGATGGTGTGCAGGTGCAGTGGCAGGAAGCACTAACCACTCTTACAACCTGTCTTTCAGGAGAGAACAGTGACCATTCGGAGACAGGCCGTGGGAGGATTTGGACTGAGCATCAAGGTAGCAGTCTCTCCATCTGTCCTACAGAGCATGTGCTTAACGCCTGCATTTCTGTGAACTTTAATTCTTTGTGCTATTGTGCTTGTGCTGTCGTGTCTGACTCTTTGCAACCCCATGGACTGTAGCCCACCAGGCTCCTCTGTCCATGGGATTCTCCAGGCAGGAATACTGGAGTGGGTTGCCATTTCCTTCTCCAGGGAATCTTCCCAACCCAGGGATCGAACCTACATCTCCTGTATGTCTTGCATTGCAAGCAGATTCTTTACTGCTGAACCATCAGGAAAGCCCTTTAACTTTTTGCTCATTGATAATTAGACAAGAGTGCCTATAGAAAACTTCTCAGTATTTGCACTTAGATGCAAAATAAAAATCTTAGCCACCTTTGGATTTAGAAATTTTAGAAAAGTATTTTGGAGTTGCTCAGTCATGTGCAACTCTTTTGGCCACATGGATTGTGGTCCACCGGGCTCCCCTGTCCACAGAATTCTCCAGGCAGGAATACTAGACTGGGTTGCCATGCCCTCCTCCAGGGGATCTTCCTCACCCAGAGGTTGAACCCAGATCTACTGCACGGCAGGCAGATTCTTTACCGTCTGAGCTACCAGGGAAGCCCCATTTGGGATGTTTACCTTACCTGAAATTGAATGCAACTCATTAATTTTCTTTATGTGGTTTCATCTAGAATTTCAAGTACAGTCTTCAAGTGTGCATATCTTGTAACCAGTCAGAGCAGAAAAATCTGGGCTGTCAGTGAAAGAAAGAGCCAAGCTGTGTGTCAGGTTCATATAAGGTCTGATAATAAATTAAATATTGGTTTGATTCCAGTTGTCTTTTTCTTCTGTTCAGTTTTCTTTTTTTTTGTTTAAGAAATTGAAAACCTCATGTCCTAGTGCCAAGTATGCAGGAAGACTCAAGATTTTAACTTCTGAATTATTTTTAAAATTGACCATCTCTTTCCTGTTCCATTCATTATCATATTTTAAAGGGTTTTTCTTCCTGTATGTTGTTGGTTATTAAACATGTAACACATCTGCAATTTAACATCATTGAAACAAAGTATACATTTTAAAAGGATGGGAAATTACATAAATATTAAAAAAATGACCTCAGTGATTTTAAATGCTCTTCATAAACCCACATCTGTGCAGAGATCAATGGAATGTAACTTTATCTTGGTTGTTGGGTTAGATACTTTGCCTGTGTTGGGTGAAAGCCATACATCTCAGGTGTACATTTCATAAAATTTTAACACAAGTCAAAGTATAGGTGTTTGGAAAGTAGAACTCTAAGCTTGGTGAACATCAGCTCTGGTTACATTATGAAAATGACTCAAAAATCTGATCAGTGTGGAATAGCATGATCTTGTCAAGTGATGAGAGTATTTCTATCTAAAATCTTAATTTTAAGATATATTTTTTACTTTCACTTTATCATCAACTAAGGCCCAGGAGAGGCATAGGACAAATTATAAGGTGTGGAAATGAGGCCGTGAGAATAAACAGAGGCAAGTTTTCTTGTTGTTGTCTTTTTTTTTTCCCCCTGTATATATTGAGATTGTCATGAAGGATCTTAATGTACCGCTGAAGATGTTGTCCGTGAAAGAGAACAACAGCTGAAAGTGGCTGAAATCTATTCATGACAGCGGTTTCATCTGACGTCAGCACTGTTGTTTCTGGCAGTGGAGCTGTGTGAATTCTGTGCAGGATGGAAATTTCTTCTCTTTTTGTTCAATTTCCATTTAGAGTTAAACCCAGTAATACAGCGTTACTCATTTTACTGAAATATCACATTTAAGCCTAGACAATTCTTAAAACCTTAAGAATTTTGCCAATAAATCATTTCAGTTTAATATTTACATTATTTCAGCACAAACAAAACTCTTATATGTGTAATAGAGTTATTTTCTAAATCAAATAAGTGTATATTTTCCATTGAAGATATAGGCTACAGAAGCAATATTTGAATTGTGATTGGTGCCATATATTAGGAGATTTGACAAAAATATGAAATTATTTTATAATTCTTCTGACAAACCAACCAACCAGAAATAAAAAACATCAATATTTTTATTTAGAATATTGTTCATTCAGCTTGAAAACTTTCCTTTTAGGGTTTTCTACTTTAGGTTTCTCAGTACTTACCACTGACTCTTGCTTTTCTACATTAAAAAAAATGATTTTAAACTATCATTATGTTAAGGTATTTCAAAATGTAATTTTTTATTATTCATTCATTCAGTTATTTTAAATGGTAACATTTTATGCAAATTCCTTTACCCTGTCAATTGGGTAAACCTACTGTGATTATCTATGTGAACTATTTCCTTTGCATCTGAGAATTAAACATAAGGGGCAGTTGAAGAAAGTATTCTGGCCAAAAAAGCGGAATTCGTATTTTAATGTTGCCCATTTGTTTGCTTATCTTCCAACTCGACAAGTCGAGTGGCTGACCCAGGGTGCAGTGGGATGAACTCTGGAGGTGTGGGCACACACGTTTACACCTGGCCCGGCCCTGCATCTCCAAGCCACAGTTCACCCCCGGACCCTATGGTGAGCTGAGAGCAGAGAGGAATGCGGCCGCCTGCAGGCCTGAGACTTGCTCCCTCGGGGAAGTGCTCCCAGGGTCTGTGTGGGGTGCACTCTCTTGCCCTCTGTGCTCCACCCTTCCTTTTACACCATCTTCACTCTCATACTGCTTTTTAGAGTAATTCCCATATCTGCTATAATTTTGGATCTTTTTTTCTGGCCGTTCTTTGGAATTCTTCATGGCAGCTACCAAGACCAACAGTCTTCCTTAATTAAAATCTCTCTCAGAAGTCACAAACTTTAGTGTTTTTCCCTGTATTAGTTTCTGTTTTTGTTTGCCTCTCAGTAAAATGCCAAGCTCTTCTAATTGTATTTTTAGATTTCAATAAAAAGCTGGACATAGAATCACTTAACTCTCCTCTTACAATCACCTGCTTTCCTGGGTTCTCAGCCTGAAGCCACTTTTCTGAAGGGCTCGGGTTCCTGCATCCACCTGGGTTATGCCCTCAGCTTCTCTTCAGGCACCCGCTGTCCACACTGATCTTCACATGGCCTCTGGTTCCAGTCCAGGTAACTACTAGTCCTACTGCATCTTTGGGTTCTATCTTTTATCAGGACCATCCAGATACTTGCATTTCTAAAAATAATGTAATGGTCTCCACATTATATCCCCAATAATCACCAGTGTTTCTCCCCCAGGGATTTAATAGCCTTGCATTTTGCCCCATTCTGCTTTTAAAAATCACCATATAATCACCTTAAAGTAAGCTGTCGTCTTGACCTCGTCAGACTTTAATTCTTCTTTTGTTTATCTCTTAAAGTGCAATACCATCCATTTGCATATTATTAAATCATAAATGATCATTAAATGATTATCAAATGATTATTAAATCATTAAGTCATTGTGATTAAAAGGATCACCTTTTAGAGAAAGAGTGTTTTGAATATTATTACTAGAAAGATGTCTTATGGGGCATTTTTCAAAAGACTCAGCTTTTCTTACCTAAATAGTAAGTTGATGGATCAAGGAAACGTTTGTGATCAAAGATAAGATTTCTATCTGAAATCTTGAACTATGTAGCAATGTGAAATTCTAAGTATTATTACCATTAAAATATTATCATTTATAAACAATAATTTCTAATAGTTATTGAACTGCCAGATTCTGAGCTAAATATATTCTGTGTCCAGAAAGTCGACAGCTGTTGTTGGACCTCTATAGACAACAAGATTAAGTATTAAGAGGTTAGGTTATTTACCCATTTGTTGTAATAGGCGCAGCTGTACCTCAACCCCCATCAAAGCTGATGACAGAGTCCTGACTCCCAATAAATATTCTCTCTAGCTGTACAACCAGCACGAACTTATCTCTATGCTCTCTATTTGAAAACAACAATGCTTCCTCTCTAAGTTATTCGCCTTCTGGTTTACTTACAACTGAAATAGACGGATTGAAATGTCCAGCAGCAAGCAAACAATTTCCTAACATCAAGGACTGGGTATTAATTGTATCAGATTCACCAAATAAACATGCACTCCTTCATAGTAGTTGTCATAAATGTCTGCATTTTAATTTATTAGTGATTTCAGGGCAAAAGTCTGTAGATACCAAGTGTTGCTACAAGCACACACATATTTGCATTCATTTGCTCACTTTGCCCGGTTCTCACTCTTTGAGTCTGAGGCTTCTGTCTCCACTAGTGTCAACAGGGATACATACCTCTGCGCCACAGAAGCAGGAGGGTGGCAGGGCAGGTAGTAGAGCTCAGTTAGAGAGTGTGCACTAGTTCCAAGGGCCAGGTAAAACCACCGATGAATTATCATTCGAAGGATGATTTTCTAAATTAACTTATTGAGTTGTAGTTCACATACCATACAATCTACCAACTTAAAGTGTATAAGTCAGTGGTTTTTATTATGTTCACAGATGTGTGCACTCCTCACTAAGTCAGTTTTAGAACAGTTTCATCAATTGAAGAAGAAACCCGTAGCTTTCAGCCACCGCCCCCGACTCTCTCAGCTCCAGGCAGCCAGCAGTCTGCTCTCTGCTCCTACAGATTCCCTATTCTGAATTTCCATAGGAAAGCAATCATAAATCTTGTGGGAAAGATCATTAACTTTGCCGTAGCTAAGCTGAGTGGTTTTGGCAGATCAGCACCGCATTCAGATGAATAAGAACATTGTCCATGTTCTCAAATTGATGTTCCTTTAGGTGCTTCTCCTGTACCTGTCGACTGTCTGATTTTCTGTTTACAAGTATTCTCCTTTCTCTGAATGGATCTGTAATGTTGAAATCTATTATCTTTTTCTTTCTGGAGCCCAGAATATGACTGATTGATTGTGATGAAAAGATTGAGTTGAAAGGATTTATTTGGCAAGATTCCCAGTGTTATTAAAAACATAACTGAATTTGGTTTAGTGGAATTTCACGGTTATACTGGAAAATCACTGTATTGTCTCAAGCTCAAAATGCTTTAGCTGAGGCTTTATATCCTGGTACCTATAGAACTAGCTATAGAATTGATTATCCTTTGTGAAAAGGCTCTCTCAAAACTGAGTGGTGTACTTTTTAATATTTTCTGGGATGCACTTTAGATTGTCACCTCACTTTTTCTAATCTCATTTTACCCTGGATCAACCGAGCTCTAGTAATTAATTTACTTTCTATAAACCATGGCTAACAGCCTTGCAGCCTGACCGGCCTCAGGGTAGGTCGGGGAGAGATGATGAAGGGGATCTGCCCTGACCTCAGGTCCTTCATATTAGAGAGGGAAAGGAGACACTGTTCAAAGTATCATGCAGAGAAATGTGGTCCCAGGCATGGCCCAGGGCATGTGCACAGAGGCTGATGGAAGGACTCTGGCTGTGTGTGAGCAGAGTCTTAACCTTACACCTGGCTAAGGGTCAAGGGGAAAAGCACTGGGGGCCAAGGGGTCGTGCTTGCAGAGGAGGACAAAGGTCCAGGATAAAGCAGAAGGGAGGCTGAGGTCACTGGACCTTAGCTTTTATCCCATGTGCAACGTGAAGCCTGTCACCAGTTGTAAACAGGGTGAGTCATGTTATCTGCTTTCTGGCTGGAAGGTTTTAAATCTCCCTAGTTAGGTCCAGAGCTAAATCTAATTTACTTCAATAAAGCTGGACTGCTCTCACATCTCATTAAATAAATGAAGGCACAGTGATCTTCAGTTCCAATTTTATCTCCTGAGTTTTGTCTTAAAAATCTCTCTCTAATCAATTAATAAAGTGATCTCCTTAAATTAGCTTTAAAATTCTCTCAGAGTCTCAAATGTCTGATTTAAAAAATAGTAAAAATTTTGGATTCAAATCATTGAAATTTCAGAAGCAATTTTACATATAAAAGAAAAATGTTGACCAAACAGGGGTTAGCTACACCTTATTATTAAAAGATAGTTGTAAGTCTCAGGTATTGAGGGAAGGATGGATAGCTGAGTTGACCCTCAGAAAACTGGTACCTCTAGACCGAACCTGGGAGAGGCTTCCCACTCTCCTGTCCTGGTAGCCTGCACTAAACACCTGAGCATCAGGAAAACCCTTGAATTCAGTACTGTGAGGAGAGAAGACTGCGAGAAGCAATCACAGCTGAAGGAAAGTGCTATGACGCCAGCTGCCGGCCTAGAGTGACATGCATAGAGTTCTCCTCTGTCCCCAACCCCAGAACCATATCTGGATGGGTCTGTTTTCTCTCCTTATGTCACATAAAACTTCATCACTGTATGCTTTGTTTTAATCAGCATTTTCTTCTAAGAAATGGAGATGTATTCTGAAAATTTTCCCCATTTTTGAAGTATCTCTAGGAACTATCTATAACCATACACCTTTGATTCCATTGCTCACCTTCTTAGTTTCTACTCAAAATCTTTCTGCAAAGTATTTTCAAGAGTGAAAAATTTTAGGTCTGAGAAAGATTTAGAGTTCATTGTTTCACAAACTTTTCAAAGCTTAAGAAAGCATATTATTCCAGGCACAGATATTACCTCAATGTAGGAAACAAATTTGATCCCTAGGTTAGGAAGATAACCTGGAGTAGGGCAAAGTAACCTACTTCAGTGTTCTTGCCTGAAGAATCTCATGGACAGAGCAGCCTGGTGGGCTACAATTCATGGGGTTGCAAAGAATGGGACACGACTGAAGCAACTTAGCATGTGCACACAAGCAGGAAACAAATAGCCAAACCAAATAGCCAAGACAAATACATAAATAAGTCCATTGCCGTTGCAGAACTTACTCTGTGGTTGGGGACAAGGGAAGGAGAAAGAAAATACATGATGAATGTAGGAAATGAAGAAGACCGTAGAAGAGGAGAAGCTGATGAATATAGTAGGAGAAGATAGAACAGAATGTAGGCATGGGGAACCCAGAGCCCTAACCCTACACATGAAGCTCCTTGGGTCCTGATCCTTTGGGGTTTCCTGTGCTCTGGAAGCACACGTGTGCACTGTGCCCTCTGTCACAGTCCTGGGCTCTGATCGTGTGAGGATTGTCCTGGACAGGATCAGGGCACCGTGACACAGACCAGGAGGCAAAAGCAGGACCCAGAGCCGAGGAAGCTCACACCAGAGACTCTGCCCAGACTGGTGTGGGTGGCGGGTGAGTGTCTGCTCGGTGAGATGTGGTGAAAACAGGGCACTGATGGGTGGGTTTGAATTTCACCCTGGGTAAGGCAGCTTTCAATATTTGTTTATCACATCTCTTCCTAATACCCCAGAAGTAGAAAGGATTACTTGTCAAGAAAAATTTCAGAGTCACTGCTTTTCTAGACTATCGCCTCTCTTGGGCTTTCCAGGTGGCTCAGTGGTAGAGGGTCTGTCTGCCGATGCAGGAGACACAGGTTCGATACCTGGGTCAGGAGGGTCCCCTGAAGAGTAAACGGCAACCCACTCTGGTGTTCTTGCCTGGGAAATCCATCCCTCGGACAGAGGAGCCTGGCGCTACAGTCCATGGGGCTGCAAGAATCTGACTCAATTGAGCATGTGTGCATTGTCTATCTTATTTTTAAGTTTATTGAAACTCGGTGCTAAAAATGAACATTCATGGGGAAAATTGTCTATTCTAAAATAATTTTTGCCCTTGAAGGGAGAAAGGCTTAGGGATTTACTTATTCTGAAGCTGCAGAAGCCCCAGTGGAATTTAAATCTTCTTTTGAACTACCCACATTAAAAGTGCCATCCTTACCTTCTATGTGAAATTGTACTGTTTAATGAACTTACTTGATTTTTAAACTACTGCTTTCAATCTTCTCAACTCTGTTACATAAAACTGTAATTTATACAGTTACTTCCAGAATTTATTTTCTTCCACGTAAGTTCAGTTACTTATTGTTCTGTATTTTTTCCTATCTCATTTGGTCCATTAGCCAAAGCAGTACTGCATTATTCTTGGGGGCTTACTGTGTTCTTTAGTATATGCTTCCGTATAATACTGATGACCTCGCCCCTCCAGTAAGCATATGCACACTCTGCTTTTTGTCCAGTTTATGCAGGTAGAGGTCTGTCTAGCCACTTAGCATTCCAAGGGGCCATTGCTTGGTTCTCAGCATAAAACAGCTGAGCCAGATAATGGAAATGCATAATTGTCTGCTGTTTGGAGCCCGAAATAAGAGTTTCTACAATGGATAGCATGGCTGGTCATTGGAGGAAATGTCTTCTTAAGGCATCACCATATTAATCTTAAAAAATTAAAATTTTCAAAGTCAACTATTATTAATTCTTGGATGTCACAGTGAAATTATAAACAGATAAGCTTCTTGGGAGCAGTCTCCTTAATAGAGCAATTCCACGAGTTTATTTAAATTCTATTTAGTGTCTGTTCACCTGCTATCCTTGGCCTGTATAGTTTCTGAACTAAAAGCTGAGTTTTTATTCTTTTGAGATTAAAAAGTGAAACGTGTGATTTTTTCTTTCCAGGGGGGAGCGGAACATAACATTCCAGTTGTGGTTTCGAAAATCTCGAAGGAGCAGAGAGGTAAAGTGTTCAGAGGGTGTCCTATGGCTGCTTCCTGAGTAAGTCACAGTTCTGAGGAGCAAGGCTGTAGTTCAGAACCAGGAGATTGTACAAAATCTCTCAGTCCAGTGCCCATGAGCAGGCCACACGTGGCTGGTTCTAACTGTGGAGTTTCAGACCCTTATCCACACCCAGCCCCCTGCGGTGGGGTGGGCTGGTCTTTAAAAGAAACGTGGAACTAATTCTATTGTCAATGGATTGACTGTCCAGATCCAGACCTTTTCATAGACACCTTAAACTTATAGGAACATGAGAACATTTAGTCCTTCCAGACTGTAAGATCTGAAATGATGGGATTAAATGGAAGTGTCTCAGCATGTGTTTCAGTACTTGAGCTGAATCATATGATTAATTTTGGAAATTTCCATTGCTTGTGGATCTTTTAAGATGCTACCCTTATAGACCATTTTACTTTTTCCTTTAATTACTTTTCCTTTAATCCTCCTCCATCTTTGCTTTTGCCCTCAATCAGTTTTGGCTTTATTGAATTAAGAACTCTTACTTCTGTGTGGAGAAAGTAGACAAGGCATAGTCAATTCTCCTTCTCCATTCACAGCTGAACTGTCAGGACTGCTGTTTATTGGGGACGCAATTCTCCAGGTATACATTTTACCATTATTTTCCATGTGTCACCAAGATACAGTCAGTTCACAGTATGCGCTTCAAATTCTCTCTCTCTTTCCATTGCAGATAAATGGGATTAATGTGAGAAAATGCAGACATGAAGAAGTGGTGAGTCTTCTTTACCTTTTCTAATATTGTTATTTTCCCCATGTGCAAATGATTTATGGCATTGATAAAAACTTCCTTTTTTCATTAGGAACATATCAAACTGGTCCTGTGTGATATAAGATTTTCAAATAATCTCTTACTTGTTTTATTTTTCATATTAGAAACAGATCAGTGACTATCACCCGGAACAAAATGTAATTCAAGAAATACTGAAGGAGGGCTATTTGCTATGTTTCCCAATTAATCCCCACAGTTTTCCCTTGTAGCTCAGTCAGGAAAGAATCTGTCTGCAATGCAGGAGACCTGGGTTTGATTCCTGAATCAGGAAGATCCCCTGGAGAAGGAAATGGCAACCCACTCCAATATTCTTGCCTAGAGAATCCCATGGACAGAGGAGCCTGGTGGGCTACAGTGCACGGTGTTGCAACAGTCGGACATGACTTAGTGACTAAACCACCACCAGAGCATGTCCACTAAGCATATCTCTAGGTGAAATATACCTCTAAATGTTTGAAAGTCTTTGAAATCTTACTCATTCTCAGTTGCTCAGTCCTTTCTGAGTGTTTGTGACCCTATGGACTGTAGCCCGTCAGGTTTCTGTCCTTGGGTTTCTCCACACAAGAATACTTGAGTCTGTTGCCGTTTTCTTCTCCAGGGCATCTTCCCCACCCAGGGTTCAAATTGGCAGGAGACTTAAGAGACGTGTGTGTGTGTGTGTGTGTGTGTGTGTGCATGCGCGCGTGCGTGTGTGTGACAGAGAGAGACAACATTTAGAGATAGTTGATCTCAAGGCTCTGGTTTAGCATTCAGCAGCTACACAAAAAGGTCAGCAGTGTTTATTGTGAATTTTCTTGGATGTAGGTAAATGTGCAGACCTGAATTCCAGGCCTCTGATGTCCTAATTCACTCAGTTTAGGTGACCCAGGAATTTGTCTTTCAGCAGCCAGCCCCGTGGTTTCATGTCAGCAACCTCTAATCGACACTTCGGGAGAAGTTGGGAGGTGGAGGAGCTTCCTTGGGGCTGAGGGAGAACTTTAAAAAATGATGCCAGAAAGAACAGCCAGTGTCAGGCGCTTGGGAAATGTTTTTCACGGTTGATTCAATAACACTCATAGAACCTTCACTGAATTTCCATATCAGCTCACATGGGAAAGGAGAGAGGAGAAATTATGTTTAAAGGTTTGTACTCAGGGGTCAAACAAAATGAAAATACCCTGAGCCTTCGGCTTCTCACAGCTTCAGTTCATTTGGTTTGTGAGGACACGGCACCTCTGCTAACAGCTACTTGGAGAAGACTCTTCTGACATATTTACATATTTCAGACCTCAAAGAGGCAGCTTCAAGTGTCTGAAAAGCTCCAGCTCCACAAGCAGAGTTCTGGAGGGTTCTTCATGGGACGGGCAAGGAGTGTCCCTTTGCATCACTCCTCTGCTCTTTCAAAAATCCTACTTGGTCCCCTTTGGCATCCCTGGTGAGCCTCGCAGAAAATGTATATACTTCAGATCTTACACCACACCAAATAGGTACAGGGAAAAGCAACATTTGAAAACAAACTTTTAGAAAAATGAGAATCAGCACAGCACAGACTGCTCTGTTCTGAATATATGTAAGTTCCAAATAAAGCCCTGTAAGCAGAGATATTTTAACTTTAGTCTTTTTTTCAGAAGTACAGAGAGATGTTAAACTGATTGTCCGGGGAGCAAGAACAGGTGCATTCTCTTCCAAAAACGCATTCTATCAGTGGAGTCCTGTTTGTGATTTGTTCTTCAGAGGCACACAGTGAGCTTACAGGAACTGTGTGGGGCTTTGATTGAATAGATCAGCATGGTCTGAAAGATTTGTGATTGTTGTTCAGTTGCTCAATATTCATGTCCGACTCTTTGCGACTCCATGGAATGTAGCATGCCAGGCTTAGGTGTCCTTCACCATCTCCTGGAGTTTGCTCACACTCATGTCTATTGAGACAGTGATGCCATCCAATCATCTCATTCTCTGTTGCCATTTTCTCCTTCTGCCCTCAATCTTTCCCAGCATCAGGGTCTTTTCCAATGAGTCAGTTCTCTCATCAGCTGGCCAAAGTATTGGAGATTCAGGTTCAGCATCAGTCATTTCAATGAGTATTCAGGGTTTATTTCCTTTTGGATTGACTGGTTTGACCTCCTTGCTGTCCAAGGTACTCTCAAGAGTCTTCTCCAGCACCATGATTCAGAAGCATCAATTCTTTGGCACTCAGCCTTCTTTATGGTCCAACTCTCACATCCGTGCATGACTACTGGAAAAACCATAGACTTAACAATGCAATCCTTTGTCAGAAAATTGATGTCTCTGCTTTTTACTATGCTACTAGGTTTGTCACAGCTTTTCTTCCAAGGAGCAAGTGTCTTTTAATTTCATGGCTGCAGTCTAAAAGATTGGAACGTGCTTGAGTGGTGTTCATTCTGTTTCAAAGAAAAGGGACTTGAGATTGTATTGCAAATTGTATGTGGCCCTTTATTATAAGCTTTTATTCTTTAGAGAAATTTAAACTTATCAGCTTTGAAATGTAGATACTGATTTTCTTACCTGGTTCCAGTCTTTCACTTTGCAACAGTGATTAGCAAGTTTTTTTCTTCATTGTCAATTATCTAAGTGAGCAAACTGACTGACACCTCAGTGGGGCTGATTTTAATTAAATGTTTAAGACCAGATTTATATGGGCAGAAAAAGGCACCACAAGCTGAGAGATATGGATAGTTTTAGTGCCTCAGTCAGTGCCTCAGAGTCTCTAATTTAGAAAGAACCCAAGAAGGTATGACCGTAGGTTGTTTGGGCACCTGACTCTCTTGTTCACCTGCACAGGTCACTGCTGTTAGAAGCAGCATCATTTTTAGATGCCTTCTACAGGAAGCCATGGCTTCTATGATGTGCTGTAGGCTGGACTGTGTACATGGGGCTCCCTCCTCCTCACCCCTGGGTGCTCAGGGGATTGTGTTAATGGAATTCTTTACCCAAATGCCTAGAAATAGATCATCATGGCTTCTGCATCTATTTCTCACGTTGCCAGTTGGGGTGAGTGATCTCAACTCCAGGCTGTACCCACCCCACCCTGGGAGGCCTCTTGATACAAGAAACCAAGAAAGGAAAGCTCCCAGTTTCCATATCAAAAAGGATTAGCACAGGCACCAACTTTGAGATGTATGTGTCCTGAAAAAGAGTTTCATCCACTCTTTATTGTTATGATCTTACTCATAAAGAGCATTAGATAATTGGAAGTGAAAATAACTATCACTCTAATTCTGAATTTGTGAATTTGAACCAAACTCTACCAGAGTATGTAATTTTTTACAACAGCAGAAGGAGGAGCTCAAATTATGTAAATTAAAGGATTCATTCAAGCAATGGTATCAAATTTTGATAAAAGAATCATAAAATATTGTTTAATATAATTTTGATTGTTATGTGCTTAATTCAAAATTTTCATTGGAATAAAAATAACATTTACCTTTTTAGCTCAATCAGAAAATGACATTGCAAGGGTTTGTATCACATCATCTGAAAATGAGGCATTAGTTTATATACTAGAGGTTTTGTGAGTTACCAAGAAACACATTCAGGATGTGATTTGGGACTACAGATCAATTTAGACCTTGACAAAAAGGTTAACTTGTCACTGAGTTACACACCATGTTTTACCTAACTGCTGACAATTCCTAGTATGTTCTCAGTTTGGAAATAGGTTTTAAGATCTAACTGATTAATATTTTCCTCAAGGACTATGACTATACTGGACTTTTTCCCTTTGGATCAACTACCACCAACTAAAGCCACACATGAAATAATTTAACTTTTAATATTTCTCACTGATTTGGGAAATATTAAGTACAAAGGCAAAAATGTGGGAAATATTGTTTATTGAATCTGTGAATTTTGAAAAGCAATAAAATATCCAGAACTCTGTGATTTTGAAAAGCAATAAAATATCTAGAACTTGTCTTTTTTACATCCTTAGGTTTTCATTAACACCTTTAGGAGTTCCTTCTCACAGGTCTGCCCCCTAATTAGGTTATGAATAGAGACAGCACAGGAGATAAGTTAATTAATTTTCCTCCTGGCTACAGACTCTCAGCCAGTCCCTATCTGGCTATTAACAGGGGTCTGTACTTTATTTCATTTCTTTGGTTTTTGCCCAGTGTTTCTTTTCCTGTCCCAGGATCCAAGCCAGATTACACATCACAGGGAGTTGTCAAGTGTCCCATGGCTCCTCTGGGCAGTCATAGTTTCCAGGACTTCTTTTTTAGATAACACTCAAAAGTTTGAGGAGTATTGCTCAGCTGTTTTGTGCAATATGTCTCAATTGGGAGTTTTCTGGTGTTTTTCTTGCAACTAGACTGGGTGTTTGTGTTTTAGGAGAAGGCCACAGAGGCACAGCCCATCCTCATCCCATCTCACCATGTGTATGCACCTTCCTGACTGAGTGGCCAGCGCTGGGTAGAGGCTGAGCTTCAGGTTTCTCTGCTTGAGGCCCTGCATGCTCCCCCCATGCTTTGCTCTGAGGAAGGGGGTCGCTGTGCAGACCCCGCACTCAGTGGTAACATGCTTCTCTCTCACGGGGTGGGCTGTCTGCCTACGTGCCCTGGAATTCTGCTGCACAGGAGATTTGTCTGTTTATCCTCAATGTTTAAACTTTATTCCATCTTTCTGATAGATCAGTAAGGGCTGTGGATCTTGACCTTGTACTCTGGGCTATAAGCTCTTTTTAAGTGGTTTTAGTGTTGCTTTGCAATAGTCCTTGGACTTTGGGGGGGGGGCGGGGTTTGTTGTGTTTGTTTTGTGTGTGTGTGTGTTTTTATTTTTTTAGCACTTTCTCAGTTTGTGGCACTAAAAGTTGTTCTAGGCGCATCTTGCACATTTCCTGCCAAGCCAGGAATCAACCGTTTCTCCCAGAGGCCCTGCTTTCCCTTGTTAGAGAACATCTGAGAAACTGCGTTCTTGGAGCTGGGTGCTCATTGCTCTGGAGCAGCTGTGCCTCCGAGGCCCCTCGGCTCACAGGACAGGAGGCGTGTGTGAGTGTGTGTGTGTGTGTGTGCCGAGGTGCTGACATACCTACTCACACGTGTCCATGTCCATGTCCACGTTAGGCTAAACATGAGGCTACATGGCTTCCTCCAAGGAAAGCCATCATCATGTAGATGAACGACTAGTACTAGCCCCCTCCCTTTGCTTATCTGTAACCCGCCTCATTGATGAAAGTGAAACAGGAGAGTGAAAAGTTGGCTTAAAGCTCAATGTTAGGTAAAAGACGACCAGGTACACCAAAAAATGTCTAACGGGCTTTAATGGCGAAGCGCTCCTGGGCGGGGTTCCAGGACCGAACGGGGCAGGTCGAGGGAATCCGCACAGAACCGCGTTGGGAGTTTGTTTATATATGCACGTCTCGAGGGATGGCTGGGTTAGCGGATGGGAGTTTGGATAGGCTGCTGGTTCACGGCGTTGCGAGCTGATAGGTTTCTCTATGCGGCTGAGGCGGGGCGGCTTATGCAGCTGAGGCGGCGCGGTTCATGCAGCTGGGGGCGGGGCGGCTTTAGCTGGCGGAGTGTGCTGTCCTTGGTCCCTGGCATCTGGGAGGCTCCCTCCGTTAGGGACTTCCCCCGCCGGCGGGGGAGAGGAGGGGCGGCCCATCATGGCAACCGGGTCCGACCTTACACTCAACATTCAGAAAACGAAGATCATGGCATCTGGTCCCATCACTTCGTGGGAAATAGATGGGGAAACAGTGGAAACAGTGTCAGACTTTATTTTGGGGGGCTCCAAAATCACTGCAGATGGTGACTGCAGCCATGAAATTAAAAGACGCTTACTCCTTGGAAGGAAAGTTATGACCAACTTAGATAGTATATTCAAAAGCAGAGACATTACGTTGCCAACAAAGGTACATCTAGTCAAGGCTATGGTTTTTCCAGTAGTCATGTATGGATGTGAGAGCTGGACTGTGAAGAAAGCTGAGCACCAAAGAATTGATGCTTTTGAACTGTGGTGCTGGAGAAGACTCTTGAGAGTCCCTTGGACTGCAAGGAGATCCAGCCATTCTGATCTCATTCTGAAGGAGATCAGTCCTGGGTGTTCTTTGGAAGCAATGATGCTAAAGCTGAAACTCCAGTACTTTGGCCACCTCATGTGAAGAGTTGACTCATTGGAAAAGACTCTGATGCTGGGAGGGATTGGGAGCAGGAGGAGAAGGGGACGACAGAGGATGAGATGGCTGGATGGCATCACTGACTCGATGGACGTGAGTTTGAGGGAACCCTGGGAGATGGTGATGGACAGGGAGGCCTGGAATGCTGCAATTCATGGAGTCACCAAGAGTCGGACACAACTGAGCAACTGAACTGAACTGAACTGAACTGAACCCCCCTCAACAGATGGCCACACCATCTGCCGTCTGTCGATTTAATTGTTCTAACCCAGTACATATGTACAGCAGGATCAGGATGGTTAACCCACTCACCAGTAGGCAAACTCCGTGAGGACAGTAGAGGACTGGTGTACATTTCCTTTCTGCCTCTCGTATTCTAGATTCCATTAGTTTTAGGTCAGCTCCGCTCCCCCACGCCCTACAGGGAAGTGGTTTCAGACACTGATAACACAACTTTGTTGACTTCTGTTCTTCATCCTAACATCCCTCAACCTCCCAAATGACTCCTTTAAAGGTCTGCACACATCAAGGCTCACTCACCTTTTGCTGCACACTTTACAAGTTCTGAAAAGTGCACAGCATTGTGTCTCCACCATCATGACACCATGCAGAAGAGTTCCACATCCCTAAAATATCCTCCTCAACCATCCCCCCTCCCCCACACCAACAATCCTCTGGAAATAACCATCTCACTGTCTGCAGAGTTTTGCCTTCACCAGAATGTCATATAGTTGAAATCATAGAGAATGTAGCCTTTTCAGACTGGCTTCTTTCACTTAGCAATGTCACTGAAGAATGATCCATGTAATTTAGCTCTTGATGATTTATTTATTTTTGTGCACCAAATAATATTTGAGGGTCTGGACAAGGGAATATTAAGCAATTTCACTACAGTTTTTCTTTAACTCTATTTACCTGTTGGAGGACGTTGTGCTTACTTCCAGTTCACAGTGATTATGAATAAAGCTGTTATAAATATTTGCATGTAGGTTTTTGTGTGGATCTAAGTTTTAAATACTTTGAAAATAACTTAGGAGGTATATTGCTGGTTGTATGGTAAGATTTTACTTAGTTTACAAGAAGCTGCCAAACTGTCTTGTGAAACGGCAGTGCTATTCCGCAGTCCCTCCGTCAGCAGTAAAGGAGTGTCCTGTGCTCTGTATCCTCAGCCACAACTGGTGTCTCGAGGTTTGTGAATCTGAACCATGTGGGCAGCTGTATCTCATTCTGCTAATGTACGATTCCTTAATGACAGATGATGGAGGACATATGTTCATATGTTTATTTGCCTTCCTTATATTTTCTTTGATGATGTCCATTCACATATTTTGCCCAATTTTACATCCAGTTGTTTGTTTTCTTATTGTTGAATGAACAGTTTTATATATATACATATATGTATATATACAGAGGAAGTAACTCTTCGTGTGTATTGGATACAACATAAATAAATGGTTTAAAGATATTTTCTCCCTGTCTGTGGGGCAGAAAATTGCTTTTTAATTTTCTTAAAAGTATATTTTACAGAACAAAAGTTTTTTTTTAATTTCAATAAAGTCCAACACATCAATTATTTGATGGCCATAAAGATTGCTTTATTTCTTCTTTAAATCTATGTAACTTTAATTTATGTTTTGTTTCCATCATATTAGAAACAAGTCTGGAAGCTTGCAGCATCATTTGAATACTCATATGAATATGAGAAAATATGTCCTTATATGTCATTTTCTTGTTCCTGGTCTCAGTGGGAAGGAGTCCAATTTCCCGTCATTAAGTGTGATATAAGCTGTGTGGATTTTGTAGATGTTCTTTATCAAGTTGAAGAGGTCCCCCTATATTTCTAGTTTGCATAGAGTTTTAATCAAAGAAGTATGTTGAGGCTTTTCAAATGCTTGTCCTACATCAGTTGATATGAATATACTTGTTTTGTTCTTTAAATGTTTGATGTGGAGATAACATTGTTTAAATTTACAATGCTGAATCATCCTTGCTTACCTGGAATAAACCCAGTTTGTTGTGATGTATAACTCCTTTTATACATTGTTCGTTGGGTTTGATGTACTAATGACTTTTTGAAGATAGTTGCATAAATGCATTTGGGGCTGCCCAGCATCACATCAGCTTTCCTCAAGGGATGTTTATCCACCTGTCACTTCAACTTGTGAGCCAGTGCCTTCCAACAATTATGTGCCACAAACAAAACTGAGTCAAAAACAGGAAGACAGACCATAAATTCCGTAGAAACACGATCCAAAAATCAGCAGTACAAAATGATGGAGAAGGTGTGGAGCCCCAGGAATTTTCACTCATTGCAGGTCGAAATGCAAAATGATGAAGCCACCGTGAAACACCGTTTGACAGTTTGTTGCAAAGTGAAATGTTATGTTATACAATGGAGCATGCATATTCACAAGTATTTAGCCAAGAAAAACAAAAACATATGTTCATAGAAAAATATGTATAGGAGGTTTTAGTGAAGCTTTTATTCTTGATCACCAAAAATTAGAGCCAACCAACATGTCCTCGACATATGAATGGATAAACAGACTGTGCTGCAACCATAAGTGGAATACTCTTCAGTGATAAAAAGGAGTGATTGTCTCAGTCGATGCAGAGAAAAGCATTTGACAAAATTCAACACTCTTCCTTGATAAAAAATAACAAGCAGGGAATAAAAGTAAGCTACCTCAACATAATAAACACTTTAAATGAAAAACCCAGTGTTAATATCATACTCAGCAAAAAAAGCTTTTTCGCTAAGATCAAGAATAAGAAAAAGATTCCCACTTTTACCAGTTCTAATCAACATAGTATTGGAAGTTTTATCCAGTGCAATTATGAAAGGAAAGAAAATACATCAAAATTGGAAAATAAAGATGATCTCTGTTCATAGATGACATAATTTCATCATTCTATTTTTGTGGATTTTAAATTAAAAAAAATGAGGCAGATAATAACCATGCTGTCAGATAATACATAGAGTTATGCTGTGCTGTGAACCACATCTAAAAGTTTCTTTCACACTGACTTGATGGTGGAAGTCTGTTCAAAGATGTTTTATGTTCTTAACAAAAATATAATTTGATGCTCAGATACAGATTATTTTGTGGAATCTAAGATTGATTACAAAATTTTCTGCTTTCACATCAAAAATCAGCCTGTAATTAGCAATAAAAATTTCTTTTTGAGAGAATTACGGGTTGTGAAAATGAGGGAATACACAGTTGTATTTAAAGTGGTGTAGCTCAGATACTGAGTGAAAGACACAAAACCATGATTAGCATTATTTTTATTAACAAATATTTTATCCAGGGAAAGACTGAAGGTAAAAGGAAAAGAGGGTGGGCAGAGGATGAGATGGTTGGATGGCATCACCCACTCAATGGACATAAGTTTGAGCAAACTCTGGGAGCTAGTGAAGGACAGGGAAGCCTAGTATGCTGCTGTCCATGGGGTTGGACAGAGTCAGAAACGACTTAGCGACTGAACAACAACAACAACCATATCTAGTGTACACTCACATCTCTTGGATAAAACAACTGTACTGGAAATTATGTTTGTCCCTGTGAAGATTTTATGGTCTGAGATTGTAGGATCCACAAAGCAGAGCCCCGGTAGCATAATGTACACTGTATCATATACAGTGTATAATATAAGGCATTGTCAGATGCTAGTGATAGACAATATACTACATTTGCTTCACTTTGAGAGTTTTATTCTTTCTCCCTATAATTACTTGTGCTCCATCTATTCAAATAATGTGAACTTTATGTTTATTGGGTAGCAAATAAATCTGACCAGATCAGATGAAATTCAAACATTTTTCTCTTTCCCTACGGTAAACCTTGTGAGGCGACACATGAAAGATGAAAGGCTCTCCATTTGTTACTCTGGATGTCAGGAGGTAAATCTCAGCATCCCCCTGAGATGTTTCCTCAACAATTGGGATGGTCATACACGTCTCCCAGTTACTTCAGAAAGAGCTGGATAGTTAGTCTGGGAAACGTCAAGAATTCCTTCTGAGTTTCTTTGCCCAAGCAACGTCAAAAAGAACATGTGATGGTTCTTACTGGGGTCCTTGACCAAGCACTGCTGCTGCTCTGAGTCCGTGCTGTCGTTTCTGCTCAGTGATGAAAAAACAGGGTTCCTCCCAGCAGTGAACAGAAACAGCGCTGGACTGGAGTTCCAGCACCATGTGCCACGCGGCACAGACTTGCTGATTGAATCTCCCATTTGTGAAACCCAGACGGGAACTGCCAGCCGCACTGGTGAGCGATGGCTCTGTAGGTCCAGTGGTCTGACTGTCCTCACCTCATCAGTCTCCTTCCTCTCCGGGAGCTGTGCTGGGCAGGTGCTCTGTCTGGGGACCCGGTTGCCCAGGTTGCTATGGAAACGGAGCCAGACTAGATGCAGGAGTAAGAGCAGCCCTTCTCCTCTCATTACTCATAAGGTGAACCCTTCTCCTGCTCAGGACTCCAAATAGAGCTAAGCCGGTGGAGGGAGTATCTGGGGACCTCAACCAGGCGGGTTAGGGGCAGGGAGCCCAGTGTTCCTCATCACCTGCATTTTAAGGGACGTGCTGGTGAGAATTACAGTCAGTGGTTTTCTCTGATACTGTTTCATTGGAAAGTACCCTCTGCAAGCTTATGTGCCCTCAATGAACCCTCATTCTTCTAAAATTTATAACCAAACATAAGCCATTTCAATTTTACATCTCAAGTGACCAGCTTATAGATTTCTGAAATTGGCACTCATTGACCTGAATTTATTTAAAGAGACAGAGCTTAAAGTTCCTGTTGTCCAACTTTGGCTTCAGGGTCACATGAGACACATAGGGTTCCCCATGGCCTCTGAGACAAGGAGCTTTAAGACAAGACAGGCTAATGTCTGGGCACCGGCTGTGTTTCATGCATCGTCTTGATCACTTCACCCTTTCGTGGAGTGTCCTTAGATTGAGATGATGGTGCCTGTTGAAGAGGGAGGGGTGAGAGTGAGGTCTGACCTTGAAGCTGAGTGACTGACAGAGAGGTTCCCGAAGAGTCTGTTTTGGTTTCCGTCTTGTCATCCTGTCATTGGTCATTTCGTCAGGTACCAGATGGCAGGACTGTCCTCTGGGACTCTGTTGAAAAGAAGTAGAGTTCATAGTGGAACAGAAGACTTGAAGGAAGTTCCAGATGACAAAATAAAAAGGCAGTAAGCTGATACTCTTACCAAGGGCCACCCTTACACATCGTCAGTAATTTCAGATATGTCAGACAGGGACAGACGTACCCGGCTTCAAAATAAAGTGCCTGCATTTTGCACAAATTCATAGCCATCTTCAGGGCTATAATCGCCATGTACCCACCATTCTGTGTGTGATAAATTCCTCTGAAGACTGAAATTTGAAGTAATCACAAAGTAATAAACTCTATTTTCCTTCGTGTATTTAGCAGCATATAAGGATTATTTTCTCCCCACTCATTTAACACATTATATTTGAGACTCACATCTATTTTCAAGTATTTGAAATGACCAGACACCCAGAGCAATCACTGGTCTCTCAGGGCAGGACAGCTGTATTTCTCCCTCCTGAATGTCTGTTTCCAGGGGAGTGCTGGCAGAGGCAGCAGTGGCCCCGCAGTGCTGCTGACTGTACCAGAACATTAATCCTGTTCCCCACGGGCTCTGGGGCGGCGGGGGGCGGGGGGCATACCTAAAGTTCAAAGAGACATGTGAAATGATGCATGTGATAGAGTGAGATGAAAGACTGGGAGGAAAGTGCACCAGCAACTCCACAGTGTTTACTTCTGAGTCCTGTGCTGCTGTGCAAACGTGTTGTGATGATGTGTGTAAACAGACACTTGCAGCTTCGGGCTTCAGCTGCTCTTCCAATGTGGGAGTCACCAAGTCCGTGTTGCTTCTCAGATCCTGACAATTCACTCCTGAGACAATCTCGTACAGAGCTGTACAAAAATAAGGGAAAATCTCTACCTTCCTTCAAAAATTAGATAAAGCTTAGTTTTGAACCCACCTGTTCCAGATGACTTTTTAAAACTAAACTTTTTACCAATTTAAAATTTCTGTTAAACTGCCTAAATAGAACATGAACTACTCGGTTGGCATACAACGTTAGAAAGCACAGTAAAATAGTACTTGTGTCTTTGAAAAAATATTACAATTAAAACAAATGCTGAAATAGTGTTACTATAGTGTGTGAACTAGTTACCAATGTATTCTGCTTGTTAAGTTCAACTCATCTAGAATGTGGCATTTCACCCACTTTTATTACATAGAATCTTATTTTAATGAGGTCTTTTAAAGTGATGGAATTTTTAGTTATAGCTTCAAATATTACAGTAAAAGTGGATCAGGTGTTCTACATCCTCACCTCACTAAAGTAAATGATTCTTTTCCATATTGAAATTCATTAATAGTTATTACTATATCTTGGTTATTAGAGTTGACATTGTTATTTAGTCAACCTCCATTCTTATTTGTAATATTTACCCCAATTGAAAACTTACTACATACTTGCACACTATTTTAGGGTGAAATTTTAGGAATTCAGAAGTACTAAAAATTTAGTAGTTCTTTTTAAAACATACAACTATACACACATTTTTGCTGTGATTTTTTTTTTAATTTTATGAGAACGTAACATTCGGACTTGAAATATCTATATAAGGGATCCTTTTGTACTTATTTGTGTATGTGGACTGTTTCCCACAAATTAAAATGCAGGAAAGGTGATGAAATGAATGAATGTGTGAGATTCATCCTCAGGAACATCACAGCACCTTTCTCCAGTTGTGATGTCCACAGTAATCCAATCCCCCATCCCTTCCTCCTTCTGTCCTCAGCTTTTCCACCACTGTTCAGTGTCACTTTGTGGTAAGAGATGGTATTTCTAAGTTACCTCAAACTTCTTTCTTATTTTGCACTTTCTTATTTTCCAAATTCCATGTGATGCTTGCCTTCTCATGTTGATCCACCCACTACTTCCAGGAGTGATGGGATTTTCTGTATGCAGTTCTGCACCGCATTTTCCAGCTGGACAGTTCCTGCTGTCACACACGACTTACTGTCCAATCTGGTGGGCTACAGTCCCGCCAGAGTCGGACAGGACTTAAACATACACGCACCGGCACCAGGGGTCGTGGGAACTACAGGCTCCGTCCTTGACCAGATGTCTCTTTCCTGAGAAGGCCCTGTCTCCGCCCTGAACGCTGGCAGCACTCTGACCCCACCCGTCACCTGTAGGTGTGGACACGCACACCTGTCTTCACAGAGAGGGGCAGGTGCCCCCGCCACTGCTCCACAGTCTCCCCTCAAATTTACATGTGGAAGTGGGAAGCAGAGGACCTAGTCCCACTCAAGAGAGCCCCACACAATAAGGACATTATTTCCCCCTACAATTAATGTAAATAAAAATGGTTATATAAGGAAATGCTTTGTTCACTCAGTGTCCACAGGTGGTCACCATCTCAACATGGATAGTAAAGCTCGGTATCGTATCTAGTGCCAGCTTAGCTGTTTTGTCTGAAGAGATGTTTGTTTAAGACCATTCCTCAAAGTCATGCTCAATTTCCTTTTCCTCCAGAGGTCAGGACTCTAAGGAAATCATTTACTGCAGTTAACGACATATTAGCAGGGTGAGGCCAAAGTCAAAGGGAAGTCCTGTGTGTGGTGTGTGTGTGTGTGTGGTCTGAGTGTGTGTGTGTGGTCTGTGTGTGTGTGTGGTCTGTGTCTGTGTGTGTGTGTGGTGTGTGTCTGTGTGTGTGTGTGGTCTGTCTCTGTGTGTGTGGTGTGTGTCTGTGTGTGTGTGGTATGTGGAACCCACAGCAGGCCCACCACCGAGACTAAACCCTCCCATCAGCTGTGCACTCTGAGTGGAGCTGGCCTGTCAGTGCAGGTTCATAACTCGTATCAAATGTCCCACTCAGCTCGAGTGTGTTGACTACGGGGAGGCTGTATTTCTAGGAGGCAGGGGGCCCAGGTGAAATCTCTGCACTTTCCCCTCCAGTTGGCTGAGAACCTGAGACTGCCCTACAAAAATAAAGTCTTTAGAAAACAAAATGGTAAAATAACCTCCAGCTATGAGCATTTTTGGCTTCATACACCACAGTGTTTGTGGGCGGCTAAATGTTTCCTCAGAATCTCCTGTGAGTTTAGAATGGCCCCGGCGGGGAGGCAGAAGGACAGAGAACACAACAGTATTCTATGCACTTTCCTGTCTAACAGACGGATGGAATTTACGGACATTTAGGTCACAGTCCAAACGGTTATCTTGTCCTGGTTTAACAGAGTCAGCCCGTACCAATCTATGCCAAAACCAATACAGAATTGTAAAGTAAAACTTAAAAATAAATAAATAAATTAATTAATTAAAAAAAAAAAGAGTAGCTCCCTTTCCTTTTTCCGTTTTTATTGATTGCCATCTTGTACCAACTTCTGTGCTTTTGCTCCTGTACTCACCCAAGGCAGTATGGGAGAGAAACTGTGCCGATGTGTCATCTAATTAAAACGGACAACATTTGATTTGCATCAAGAAATGTGAATGAACATGAAAACCATGATTGGATTTATTGGTGCTGATTTCCAATTGTGCAGGAAGATGACATTCTTCCTTATTCAGGATGTGGAACCTATATTTTCTACCTGACAGTATCAGGCCAATTATCTCAATCCTGTTCTCTGAAAAGATGACTATTTCTGCATTAATTTTTTTAGTATATGTGTTGCTGAATCAAGCATGTGTTTCTGCATTAAGAAATGTGTATGTGTTGAGGACTTGAAGTTGTGGTTATCCAGAAAGACACCCATAACTGACCTTTTATTGAAAACAAACTCAAAATTCCCTGCCTTGTTTTATAATTTTTGAAAAGTTTTTATTTATCTTGATGGCATTTGAACAAAATTTCAAGACTCAAGTTTACCAATATAAAGCTTCAGAAGAAAAGCTTTTGCCCATTAGCTATTTCTAGGGCAACTATATTTAACTTATTCTACTTCATTCTCTTAATTATACTTGAGATTCTCACAGTGTTGTTTTTTATTTAACATTGGATATTATGTATTGCACACTTGCTGTAGAATGTGTGCCTTCAGTGGCTGCTTTCCACTGCCTCACACACTCCAGAGCACTTGTATAATAATGATTATATAAACATTAAATGCCACTGTGAAACAAGCCAAGTTCATAAATTCTTACTAAGCTAAAAACTAAAAAAAAAAAGGGGGGGGGACTTTGCATGGGATTATCTTGAATCCATGGGAAAGTAGAAGAGAACTGATATCCTCACAGTGTTATGTCCGGGGGTGTCCATGATACACCATCTTCCTCCACTTCAGCTAATCTTGTAATTATTTGTTGATATTAAATCAAAGCCAGTTGATCACTATACATTACTTTGTATCTGTGATATTCCACACTAAACTCACTTAATAACTCACCATGCAGTGATGGTGAGTTATAGGCTCTTCAAGGATTTTCTATATTCAAAAACCATGTTACCTCTGAATAATGTGTTTCATTTCTTCTATTCAATTTTAATGATTTTTATTAGCTCTGTTCTTGCATTATTACAGTAAAACCTGAAGAAAGATTAAGGAGAAATGAAATTGGTGGCCATTTTTGTCACATTTCTGATCTCAAGGAGAAATGCCTCAGTAATTTACCATTAGCTGTGATGTTTCTTATACATTTTTTGTATATCTCTTTATAATACGAAGGATACTTCTTTGTACACTCAATTTTTTATGAGCTTTTATCAAATGAATCAATGAATGTAATCAAAGGCTTCTTTGTATCTATTAAAATGATTATATAATTTTATTCATTTTTAAAATTTCCTGCTTTTAACAGGATGCTATATATTATTTGTGTGTGTCGTGTGTATATGTGTGTGTGTGTCTGTGTGTGTATCTTATCTAATGCTCAGACTGGGTTAATGTTATTGTTCTGTCCTCAAGTCGGGGTTAGGGCCAATCCAGCAAAGTTGTTTATGCTATTTTGCTTTTTATTTCTATAATTTCATTTGATTTGGGGGGCTTCCCCAGTTGGCTGAGTGGTAAACAATCCCCCTGCAATGCAGGAGATGCAGTCTGGATCTCTGGGTTGGGAGATCCCCTGGAGGAGGAAATGGCAACCTACTCCAGTATTCTTGCCAGGGAAATCCCATGGACAGAGGAGCCTGGTGGGCTACAGACTATGGCCTCTCAAAGAGTCGGACACGACTGAAGCGACTTAACATGCACATAGCACATAGGGACCAGAAGTCATTCTAAACCATTTTCATAGTCAGTTCTTCAATGAGTTTATGATGATCATTTTTCTATCAGTTTAATAACAAATTATGTCCCCGTGGTTATTAACTGCTTCTTCACTATTTATTTTTAATTCTCCTCTTAGTCCATGTAAATTTTTAAAATTATAGATATACTTATATCTTTTCTAGATATGTTTGCTATAAATAATCTTCAGCTTTCTGAACTTCTTTTAATATTGCTAACGTTTGTCTTGTTATAATATTTTGGTAAATGACCATTACTAACTGGTAGAAATAGACCTAGTAATTCTATAATTTGGAAAGTGTGGAGAGTTGTCCTATATTTTCAGGGAAAGAGAAGAAAATATGCAATAATATAATGGAAAAGCAATACCTATTTATTTTTTTCAAACACATATGAGTGCACTGGAACTATTTAATTAGAATTAACACTCTGGTCAACATCTGCAGGGTAATTTTCTCCTAGATCTCCAAATAGTGTATCATGGATGTTCAATGAATATTCAGTAAATTCATAAATATAGATCTTTCTGTAAATCTAAGATAGACCATAAACTCCAGAGAGTCTTGATGAATGTAAATGAGGGATAATGACATCGTATGTGAATAGGGACACTTAATGGTGCGGGGAGGGAGGCTGTGAAGGCTGAGTGCCTGCAGCTTAGCTCATTCATCCTGTGCACCTTCCATTGAATGTTTCCAGCCACATCACAAGATATGAGAGCTGGAAAAGACCACCCATTACTTTAAGGTGCTGCAATCACAGAAATGTTTGCCGACACACTGATAGTGGTATCATTTTTATTATGTTTTCTATTAGGTTCAAGTTCTTCGGAATGCTGGAGAAGAGGTGACCCTGACAGTCTCATTCTTGAAACGAGCACCCGCTTTCCTCAAACTGTCACTGAATGAAGACTGTGCATGTAAGCATTTGTGAAGGATAGGTAAACTGCTCACGTCATGCTTACTTTCTGAACCATTATTTCCTGACAGTAATTAGTAGCTTCTTTTCAAAGTTGGGATTTCTACCTGAATACAAACATTTTGTCTTAATATCACAAAGCGTTCAATTAACCTTTCTCCAAAGGGAACAGCTGTTGTTTTTGTTTCAAAATGTATTCACATTTAGCTATTTTCCAACTAAAATTGGGGAAACAGTATTTTAAAATGTGTCATATTAAATATATACATTTTGTATCTCTACTGAATTTCATTCATAATGTTTGATGAATATATATTCTCTAAGTAGAAAGCAATATACTCTTATTCAACTACTGAATTTACTAAATAAGCATTTACACTTAATCTGTCTTGATGAAAATATGGAGATTGAAGGAAGCCCTGGTCTATGTGAAAATGTAATAATTTTCATAAGAGCTACTTAAAATTTTCTGTATCTATTTGCACACTATGAAATGAAATGCATACATATTATAGGTTTTGCTAAAATCAAAGAAGAGTATATTTTTAACGAAGGTTACATGAAATGAAATGAAAAGATCCTCAATTCTCAGTTGGATCAGTTTTGACAAACACACGTTTGCTCAGTCCACATGCATATAGATCATAAAATGGTTCTGCTATGCATCTTCCTATAAATAACATTGCCACAAAAAACCACTGACTTGATTTCTTGCCATCAAGTACTATTTTTTGCTTCTTCTAGAATTTTATGTAATGTAATCAAGCTGTTTTTATTTTTTTACATCTGGCTTCTTTCATAATGAACCATCTCATGTTACATATTTTCAGAGCTTTTTTTTACATTGCTGTGTAGTGTTCCACTTGTGACTGTAGTAAAGTTAGGTGATACATTTTCCTGCTGATAGGCAAACGAACTGTTTCCAGTGTTTTGCTATTATAAAGAAAGCTGCTATAAAGAACCCTGTACAAGGATGGAGAGTCTTACTATTTTATGTCACTACTGTAACTAGTACTATAAGTACCTAGAAGTAGAATTGCTGAGTAACAAGACAGATGTGCAATTCACTTGCTGACAAACTGCCAAGTCTATTTCTAAGATGGGCATATATTTACAGATCTCACAGTGTCCACTCCAGTGTGGGTGAGAGTTTTGGTTGCTCTGCATTAATGCAGTATGTGATGGTCATAATTTCTTCAGCTGTTCTCTTGAGTATCTGGTGGTATCAGATTGAAGTTTCAATTTGCATTTCTCTGAAGACTAATGATGATTTGCTTCTTGTCATGTGCTATTTCCATGTCTTATTTTGTGATGTATCTGCTCAAGTCTTTCCCCCCTATTTCTATTGGTATGCCTTTATATTATCACATTGCAGGAGAGTATAAGACTGCTTATCAGCCTTTTGTTAGTTATGTGTGTTACAAACATTTCACTCATTTTGTGCATGACTGTATTTTTTACCCAAGGTGTCTCAAGTTTGTACAACTCTTTGTGAGAGTTTAATTTTATTTTTATCAGATCTAATTTATCATTTGTTGTTGTTTTCATTGTATATGCTTTTGGTTTTCTGTATCTTCTCTAAAAAATATTTGCCTATCCCATAGTAGCAAGGATCTCTCCCTACATTTTTGCAAGCAGCTTTACAGCTTGATTTTTTAAAATAGATTTATCTATTTATTTGGCTGTGCCTTCACACGGGATCTTTGATATTTTTTGAGGCATCTGGGACCTAGTTTCCTCCATGCAGGATCCAACCTGGGCCCCATATATTGGGAGCATGGAGTCTTAGCCACTGGATCACCAGTGGAGCTCATATAACATTGATTTCTATGTTTGAGTTTATAATCTATCTTATAGTAATAACATTTTGGTTCTGAAGTAGGAATCAAGAATGAAGGAGTCACCATCTGATTTCCATTAATTTATGCATGCTGTATTCTTTCAATAAAACCACAGTGTTGATCATTCCAGCTTTATACTACTTTAAAAAGTCATCCAGGGTAGGTTCTTCAACTTTGCAATATTTCAAGGTTGTTCAGCTATTCTAGATCCTTGTATTGTTGTGTAAATTTTATAAATAATATATCAATTTCCATATAAAAAAGCTATTATGATTTTGAATGTGACTAGATTGAATTGATAAACAGTTAGTATACTTAACTCCTTAACAACTTTAAATCTTTCATTCTACAAACATATCTTTCCATCTCTTTATATTTTATTTTTTCTGTCAATATTTTAGTGTTTCCAATGAGAAAGTATATCATATCTTTCATTAAAGTCTTTTATGTTTTTCTATTTTAGTGTAAATAATATTTTAAAGATTTAACTTGCCAATTATCTGTTGCTAACATACAGAAACAATAAAGCAAGCATTTTTATATATTGACATTTTGCAACATAGCTTAATTTCCTTACTAATTCTAATAAGATTTTTTGTGCTTTGTAAAAATTTTTCTACATATGAAGCTATGTGAACTGCAAATAGTGAGTTTTGCTTATCTCTTTTCAAGCTATACTTCTTGAATTCCTTGTTTTTTCTTGATTTTGCACATAGTAATGGGGTGGTCCTCTAGTAATGTGTTGAATGAAGTCCTGAGTGCAGATGTCCCTCCCCTGAGCAAGATACTGGTGGACACCATCCAGCTTTTCACTGTTAAGTGTGCCGTCAGCTGTGGGTGCTCATAGTTGCCCTTTTTATTATTCATTTAGTTACTTTATTTTTAATTGGAGGAAATTTTTTTACGGTGTTGTGTTGGTTTCTGCCATACAACAATACAGATGAGCCATAATTATTCATAATTCGCCTCCCTCTTGAGCCTACCTCCCTCCCCCATCCCACCCCTATAGGTCGTCCCAGAGCACCAGGCTGGGCTCCCTGTGTTATTGAGCAGCTTTCCACTAGCTATCTACTTTACCCACGGTAGTGTGTGTATGTTGGTGCCACTTTCTCCATTCATCCCACTCTTTCCTTTCCCCACTGTGTCCACAAGTCTCTTCTCTGTGTCTGTCCCCCTGTACCACTTTTCTAGATTTCACATATATGCGTTAATATACAATATTTGTCTTTCTTTCTCTGACTTACTTCACTCTGTATAACACAGGTGCCTTTTATCGGGCTAGAATAGAAAGTGAAAGTCGCTCAGTCATGTCCAGCTCTTTGTGACCCCATGGACTATACAGTCCATAGACTTCTCCAGGCCAGAATACTGGAGTGAGTAGCTGTTCCTGTCTTCAGGGGATCTTCCCAATCCAGGGATCGAACCCAAGTTTTCCACATTGCAGGTGGATTCTTTACCAGCTGAGCCATGAGGGAAGCCCCAGTTAAAATACAGACACCCTTCTAATCCTGGTTCCTGAAGATATTTCATTTTCTTTCTTTCTTTTAGTAGAAGTTAATGTTGAATTGTGTCAAATATTTTTTTTCATCCATTGAGATTCTACATTCAAAATTTTTTTCTGTTGATATGGTAACTTTTTAAAAGTTCATTTTGAATGCCAAATAAAGCTTGCATTCCTAGGATAAACACCATGATCACGCTGTATCTTTATAGATATATTACAGGTTTTAATTTGTAAAGTATTGTTATTATTTTTAATCTATGTTCACTAAAGATTTCCAGATGTATTTTTCCTGTGATATTTTAGTGGGACTTTGGTACCCAGGTTATTATATTTTTGAAGCAATCTCTAAATTGTAAAATCTTAGAAAATCACAAATCTTTAATTTTTATTACTCATCTTTAAAAATAGATATTTGTAGTTTTCTCATCAGGATCCAATATGAACTATTTTAGTTGTAAATTGATTGTGTGTCAATGAAGGTGCTCCCAGTGACAGTGTACACAGTAAGAGTGCTTGTGAAAACAGAGCACTTACAAATTTTGCATTATGGAAAATTATGGTAAATACACACGAGATTTGCTGGTAGATTAGTGCACAAAATTAAGTAGGACTTTGTAGCCAAATGAAATCTTGCACCATTTTAAGTATGGTTCATAAGAATAGGCCTTTCAGGTAATAAAATGAAATAGTATTTTTATATGGTTGAATGCTTCCCTTAATAAAAGCTTAATGCTTCTGAAATCAAAGATAAATATTTGCAGGTCTCTTTTAGGATCCACTTTAGGTTTTCATTTTTATTTTTGCTTACTTCCAAAACTCTGGCTTTGACATAAATAAAACAGAGATAATTTTATTCCCTGGCTTGCATGATACCTGAAGTGACCTGAAGTTCATGGGACAGAAGATGTCCATGCAGAGCAGGCGGGCTTCTAACCAGCAATGCTCTGACTCTTCCCGCAGGTGCACCGAGCGACCAGAGCAGCGGCACCTCCTCCCCGCTCTGTGACAGTGGCCTGCACCTCAACTACCATCCCAACAACACAGTAAGATGCCCAGGGCATGGTCCCCACTAATGAGGAGGGAACCTAGACAAAGCCCAGGGTACAGGGAGTTAGAATTTGCTCAAACTGCTCTGGGACCTGGCTTCTCTGACAGACTTGAAATCCTTGGCTGCTTTATTTTTTTCAGAATTATGCTAATCCAGGGAGGAGGTAAATAAGTAGGTCTGTTATTTTTTTAATGTCATTTTTCTCCTCTCAGGTCTTCACTAAGCCCTTTGTAAGCTGTAGAGACTTAACTTCGAGAGGTCACATAGAACATCATAAATCATTTTATAACATGGCATCTTATACGTAATTTGACATAATTTGTTATCATTTTTCATTTGAAATTATTTCACAGAAAGTAGCTATATAATTTGTGATATATTAGGATTTCTTAGCCACCTTCACGCACACCAGGGAATTAATGCAAAATGATAAAGATGAAAATCTAATCTACACATTGTATAAAATGTGAGGGATGTTAATAATTGATAAAATCAGCATATTGGTTTTATACATATTTAATAAAGTGCTGATTTTTATTTTCCACCTGTACTTTGGAGTTCATTTTCTTTTATAAATATTTTGAACTTCCTTGTATTTCACCCTTTGAAACATGCACACATTCTAAAGACAAAACGAATCCTTCCGGTTAAATGTTAGATGATCAGTTACCCCTGTGCTCACAAACGTGAAGAGAAGCAGAGCTCACTTATGAAGAATTTTATTTTTCTGTTCCAAGTATTAGGATGTATAAGACATGGAGCTTCCTCTGACCTGTATGATTCACTCTCCATTGGAAATTCTTGACTTCCCCGTGGCATTTCACTTCAAAGTCCTCCTTCTGAGCATCCTCATGCCTCTGGCCTCAGTGCACTGAACCGCAGAGCATCGGTCTCAGCCAAGTCCAGCAGGCTCCCAGTCATTTTCCTTTGCCTTTTTTGTTCTGAAAAAGGAACCATTGGCACCACCAGGGTTGTCTCTGCAAGAGTAAACCAACCACATCTGGTACTTCACTGCCCTTCTCTCTCACTTCTGTCACCAGAGAAGTAACTGTCACACGGTGGATAATATCTAAAATGCGGTCTTTAGAAGGCGGCAAGGTCTGAGGGACTCAAACCATGAGCGCATGTGTATGAAGTGAATCCAGGCGTCGGTCCGCGCGCCGGTCAGCTCCATCTCGCCGCCGCAGCCCAGCCTCCACCTCCTGCGTGCTTTCATCCATCCCTGCGGTCAACATGCTCGTGACGTCTCTGATGTCTTTCGGGTCCTTTCACGGGTGGTGCCTTGACCACCACACTTGTGAGTCGACTGTCTCCCCTCTGAAAGGAGCCTCTGCCTGGAATCAGGGCTCAGCGCCCCGTCCCCACTGTGGCTGCAGCCAAGGACTCAGAGATGGGGCACGGAGCAGCCCTCCAGCCTTGGCAGGCAGGCGATACGGTGTCCACCCCGCCCATCAGGAGCCCACATCCTGCCAGGTTCCCTCCTCATCCCCTTTCTCCGGAGACCTCTCCCATCTGTCCCTCACATCAGAGCCTCCGTCTCGGCCCTCTCCTGAGAGCGGGGAGGAGCTGTTCTTCTGCAGAGCCGAACACGCTGGGTGACACGTTATGCTAGTCCCTGGCCCTTCCCCGGGGACCCCTCTGTAAAAAGGAGACGGAAAGAGGAAGGTCGGTGGGCGGGAGCCATTCAGGCTGCTTTATTCTCTTCCCATTACATACACAGCAGTGTCCGTGGACTTGAGTTCACCACTTGTGCTTCAGTGTGGTGCCTGAGTCAATGCCTTCCTTACAAAGATCTGACTGCAGTAAGGAAACCACTCAGCAGTTCCACAGCGCAACTGTTCCAAATAAATCCAACTGTCAAATCTTTAAAAACTCCATCATCATAAACTTTTCTGAGTTGTCTTTCCACTTCAAGAGGCATGTTTGATCTCCATTTTTAGCGTTGGATTGAACATTGTTTGACTTTGCTAAGGATCTTTAGAGCTTCACAGGTGGCACCAACAGCAGCAAAGCTGTCTGTCAAGCAGGAGACGTAGAGATGAGGGCTCGATTCCTGGGCCGGGAAGATTCCCTGGAGGAGGGCACAGCGATCCACTCCAATAGTCTTGCCTGGAGAATCCTATGGACAGGGAAGCCTGGTGGGCTACAGTCCATAGGGTTGCAAAGAGTCAGATACAACTGAAATGACTTATCACACACATGCATGCAAGGATCTTTAAAAGAGTTAATAGCACTTGCGATGTTTTAGACAATAAGAATCAAGACACATATAAATTAAAGTACAACAAAAGTAAAGACAATAATTGCATTGCATCTTAATCAAATGGATATTTACTGAGAACCTACCATGTGGGAATCTGTTTAGGTGCCATGAGAAACAGTTAATTATGGTTCCTGACCCAAAAAAGTTTAAACCCCAAATCTATAGGCAAATGCGTGAAATAAACTGTTACATTAGCAGAAAAAGAACAGTGGACATTAGCATCCTAATATCAGAGAAAGGTCTGCTAGAGACTTTGAACATCTGACTTAATTTAAATCAACCAGAATTGGAAGACTTCATACCTTGAGGCCACTCAGGAATTAGTGGGTCATGCAGACTTGGTGGCCGGTTTCGGGGGTGGAGGATGGTCTACTCAGAGATCCATAAGATTAGGGGCCTGTGTCCTTCTGACTTGTCACTGATAATGAGGTACCTGGGAACCTGGACAGCAGGGAGCCTTGTGGCACTTGTTCCTGGAATGTGCACCGTAGAGTCAGGTCCCTAGGAGGAGCATCAGTCCTTGCTGTGTCTAGTCCTCACTTCTGTCCCAGCCCAGGGATTCTGTGTTCAGTTCCTGTGCCATATTTATTTTCTGAAGCAAATTTTGAGTAAGCAGATGCTGTTTGAGTTTCCTGAAACATTGCTTATGTATTTAAGACAACATTCGAAACATATGAGAATAACACCGGATGGTATGTTAACATCACTCCACTGCCTTACATAACAGTATAGCCTAGTCCTCCCAAGGACTTGAGGTCACTAATTTTAGGACACACGAGATTCACCCAGTTTGCTCATCAAGGTGAAGAGAGAGTTTGCCTTGTGCTTACCAGGAGGCTTAAACTCAGGCGACTAGCTCACCAGATTCTGAGAAACATTCTCATTATTCACCTTTAATCAGTGCTTTCTATGCCAAGTCCTTAACAAAATTTGGATCTGAATTTTGCCCTATATGGGCTTCTCTGGTGGCTCAGATGGTAAAGAACCCACCTGTCAATGTAGGAGATGGGGGTTCGATCCCTGGGTTAGGATGATCCGTTGGAGAAGAGAATGGCAACACACTTCAGTGTTCTTGCCTGGAAAATCATATGGATAGAGGAGCCTGGTGGACATGGGGTCACAAAGAGTCGGACATGACTGAGTAACAGACACAGCACACTTTTGCTCTGTATGCATTTCTACTTTGGCCTGATCATTGTTCTTGAGATCTTGAATGGGAATATACTTTGAAATGTGTTACATTTTGTAAAAAGAGCTTATTTTTTAATTAGTTAATTAATTTTAATTGGAGGCTAATTAATTTACAATATTGTGGTGGTTTTTGCCAAACATTGACATGAATCAGCCACGGGTGTACATGTGTCCGCAATCCCGAAGCCCCCTCACACCTCCCTCCCCATGCCCGCCCTCTGGGTTGTCCCAGTGCACCAGCTTTGAATGTCCTGTTTCATGCATCAAACTTGGACTGGTCATCTCTTTTACATATGATAATATACATGTTTCAATGCTATTCTCTCAAATCATCCCACTCTCGCCTTCTCTCACAGAGTCCAAAAGTCTGTTCTTTATATCTGTGTGTCTTTTGCTATCTCACATATAGGGTTGTCATTACCATCTTTCTAAGTTCCATATATATGCATTAATATTCTGTATTGCTGTTTTTCTTTCTGACTTCACTCTGTATAATAGGCTCCAGTTTCACCCACCACATTAGTACTGATTCAAATGTGTTCTTTTTAATAGCTGAGTAATATTCCATTGTGTATATGTACCAAAGCTTTCTTATCCATTCGTCTGTGGATGGACATCTAGGTTGCTTCCATGTCCTAGCTATTGTAAACAGTGCTGTGATAAACACTGAGGTACATGTGTCTCTTTCAATTCTGGTTTGCTCAACGTGTATGGCCAGCAGTGGGATTTCTGGGTCATATGGCAGTTCTATTTCCAGTTTTTTTAAGGAATCTCCACATTGTTCTCCTTAGTGACTGTACTAGTTTGCATTCCCACCAACAGGATAAGAGGGTTCCCTTTTCTCTACACACTCTCCAGTAATTATTGTTTGTAGACTTTTTGATAGCAGCCATTCTGACCAGTGTGAGATGGTACCACATTGTGGTTTTGATTTGTGTTTCTCTGATAATGAGTGATGTTGAGCATCTTTTCATGTGTTTGTTAGCCATCCATATGTCTTCTTTGGAGAAATGTCTGTTTAGTTCTTTGGGTCCATTTTTGATTGGGTCGTTTATTTTTCTGGTATTGAGCTGCATAAGTTCCTTGCATATTTTTAAGATTAATTCTTTGTCAGTTGCTTTGTTTGCTATTATTTTCTCCTATTCTGAAGGGTGTCTTTTCACCTTGATTATAGTTTCCTTCATTATGCAAAAGCTTTTAAGTTTAATTAGATCTTTTTGCTTTTATTTCCATTACTCTGGGAGGTGGGTCATAAAGGATCTAGCTGTAACTTATGTCAAACAGTGTTTTGCCTATGTTTTCCTCTAGGAGTTTTATAGTTTCTGGTCTTACCTTAAGATCTTTAATCATTTTGAGTTTATTTTTGTGTGTGGTGTTAGAAAGTGTTCTAGTTTCATTCTTTTACAGGTGGCTGACCAGTTTTCCCAGCACTATTTGTTAAAGAGATTGTCTTTTCTCCATCGTATATTTTTGCCTCCTTTGTCAAAGATAAGATGTCCATAGGTGTGTGGATTTATCTCTGGACTTTCTATTTTGTTCCACTGATCTATATTTCTGTCTTTGTGCCAGTACCATACTGTCTTGATGACTGTAGCTTTGTAGTATAGTCTGAAGTCAGGCAAGAGTTTATTTTAAAGCAAAGACTGTTAATGCTACTTTTCCCATTTGTGCTATTAATATTATAGGAAACAACATTCTTGACATTGAAGAATAAATGTTTTGAAAGTTAGTTATGGGCCTTAAAACCATAAAAATTTTTGTGTTGTTAGATCATTTGTATGCAATTAAAAATAATTCTGGCAGTTGTTACAGAAAAAGACTAGAAAGTAAATTTATATTCTACTATCATAATTTAAGCAATAAATGTAAATAATTTTCAAAAGACACCAGATATTTCACTATAAATAACAAATCTATGAAATGAAATGCACTAACCTTGATTATTTCAATAGCAGAAGTGGGATTTATAACATATTTTTTATGAGAAAGTAATGTACAAGGAAGTAACATTTTTCAACTTTTATACTTAAAGACTCCAGGTTGAGGTGCTATATCAGGAAGGGTCAAAGGTCATGTGTATTTTCATACCTGCCAGGACACGAAGTCTATAAAATGTGATTGGTAAAGCTTATCATCCTCTCCTATGGTGATTTCATTCTCTATATTCCATTTCTTATGTCTTTTATGTTCTTTTACTTTTTCTGTCCATTTGTTCAAGGAACAATGGAGTGAGAGGAGTTCTTTGTGCTTTTCATGAAAAATGAGGGTCCATCTGTAAATAATTTGCCTGAAATAACTTTGCAGAATTGTGAAATAATCAAGACAAAAATCTGAGTCATTCTTTCCATCATTTCAGCTCTGATTATGAATGTTATATGTTGGGCTCTGGGCCACATGTTGGCTGTAGAGTCAAAGAGATGTAGGTCTGAGTGGATCCTGACACTGCTGCTGACCAGCTGGGGGCCTCTGGTCAATGCCTGACTGCACATCCTCCCAGGTGGGGCCTCAAGCAAAAGCCCACAAGTGGGTTTCTGCTGCTCGCTTCTCTGGGCTGCTTGTTCGGGTCCAGCCTGACCAAGGAAACCACATCTGTTTTCCCCAGGATGTCACATAGGATGGTGGTTTCAAGTACCCCTGTGCAGAAAAGACTTAGGAGGAGTTGTGGGTTTCCTTGGTGACAGCCATGACTTTGGAGACAGATGCATGGGTGCACAGACTTGGTGAGTGACTCTCCCAGGACTCATCAGTTGGGGAAGCATGATTCTGAACCCAGGTGGTTTTGTTCTAATGGAAGTCTCAGCCCTCTCCCCATGGTGCCTCACCTGGACCACATGCTGACTGTCTGTGACATCTGACATGAGGAGAAAGGGGATGGTTGATGTGAACCCTGGGTCTCTGCATCTCAGTCACCACAGAAGCCCTGAATGTGACCATCCTGCACAAAGGCTGAGAGCCTGGGAGGCTGGAGACCAAAGGGACCTCTTGACCATCTAAGCCAGACCTCCCTTCCAGGTGCTCCAAACTGCTCCAAGGATTTCATGGACTTTCACTGGCACAACTGTTGACAATTAACATAGTAATACCAGAAAGCACTCAACCTTTAGTGAAAATAATGGAAGATTTTTTTTGCCATAAGCAATTTTGAAGAAATTAATACCAGAAGAAAAGATTAATAATATCTAGACTTACAAAAGTTCAATACTTAGACTAAAACAGAATCTCCTTCTAGTATCATCACTCAAGAATGAGAGAATTCTTACCAGGGAAATCCCATGGACAGAGGAGCATGGTGGGCTACAGTCCATGGGGACACAAAGAATCGGACATGACTAAGCACCCATCTATACACAAAGAATCTCTAGGCTAGAGAGAAATCAGCTCTCTGATCAAACAGCTCTCTGATCAAACTGAGCCTTGGCTGGTAGAACCCAGGACAACCTACGCACCAGCATCATTCCCTGTACTAAAGACACGGAGAAATCCAACAGTGAAAGAAAATGAAAGAAACACTGATCAACACCCACTGAAAAGCTCAAATTTTATTCAAATGTATGTCTTCTCTGTACAAAAGGAAGAAAACACAGACTTTTAATGGAATTTAAAATACATGGAATTTCAAACCAGTAGTGGTTATCTTAACATAACTTTAAAATGATACAAGAAAATACGAACATCTTATAAACATAAAGTTAAATAAATTGACAATGATTTCCTTGAGTACTGTTTGAGAGTTGTTTTAGAGGAATATTCATTCTATTCAAAAATATTTTTAACTAACCAATGAATCACAAGCCCTTGTAATGTTTTGTGCTTCACAGATAGAAAATACTTGCTAATTGAGCTTATTTTTTTGTTACCTACTAGTTCATCACAGTTACAGTTTTGACCCATCTTTGCATTCTTGAATGGATTCAGTTGTCCCAATTTTATTTTTACTTCCAGCTCCTGATCCATTATTTTCACATGTTTTTCACTATGATTTTTCATCTCAACGATTCCCTCCTCACTTTCTTATAGGATTCCATTAATGGAGACATTAGCAAATGTAATTTCATTGCCAGTCAATATGGATATCCCATGGTATTCTATCCCTATCTTTGGATTGCTTAGGGGGAAATAGCCCTATGGTGGAAGGGGTTTGTGGCCAGACGCTGAAAGTCTGTTTTCCTTTCAGGACACGCTGTCCTGCTCATCGTGGCCTGCGTCCCCAGGGCTGCGGTGGGAGAAGCGGTGGTGCGACCTGAGACTCATCCCGCTGTTGCATTCACGGTTCTCCCAGTACCTGCCCGGGACCGACCTGAGCCGGTGAGTTCCACCAGCACCAACAGTGAGGCCTGGAGTCTGGCTGGTGACTGGACTGTGATTCCTTGTTCAGTGTGCTTCCAAAAGTGGGAAGAGGGCCAGGTAGCAAACAGACTGCAGTGCAAATGGTGGGCATGGGCTTGGCTCGCTTCTTAGCCCTGCTGACCGAGCCCTGGGAACCCTCAGACACCAGCTCCACCCCTGTGGCCATCCTCAACGTGGGGCCTCCGCTCCATGGTTGGGCCAGCCTTGCTGCCACCAAGGAGGGTGGATGGCTGTGGCTGTGGACACTGTGCTGTTGCTGCAGTTGGTGGTGAACCCCCAGCTCTCCATGGAACCTGCTCACAGAGGTAGGGATGGAGGGGAAGCTGAAGGCAGTCAGCCCCCGCCCACCACCTCAGGCCATCTTTGGGAGGACAGGTGGAGTGGCGCCTGAGGTCCCTGTGAGTCAGAGCGGTCAGTGTGGGAAGAGGGTAGAGAGTCTAGCAGCCCCTCCTCGGGTCACCTCGCTCAGCCCAGCAGCTGCAGACTTAGGTTAGAGTTGCTGCCATCTTCCACTTTAGCCTTCTTATTGATGTAAGGTGTGGGTACACTGTATCACATGACCTGAATTTGTGTGTCCTAATAATGTTGAGCATCTTTCCATGTGCGTTTTTATCACAGGAAATCCTCTTTGGTGAAATATCTCTTTGTTTCTTGATCATTTAGTAATTGGCTTTACTTACATATTTTTACCATTTTATTTTTTACCATTGAGATTTGAGAGTTTTGTATATATTCAAGAAAAAAAGTCCTTTGTATCAACACACTAGTTTTTCTATTCTTTTTCTTGAACTTATTTTTAATTTTCAAGGTAATTAAATATTTAAATTTTTAATATTCCCTCTATTATATCACTATCTATATACCTTTTATTTGGTTTTAGTTATTGTTTAAACATTACACCATATGTCTTAGTCCTTCCAGGCTGCTGTGACAAAATATGGCAGATAATAATAGCAGTTGTTGTTCTATAGCAGATAATAATAGCAGTTGTTCTCAAGTCGCTTAGTCATGTCAGACTCTTTTGTGACCTCATGGATTGTCACCCCACCAGGCTTCTCTGTCCCTGGGATTCTTCAGGCAAGAATACTGGAGTGGTTTGCCATTACCTCTTCCAGGGGGTCTTCCCAACCCATGGATCTAACCTGTGTCTCCTGCCTTGGCAGGTGGATACTTTACCACTGTGCCACCTGGGAAGCCCCAATACTCGAAGCAAACAACAGAAATGGTTTCTTACAGCTCTGGGTGCTGGAAGCCTTGGTTTAAGACATCCAGATCATGGCTGAGTCCTCCTGTTCTTTGATGAAGACCACTCCTAGTTCGTGCCTGCTGTCTTCTCCTCTGTCCTCCCTTGGGGTGGGGCCAGGGGTCACTCCAGAGACTCTTTTATGAACTACTGATCTTGTGCACGAGGCCTTGACCCTCGTGGCTTCAGCATCTCCTCTTGGCACCACCATGTTGGTCACTGGGATTTCAAAATGTTACTAGGAGGTGTGGCACCAATACTCAGACCACCATGCACTATTTATTAGTGTTTAATGCAACTTATTTTGGAGAAGGAAATGGCAGCCCACTCCAGTATTCTTGCCTAGGGAACCTCATCGACAGAGGAGCCTGGTGGGCTATAGTCCATGGAGTTGCAAGTCAAACACGACTTAGCGACTAAACCACCACCAGAACAACTTACTCTTTCAGGAAATTCTAGAAACTTAAGACACCTTAACCAATTCCTTTATTTCTTTCTTATCTTTGTGCATATTTCTGAAGATATTTGAATTATATTGTTGTTGTTCTTGTTGTTCAGTCGCTGAGTCATGTCCAACTCTTTGCAACTCTATGAACTGCAGCACGCCAGGCTTCCCTGTCCTTCGCCATCTCCCAGAATTTGCTCAAACTCATGTCCATTGAGTCACCAATGCCATTCAACCATTTCATCCTCTGTCACCTCCTTCTCCTCCTGCCCTCAGTCTTCCCCAGCATCAGAGTCTTTGCCAGTGAGTCGGCCCTTTGCATCAGGTGGCCAAAGTATTAGAGATTCACCTTCAGCATCAGTCCTTCCAATGAATATTCAAGGTTGAATTATATATGTATCTTAAATTCCTCAAGATATTTTTTTTGTTTTCAGATAACTGTTATTCAAATATGCCCTACTTTTAATCTTTCTATTTCTGTTTATTTGTTTCTTTTGGATCTATTTGTCTTCTGCTTTAAGAAGTTTTAAAATATTTCTATTAATGGTGTTTTTAGTGTGTATATTTGTTCTTTTTGTTTTTACTTAAAAAATCTTTTGTAGTTAAATGATGTAGAAATGTTTAGCTAAAAAAATTTATGAGACAAAGGAAATTGTATGAATCTAGATGACTTCTTCCATTTTTATTTTTATGACACCTCAACACATCAACAGCTTTTAGCAGTTGAATTAATTACACTCAGTGACTATGACAGTAATAAGCAATTATAAACACAACACTCTTCTGAGTGGGTTGCACAACAATTCAGATTCAAGAGCTAATTTACTGTTCACTCATTCACTCAATAAATATCGATTTAATGTCTATATGTAAGATGTTGCATTTGCTTCTTTCCCTGAAGGAGCTCATGGGCCAGAGGCAGTTGAGACAGTGAGGGAAATAAAAGAGAAAAGATAAATTAGTGGCCCATGATGACAAATATACAAAATTGTTGAACTTGGATCAAAACCCAGGATGTTATACGTTGGTTGGTTTTTCCAAGGCCCATAATTTAAACTTTGGTGATATAATACCTCTAATATTTAATTGCAACAAAGTTGTGTTATTGTCATATCTATTGTGTAAATATGAATTAAAACATCATAACATTTTATCAATAATAAGACAGTTTATGTTCAGTGTATAATAATGACTTGGAAATATGTGTTTCAGTTCAATTCTGAAGTATCATAATATTGCAGAACATTTCAGTGTCAGGAGATTAGAATGTGAAGGTTATTAAGGAGAAGAAAGGGTGTCATTGTATTAACTGTAGAATAGAAACCCTGAATAGACTGAGAAACAGATTAATCTCCATACAGCCCCGATTCCTCTAAGCCCATCATGCCCTCATGCTGCTGCTGTTTGTTTTTGGAGGAATCACTTCCTGTCTAAAGCGTGTGCTTTTTCTCCTATCCCCCGTATAAGCCATCCATCCAGGTGGACCCCAGACCCTGCTCCCTCATTTTCCTTTGTAGGAAGCTCTCGTTGGTCCACAGCCTTTGCAATATCCTTGAGCTAAAGTTTACTTTCTCTCCCACTCACACATGTGCATTTCAGTCCCACATCAGCTTATATTTGCCAGTCATCCTACCTTGTCTGACACAATCAGCCCAGTGCACACAAATCTGACTATGAGGTTCTCTATGGAGGTTCAGCTGCGGTTCCCATAGACTTGAAGTTCCTTCCGTGATGTTCACCCTCCTGCCCTGTCCAACTCTGCCTGCTTTCCCACAGTCCCACTAACCCCCTCCTGGACAAGGCCATCCAGCCACTCCAGACTGGTGCAGCTTAGGCTCTGCAACTCTCCCTCCTGCTTGCAATGCCCCTCCAACCACTGCCTTCTCCTCCTCACTCCTCACAAAGTAAACTTCTCCTGCATGTGCCTGCATGTGGCACGTGATGAACAATGAATGCAAACATGATTTACTAACTGTGTAAATAAGAATTGTATATATTGATGTATATGCATATTGACAATTAATTATTTATGAATTTTTCATGCAAGGGAAGAATAAATTTGTAGTTTAAATGGAAAAAACTACTTTGAAATTTAGCAACATTTGAGCATAACTTTTGTTGCCAGAGTAGTGATCAAGAATCATTAAAAAAATAGAAAACAATATTGAGTGGTAAATGGAAAAAAGTTCAAATTATCTAACTGTAATCTTGTTATTGTGGGGTTTTTTTGAGCGAGTGTGTGTCTGTTTGTATCTGTGTGTGTGTGTGTGTACAAAGAATCGTAATTTAATCTAGGAATCATCAAGACTACTACAAATGTAGTTAAATTTTCATATTTCCCAATACCTCAATGCTAACTTAGTGGGTGCATGTGTATGCTAAGTCACTTCAGTCGTATCTGACTCTGTGTGACCCCATGGATGGTAGCCTGCCAGGCTCCTCTGTCCATGGGATTCTCCAGGCAAGAATACTGGAGTGGGTTGCCATGCCCTCCTCCAGGGGATCTTCTGGACCCAGGGATCGAACCCACATCTCTTATGTCTCCTGCATTGGGAGGCAGGTTCTTTACCACTAGCACCGCCTGGGAAGCCCTACTTAGTGGGTAGTGTGCTGCTGCTGCTGCTGCTGCTAAGGCGCTTCAGTCGTGTCCGACTCTGTGCGACCCCATAGATGGTAGCCCACCAGGCTCCCCCGTCCCTGGGATTCTCCAGGCAAGAACAATGGAGTGGGTTGCCATTTCCTTCTCCAGTGCATGAAAGTGAAAAGTCAAAGTGAAGTCGTTCAGTCGTGTCTGACTCTTCACGACCCCATGGACTGCAGCCTTCCAGGCTCCTCCATCCTTAGGATTTTCCAGGCAAGAGTACTGGAGTGGGGTGCCATTGCCTTCTCCAGTGGGTAGTATAGTTTACTTATTTCGGAAAGTATATGATCAAGCAAGCTGAAAAAAAGAAACTTTGGTTTTCTTTCTTTTTTTTTTTTTTTACAATTATTGATTATCTTGACCCAAAGAATTCCATTTTCTAGAAGCACAAATATCACCACAGCCTTGGGGCTCTAGCTAAGTTCTGGGTGACACATGCTTACTAAACTCTCTTAAATATCGCCTCAGGGTCACACATTGGCAATTCTTTCTCAGTGCTTCAGTGATCAATGAGAGGATTTGGATCCCACCAGTTACTCCATAAACATTTGTTGAATCTGTAAAGTATGTTCCCCTCATTCTCTGTTAGGGGAAATTGGGGCACAACTAAGTGGACTAATGTGCCGGTACTCTTATTTATTCAATAGCAGAAGTAGAAACAGGGCCCAGGCTAATATCTTGATGACCTATTTATTTTGTAAGAGGTTGTATGTAATCAAAGAAACTGTTGAAATATTTCACTTATATTCATGAAAGGGCTTCCAACAGATAACCTGAAAAGTGGAAACAGAATGTAAATTTGGTATATATTAGTGTATAAGCCTGGGTTTATAGAGGCTAGTCCTTGCAAATGACTGTGAAGACTGTGTGCCATGTACGATTGCGTGGGTTGTGGGTTTCCTCTATGTGCATCAACTCTAATCAGCTAAAAATACCCAGCTGCCATGATTCATTTACAGCAGAGAGGACAAATATGTTCAAGACATGCTTTAATTTATGGTACATGAAGCAACGGTTATGATAATCAGAAAGCAGAAAGAAACGTGTTGCTAACTCAAATTAGTTCTCATTTTCCATGGATAGCTGAGCTTCTGTCTGCATATCTTAAATGTCTTACTCACTAATGAATATCAAAATTAAAGTTGAGAAAGTCACAGGAAGTTACAGTATTCTTTTTGTGCTGTGCCTGTTTTTTTCTTGTCACAAATTCAAAAGAACATTATTTCAAAGAGACAGACAATAGTTGCTCCCTCTCAGACTTTTCATGTGTTTTTCAGATCAAATAAAAAAAGAATATTTGAACACTTTCCCATAATCAGTTGAAAGTGCTTGGTCAAGTTTATCACAACAAATATCTCTAAAAATATTAATATGTGGATCCAAAGGGCCTTCAGTGTGAAAGTTTCTGGAGCGTGTCCAGTTCTGAGGTCTGGACCAGTTTCATCACCACCCTCATGATGAAGTCGGGGCAGATAATTCCTGGCTGGAGTGTCTTTATTTTTGAAATTGAAATATGTGCGATATCCACAAACACCTACTTAACAAAATTCAGAAAAGACAAAAAAGCAATTTAATTGGAGAAAAACATATAAATGTACACTATTTACATAGCCTTTGGAATGCTGAACTACATCATTTGTCTGTTGCTTCAAAACTGGCTGGGATTTAAAGATAGTTTGTGCATTTTCTGAAGTGTATTGTGTTGCACCACAGAGTAATTTTCAAGCATGAGGCATTTGGCTACTTTCCATTCAGTTTGGGGTTTTTATCTATTCCTCTCCATTAAGCTTATATTGAAACATGCAAGAACTTGAAACAGAAAAATAAAAGTAAGTAATTAAAGCTGTGGAAAGCTGCTTTAAACTCAACAGCACTTTTGTAAACAACTTAGGATAGCATTATTTAATTTTCTCTAACAACAACAAAAACTCAAGAAAAGACAATAGAGATATTCAGGCTGGCCAGAGCACTTTTAAGGAGAGCGTGGTTGTTATTGAAATGCAAACATCCACATAAATTTACAGCGTGAATATTTAGACGTGAAGAGCTATGGACCCTTGTCCAAAACCATCCCTGAGAAGACAAACAGCTAGATGAACAGCTGAGAAAGTGCTTCAGCTCATGACAGCATGAGAGTTTTAAATGATGCTCGGTAACTGGGTGCGGGGTGTTCGTGCGATCTTTCCATCAGAAATGCACTGAAAAATGTCAAGAGGAGATGGTAGCCAAAATAATGGATACACATCTATGCATAACTTTCTGATATGCAGGGAACAGGGATAATCCCTCTCAAATGTCTTTGACACGCTTCCATTTACATAATATATTGTACGTCTCCAACTTGCTCCAAACTTATCTGTGTCTCAAGATGCTTTGAGTAATTCAAAATTGTGTGTCATCTGGGTTCATATTTGTATGCATGTGTGCTAAACTGCTTAGTCGTGTCCAACTCTTTGCAACACTATGGACTGTAGCCCACCAGGCTCCTCTGTCCATGGGATTCTCCAGGCATGAGTACTGAAGTGGGTTGCATGCCCTCCTCCAGGGGATCTTCCCAACCCAGGGATCGAACCCACGTCTCTTATGGCTCCTGCCTTGGCAGGTAGGTTCTTTACCACTGCTGCCAGCTGGGAAGCTGGGTTCATCTTTAGTGTTCCATGTAATAACAGATTTTTTAAGATATAAGGAAAGAGGAATTTGAAGCTGCATTTATGTGGTCAGTAAGAAGAGCTTTTGAGCAGACAGCTATCTCAAGTTGCACACAGATGATGTCTTGGTCTGATTTGCTCTGACGTCTCTGCAGGCAGAACGCCTTCCAAGTCACCGCCGTGGACGGGGTCTGCAGCGGGGTCATCCAGTGCCTCTCCGCGGAGGACTGCGGGGAGTGGCTACAAGCAATAGCCACCAACATTTCCAGCCTCACAAAGCACAACGTAAGTAGTGGTTCCAGGAATGCTGGGAAAGCTCCTCCACCTGCCTCAGTGAACCTCTTCAGTATACAAGTTAACTCCATCAGCTGTACGGTGTTCTGCTAGGAATGGACCACTGCACACCCACCATAAGAGTTATTATTAAACTGGATCATACTTGCTCAAAGAAAGCCACTCTATCTTGAGTGTTTTAGTCCAGTGTATCAGAACAACAGTATTTACACCTAAGTTTCCACTCACAAACATTGTAACATCTACATTAGTTAAATAACTGAAAATAGATATTTAACATGTAAGCACTAAATATCTATATCTGTATATATATGTGTGTATATATATATCATCCACCTATATTTTTATAGATGTATATATGCATCCATCTACCTTACATTTCATATCTCTATACAGTCTGTCTATATCATCCATCCATCAGCATCTATAATCCATGTATATATATGAATTTGTCTACCTATATATCTATACATCTATATGTTTACTAGTTTGTCCACTTGCAAAGCAGCCTACAATATTATTTGAGCCCCTAGATCTTTTAAGAATAACTCACTTGTAATAATATCACAAGAAAAGTTGTGCAATAACTGCTGAGCTAAAGCACCTGGACAGGGACTATCTTTGGGTGGCAAGGGAGGGTGTGTGTTTCTCACAGCCTCAGTGGGCGTGGCTGGAAGCCTGTGAATATCACATACAGAGGAGGGGGAAGGACAGGACTGACGTGAAGGAGGACCCATGGAGGGACCATGAAAGGACCCATGGAAGTGTAACTTCAAACACACTCTCCTGTGATCAGGCAAAGAGAATTCAAGCCGATTGCCTTTGCAGTGATATTTTTGCCAGGAGAGAAGCTGAGCTGAGGTGTCAGGGGACTCAGTGTGGAGCCCAGGTCTCCCCGCACCAGCTCTGAGCTGGACTTTAAGCTCCTCTTCTTAAATGAATGCTGTTAGCTTCGGTCTCTGCGAGGGCTAAATGAAGAAGTGCTTCAGCCACTCTGGCCCTGAAATGATGCTGAAACAGTTGCACTTCTCCTTTCTGCAGTGGCACTCTAAATTTCATGATTTAATCCAAAACTGCTGATAAATGGCCCTATAGATTCGCTCATTGTGTGTGACGCTGCACATCTCTGTTTTGTCCGATTGTCATTTGAGATTCTTCATTTTCTGAAGAATGGCTGTGTGGATACCAGAATGTGAATCACACAGGACAAGCTGAGCTAAAATAAATGTCTAGTGGTGACTAAACCATTAAGCAGCTCTGATTTCTGGCAACCGAAGACCTACCCCTCAGTCCTTCATCTTTAAAAGAGACAGAAGGAAGCAAATAAAAGGCAGAGCTCTCTCTCAGCCAGAATTTCATGAATCTAACCTTTCCAATCACTTTTTACTGCTCCACCACTGAAATAGATCCTGATTGATAAGCAGAGAGAATTTCATGTGACATTTCTACTAAGGTTACCTGTTAACACAAAGGAATCTCTCTGGTCTAAATTCTTCCACATATGTCCTATGCATGTGTTCCCTTTATCAGAATGGAATGTGGTACTTGAAATATATCACTTATGTGTGTGTCTTTGCATATAGATAAATACAAATATTTATGCAATATGCTTCTATTCTTAAGGGTTCATTGAAAATCAGTGATATTAAATGAGGATGTATGGTTGCATATGTGAGATTTTCAAAATACATAATCATATTTCATTATGAGAAAAAGGATAGACTCTCTTCCTCAAATGTTTTTATCAATGAGAATGCTCTCAATAACAAGTTAGAGAGACCTCAAAGGAGTAAATAGTGGGTTTTTTCCCCAAATGAAGAAAGTCATGGATGGCAGCATTTCTTGGAAGCTACCATCTACCCAGAACCCATTCTCTGTCCACACACATTATTGCTACTATTACCCACTACTCTTAGAGTGTTGGCTTTTACCTTGAGTTTGCTGCCTCATGATCACAGAAGGGTTGCAACAGTTCCAAATATCACTTCAGTGTTCAGAACAGTAAAGAAAGGGAAGAAGGATATGTAATGCCTGCTACATCTCTCCTTTTTTATCAAGATAAGATAAAATTTTCCAGAAACTCTTTACTAGACTAATAATGTTCACTTCTCCTCCTGACTCAGCCCCATGACAATTCTGGGAATGGGTGGCTAGTCTCTACCTTTTGTACTGTTTATGGTGGGATGACCAAGAAGAGAAGACTGTAAATGGCTTTTGAGTCAGATAGCTGACAGTATCTACCACATTGTTTAATAGTTAAAACATATTAATTCTAAAAAAATGCATGAACAACCAGCAGCCCTGTGATTTTTGTGGAATGATCACAGTCCTTCAGGATTCACACATATACACATACATACATGCACACACACACACACACACACACACACACACCTCATCAGTCATTTGAGTTCCTGCAGGCTGTATTTCAGCCATCTTCCTATATTTTACCCATTTACCTGCAGGAGCCAAAAAAAAGGGTCATTTGGGAGTCATGTTTAATCCATAGAGTTCTGCTATTTTAGATGTCAAACACTTGCAAGCTGAAAAGAGAATTTTTTTCCATAATACTGTTGGTTTTGAAGAACTGAAGGAAAAACTTCTATTGTGTCTGCCGCCTTAGAAAGACTCAACAAAGCTCGTAGGTGAATTGAAAGTCATAACAAAATAAAGCCTAACAGAAAGGAGATTTACCAGAAAGGCCTGAAGCTGTGATCAGAGGTTGCAGAGTGAGATTCTGACAGGCATGGTGTCACCGAGGGAGATGTTTTCTTCCTTCTATAGCAGCTGGCATTCCCGAGTCCTTGGATGCACTTTTGGGCAGTGTCTTGTTTTCACCATTGTTTCTCCTCACATGTCAAATACGCACTTCAGTCATGCAGGCATCAACTCAATGTGGACCATGGGGAGTGGGATCAGACAGGGCAGGGACAGTAAGTCAAGTCAGGATAAGAGCAAGGGAAAGTCTAGCAATATACCACGAGTATATTTTCTTAATCATGCTGTGCTTTTTACATGATTAGAGTTTATTTTGGCAAGTTGTGTTGGGGGGATTTCAATAAAATAACTAACCTACTTTATCTGGTAGAAAGCTACTCACCAGAAAAAGCTTTTAAACAATTTTTTTTTATTTAAAGATTTTTTTGATGTGAACCATTTGTTAAGTCTTCATTGAATTTGTTACGATATTGCTTCTGTTTTATGTTCTTTTTTTTGGCCAAAGGCATGTGGGAATCTTAGCTCCCCAACCAGGGATTGAACCCACAACCCCTGCATTAGAAGGCAAAGTCCAACCACTGAAACACCAGGGAAGTTTCAATAAATTTTTAGGTTGGAAAAAATTAGCTGGTAATTACATTGCACAATCCAGACCCTTTGCTTTGATGTTAACTGACAATTGTAGTCATACGCAAATGGGTAGTTTTCCTGGAAAGTTTCCAAGGAGCTGCCCCCTAGCCAGCCTGCCTCTGCTTGCCTGGCCTTAGTTCCTTCTCTTTGGGCCTCAGTCTTTCTCCGTTCTTGCAGCCCAAGCTCCCCAGTCTCCCATGTTCCAGGGGCCTCAAAGCTCCCAGGGAGTGGCCAGGGCCTTGCCCCAACCCACCCACCCTTCTCCCACCCTGCTGAGGCTGGCTTCAGGAGCTGACCCTCCTGGACCCAGAGCTGTTGGAGACCCCACAGGAGTGTGGGGACACATGCTGTCCAGTGCATGTCAAGGGCAGAGGACACCGGCTGGCAGAGAACCTGCTCACTAGATGAACCACTGGACACCCAGTGAGCACTCGGGCCCTGAAGAGGGAGGTCAAACCTGATGAAGAGTGGACAGCGTGTTACGAGAAGCCTGAGCAGCTCAGACACATGGACCACTCACCAGCCGCTGCTTGTTCCCAGCACCAGGCCCCTCCCTTCACCTGTGACCCTCGCCTCCTGGGGACTGCCTGGTTCCAGAGATTCACTGAGGGCTCTGATCAGTCCTGGGGGGCAGGGGGAGACATTCCCACTCTCAGCGCCAGGCGTCGTGTGGAAGAGGAGGCACACGGTGAGCTCAGTGCAGATGAAGGGCCAGCGGAAATCATACAGCAATCACTTTCAGTTTGCTATTGCTTGATGAGTGTCCCTCAGAAGCCAAGCTTGAGGGAGCAGAGGTAGCCTCAGGCATCCTAAGGGTCCAGGCTCTAACTATAAACACTGCCTGTCCCCTCCGTAGGAAGCCTGACTAACGATAGAACCTGCCCTCTTCACCTGTGACCAATGCGGGCCAATCAAACACCCCCGCACCCCTGAAACCCAGGTGCCCAGGGCCTGCAACCCAGCCCACAGCCGGGACACTGTGTGCTTTCATTTACATATATAAAATAAAATGACCATCTTCTTTTGTAGATAGTATTAACTTTTGTTCAGTTAACACATAATCCTGAGCATTTTCCTATGACAGTAATTATATTCTGAAATCACCTACATATAATGGACTAATAGATACTTTGCTGTTTGTTTAATTAAAATTAATGAATAGAGTATTATTTGAAATGCACATCATTTAAAATGCACCATTAGCGTAATAGTGCCCTATGAATTTCTGGCATATTAGTCAGTGAAAACGTTGCTAATTCACTAATTATACCTTAATATAGATGTCTAGGAGGCTTCCCTGGTGGCTCAGCAGTGAAAGAACCCACCTGCCAATGCAGGACACTCGAGTTCAATCCTTGGGTCAGGAAGATCCCCTGGAGAAGGAAATGGAAGTCCACTCCAGTATTCTTGCTGGAAAATCCCATGGACAGAGGATCCTGGTGGGCTATAGTCCATGAGGTCTCAAGAGTTGGATATGACGAAGCAACGAAACCACCAAACCACCATAGGCGTCTAGGAGAAGAACCTAAGAATATGAACCTTCTTTGGTCTTGTAAACTATGATTGATGTCTTAATCCAGCCCAGTGCAGGCTGGCTTGGAGTTTCCATGAGGTTCTCTTTGTTTCTATTCCTTCTGCCCCAAAGATGCACCCCCCACAACCAGGCCTGGGGGCACGTCTATGCAGAGATAGTGACTTCTCCCAGCTTCTCCCTCAGCACAAATTTACAAAACCCTTGTCTGTGTTCATAGGTTTTCGGATCCAGACTTCAGCACACATGTTGAGGTAGAGACTTGTGTTGCGTTTGAAGCCCCATGCATCACAAGTGCTGCCCAGGTTATCGCAGGAGAAAGCAGAAGCTCCGCTTCTCCCTCGGTCCACCTGGTCCCATCTGAGTGATTAGTCAGCCCGCTAGTGACTGCAGAGGGTCCGCTCCCGTCTTTGGGCCTCTCACATCCAGAATCTCAGCCACACTTGTACAGGGGGCTCTCAGAAGTCTTCACAAAAAGTGCTGCTGCTAGGTTATCTTTCTACTTCCATTGCTAGCAATAGGAAGGTTGTTATGCCTCAGGCCACCCCAACCTGCCCTAAATCTATAGGCTAAATATGGGCTGTTTTGGGAGTTGGCAGGTGAGGCGTTGTTTTTCAAGTAATTAACCACTTTTTAAAGTGTTGTTCTCTATTCAGATTTAACACAGGCTTTATTGTTAACTCAGTAATATGCATTTATATTCAGTTTTTAATTTTCTATCAAAATTCATTGTCACATTTAGTTTTGCCGTGTAAAACCCTGGTTCAATGATTGTAACTCTGTAATGCGTTGAAATAGCCCCTGACATTAAACACCTCTGAGTGCATTCAACCATTTATTCCCCACAGGCCCTTAAAGGCCTAAAAGCAGTCACCCTAGAATAATACCACAGTATAATATTTTAATTTAGAAGAAATTTGATGTTCAGAAATGGATCTGTAGGTTTCATATTTGTCATTGTTTAGTGGCTCAATTGTGTCTGACTCTGTGACCCCATGGACTGTAGCCTGCCAGACTCTTCTGTCCATGGGATTTCCCAGGCAAGAATACTGGGGTGGGTTGCCATTTTCTCTTCCAGGGGATCTTCCTGACATAGGAAGTAGAACCCCTGTCTCCTGCATTGGCAGGCAGATTCTTCACCACTGAGCCACCAGGGAAGCCCATGATTTCATATTAGGCTAATTGTTATGAATTTTATTTTTAAATGAAATGTATTTTGTTTAAAATGTATTTTGTTTTATTTGTCTAGTTTAAAATTTAGGATGACTACTGATTTATATGCATTTCATATTCTAATACCTTGAAGTTACTAAGTCATTTTTAGAAGGAGAGTGTAAGTACACCTCCTTTAAATAAATCTGGAGGACCCGATTTTAAGTACATCTGATGACATGGACTTGATTTTGAAAAACAATATTTGTTGAATGTTGTTTTAAGTAAATAGTATGCAAAGAAGCATCATTGATTTAGCTTCAGTCGTACATTTTATGTCATTCATAGAACTAAAATCACATGTTGGAGGAACTTAAAAATAAAATGCTATATAGTATGTACTCAGAGACAATGGTTGACATAAAATGTTTGTGGACATGTCAAATAGGGAGCTAGTGGAAAGCTGCTGTACAGCATAGGGAGCTCAACTCAGGGCTCAGTGATGACCTGGAGGGCTGGGACGTGGGGTGAGGCAGGGAGGTCCTATATGTATACATATGGTGGATTCACAGTGCTATACAGCAGAAACCAACACATTGTTATGCAATTATCCTCCAATTAAAAAATTAAAAAGTATATTTGTGGAAGTTTATTAAAAAAAAAAACAACAAACTGGTAACAAGTATTGTTCCACAAAGTGTTCAATGTGGGTTTTTGATTGATTGGCAAAATACATTTAGGGATCTGCTCTTCTGTCTCCATCTTCAAACCATCCTGACTTGGGTTGAAAGCATCTTTACTTCTAGAGACTTTCCTTGATTGACTCCTCATCAGAGCAGAAAATACTTTGAAACGATTAGAGCAACCTGCTTCTCTGGTAGCTCAGCTGGTAGAGAATCCACCTGCAATGCAGGAGACCCCCAGTTTGATTCCTGGGTTGGGAAGATCCCCTGGAGAAGAGATAGGCTACCCACTCCAGTTTTCTTGGGCTTCCCTGGTGGCTCAGACAGTAAAGAATCCCCCTGCGAAGCAAGAGATCTGGATTCAATCCTTGGTTTGGGAAGATCCCCTGGAGGAGGGCATGGCAACCCACTCCAGTATTCTTGCCTGGAGAATCCCCATGGACAGAGGAGCCTGGCAGGCTACAGCCTATGGGGTCACAAAGAGTCGGACACGACTGAGCAGAACAAGAAAGATATGCTTTTTATACATGACCCTGAGGAATCACACAAATATTCTCAAATTGTTTGCTTTTTTTTCATATTTTAAATGACATGTCTCCACGAGTGAGTCTGTTCTCATCCACGGGCCATTTCACTTCTCCAAGTTTGTGCCTCCTTACATCTCCTCTTAATTCATGTTTATCAGTAAGACAAAGGTAAACTAACACTAAAACAAGGGAAAACAAAGCAATTCAACAGAACATTTTCTAAGTGAAAATAGTCTATGTTTAGTATGATGTCGGATTATAGCATACGGAGAGCATCATTTAAGTTTCTCTAGAAAACCAGTGAAAAAGAAGGTTTTAATTAGCAAAAGTTCTGTTGAACTAAGATTTCATGTGTTATAAGGTCATTTGTCTAAATCTGATCATCGTTTTTCATTTGGTCTTTAAAGTTCGTTTACATGACTTGGTACAGAGGGAACTCAGCAGATTTATTTTAAATTTTTATGACATTTCACTCAACGGTGGTGGCGGCAGTGTAGTCACTAAGTCGTGTCCGACTCTTGCTACCCTGTGGACTGCAGCCCGCCCACCAGGCTTCTCTGACCACGGGATTCTCCAGGCAAGAATACTGGAGTGAGCTGCCTTTTCCTTCTCCAATTCACTCAATAAATGGTCTTAAATGTTTATTTTATTTATAGTCCTGACTGAAAGTATCTTGATAATATACAGTATCCTTTAGTGTCTGAATATTGCACCCCCTCTGTTCTCTTATGTGTTAAAACAAAATATAATATGAAGTGAAAGTGAATAATGAAAGAAGTTACAAAAAGTTATGCTGTACATTCTTGGTAGATTGTGTGGGATAAGAGACTTTTCATTTCTCATCAAGAGAATATGATTAAGTTGAAATATTTCTGAAGTGTTTGTATATGAAATTTGGGACATTTTTGACAGTCAGAATTTTTTTAAAAAATCCTAATTGGTGCTTGATATGCAATGATTTTAGTGTGTCAACAATATAGTTTACTCTTAGTTTACTCACTAAGAAGAGAGTCCCATAAACCTGGGGTTCTTGTATTACATTATCTTTGCTGATCTCACTTTTCTTTGTTTATTTTTGTAGATTAAAAAAATCAACAGAAACTTTCCGGTAAACCAGCAGGTAAGATGGAGAAACACATGCAAAGCCAAATTGTGTATTTCTTTCATTTTATCTGTTACAAATGATAATCTTGATTGCCTTTAGTTTTATGTGGAAATAATTCATACCAATTATTAATTAATTCGGAGAAGGCAATGGCAACCCACTCCAGAACTCTTTCCTGGGAAATCCCATGGACAGAGGAGCCTGGTAGGCTGCAGTCCATGGGGTCGCGAAGAGTTGGACACGGCTAAGCGGCTTCACTTTCGCTTTTCACTTTCATTCATTGGAGAAGGAAATGGCAACCCACTCCAGTGTTCTTGCCTGGAGAACCCCAGGGACGGCAGAGCCTGGTGGGCTGCCGTCTATGGGGGTCACACAGAGTTGGACACGACTGAAGTGACTTAGCAGCAGCAGCAGCATTAATTAATTAATTAGCATTTGCTATTTCAGGAAAATATGAATTTATTAGATTTCTTTCATATTATGTAATATATCTGTTTTTTCTAATCATATTAAAAATAGTTTAAAAGAAGCTTTTTATCTAAGTGAATTAAGTCAAAACTGTTTTGACAAAATATATTTATTTGAATGCAATGTTGAAGAACTTGGACAGCTGTTTATGTGTAGTTTTAATGAGAGATCTATATAGAATTAATCTAAAAGTTAAAGGAAATTTCAAAATTGGTTGAAAGTATTTAAAATGAGTCAAAATTAATGCATGGAATGAGACTAATGTCTGAATAATCAAGCTAAGAATTTAGTTGACTTACGAGACTAATAATTGAAGATAGGATAAAATTATTGATCATAAGAATAACTGATTCGCCTTGTAATTTTATTACGCTAAAGTTAACTTCTTCTATCCTTCCCTGGTGGCTCAGATGGTAAAGCGTCTGCCTACAATGCGGGAGGCTCAGGCTCAATCCCTGGGTTGGGAAGATCTCCTGGAGAAGGAAATGGCAACCCACTCCAGTATTCTTCCCTGGAAAATCCCATGGACAGAGGAGCCTGGTAGACAACACTCCATGGGGTCGCCAAGAGTCAGATACGACTGAGCAACTTCACTTTAACTTCTATTGCTTTCACAGCCATAATATAAGCATTAGCTATTAAATATAATAAGAAAAGGAAGTGAAGGCTCACCGCCTGGACTCGGTGAGCTGTCCCTGTCCAGTGTGTGGACAGGGGCGGGGGCTCGGTGGCAAGACACAGACACTGACTCCCCACAGCAACCTCAGTCCACAGCCACTGACCACGATCTAAACATCGACGACATCGATTCCTAAACGGCATACCCGCCACTAGTTAGCTTCCATGGTAAAGTTTTAAAATAACTTTCAGTATGTTAAAACCAAAGTCCTTTTCGTCTAAGCCTGGGATCCACATTAGTAGCATCTGTGTAAGGGCAACCATCTAAACACACATGTCATGTGTGTTTAGAAAGTTAAACGAGAACAAACATAAATTTCTCAGTATATGCCATTGTTTGCATTGGCGTGTCAGATGTCTGTCTTCCCTGCAACAGAGAACTTATGTTCTGGGGTAGGTTGTAGTGTTCAGGGTGCCCCTTGCCCGGGCTGCCCACAGAGCCCCTGTGGCTAAGTGAGGTGGTGGGCAGCTTTGCAGAGCCTGCTGTGCCTACAGCCTTGACCTGTCTTGCTAGTAAGGCCAGGGGAACAAGTTCCCCTCCCTCGGGCCCCCTGCCTCTGAGCCATGCGATGCTCTTGGCAGGTACAGGGTTGGAGGGATGTCTGTGCCTCCCAGAACCACAGTGAGTGGGGGCACATGGGGCTTGTTCACGGGCAGAGACCAGGCTCAGCCCAAGGCACCTGACTCACTCGCTCTGGGGTGATGCCTGGGACACTAGGGCATTGCTCCATCCACCGCAGGTGATTCTGAGGCTCAGGTCACATCTGGGAGGACAGTTTACAGCTTCACGGGGCTGAACAGGAGGGAAAAGCCAGGCATTAAAGATAAATTGTTCAACCGGAAGCCTCAACTGTGAAGGAAGTTTGCAATGCCCAGGACGAGATAGGTTTGTTTTATAGTCAGAAGTGTAAAAATGTAGACCTGCTCTTTTGGGGAATTCTTGCCAAAAATACAAATGAAGTGTTTCTTTAAAAGTTACTCTAATATTTATGTTACCACCTCTCTTGTCCCTTCAACCCTCGCCTGTGAAGTATCAATAATTAGTGTAATTTCATCACTAGGAATGTTTCCTAACCCTGGCTAGCCCACAGCTATGCTTTATTTACCATGATGACCACCATGTGGGACACTCCCTACACATTCCCTTCAGGGACCTGTCTCATTCCTCACCACCTCTGCTTATATCTAGGTTTTGAATAATGCTGAGCGAAGTCAGTAAAAATCTGGAAAACCTTGAATATAGAAGAAATCAAAAACTTTAATATTCTACTCACATTTAATAAACACAGATAAGCATCCATAGCTGTTTATCTGCTAACCTTTCAATATTATGATTATCGTGAAATTTTATTTCAAATCTTTTAGCATCTCACAATTTGAAATCACAATGAATTATAGACACTTTAACAACTGAAAGCTACGGCTAATAGATTTTTCCCTCACTACTTCCCACCTTGTAAATGAAGTCTTTTGGGATATAGGATTACTTTATAGTTCAACCTTCATATCTATTCTTAATAGGAAGAACTCACCCACGTAGTGTAATAGCAGTGCATTAGGAGATCAGGGTACATCTTCTGCCCCAAATCTGAGCCACTTCAAGGAACAAAAATTGAAAATTATATGTAATCTAATTTCTCATTGAGATTAGCACTCAAACTCTTATCTTGGACTAGTTGCTTTCATCTCAAATTTCTTCAAACTTAATTTTCAGGTAACATTCTCTGTTGCTCAGATTCAATATAAGTATATATGTTTATATATATGCTTTTTATTAAATAACATCAGACATAATGTTACAGTATTCAAGTCCCCTCATAGCCATGATACTCTGGGTCTTAAACAAAACCAAAAAGACATCAGCTGAAATACATTAGAACAGAAGTCTTCTGCCTCCTGTGGGGGTTGGTTTTGACTTTGTGCAGCCACTGTGGTACTGGTACCCCAACCAGAGAAATTAAAATTAAAAAATGCAAAGGGGTTGGAACTGGAGAAAGTCACTGCACCCAGAGTCTCCAGAGACACCCCCATGCTCCAGAGCACAGCGGACTGTCAGTAAGATCATCTCAGAGAAGAATATTTTTATCAGAAGTATAAGCCGTTTGAGCAAATAAACCATCATAAGGGAAAACACACTGTGAAGATTAAGGAACAATCCACAACTATTTTAAATTATCTATTTTTTATAATAAGGTGGTACAAAATGTAAGGCAAGAACAAGAAGTGGTCTCAAAAACTGTGGATTTGCAAAACAACTTGACAGAAGTTCAAAAATGAATAAAGCATGAATATGTTTAAGCTTATAATCAATTAGCCAACTGCATAACAGAACAGATAAAAATAAAGATAAAACATGTAATTGGAAGTAGTATATCTGAGAGTACCATCAGAACACAGCCTATACAGAAAGGGCTGAAAATATGAAAAATGATGCAAGAGTTGAAGTTTAGAATGAGAGGCTCCAAAAAGAAAAATTCTGCCGAAAGTCTAGAGATGATGAACTTGTGAAGAGATTTTATGGCTAAGAGTTTCTGTAAGACTTGAGGTTAGAGAACCACGCTAACCCTGGAGCACGATGAAGAAAACCAGATCCACAGCCTGAATGTGGGGTAGTGAGCAACCATCATAGGGTGAGCTGGCTTTCCTGATGCCAGTCTGGAAGATTCTCCAAGAAAGCATATGAGGTACCAGTGGCAAGTAAGGAAGAGGGACTATGTAAACTTCTACTTTTAATAAAGAGTGTAATAAAGGATGAAACAGACATATGCACAAGAAGATGCCTGAGAATCTGGTCAAGTGCCTAGATCTGGGAGCAAGAGTAACAGCCTCCTTCCCACAGGGAGAGTTTCCTCCCCAGCCTCCTGCGTAAGCTCCTGCCTTCCCCTATCCCAGTCTGGATTCCTCCCCCTGTGACCTCTCTCACTTTCTTCCCCTCTTCAGTTCCTGCACCAGGACATTCCATTTCTGTTTTGAAGACAGATGTGTATTAGGTCTGTCCTTGTTCTTCCTACATTCTATTTTGCTTTTTGTGGACCAGAATCATCTCTGTCCACTTGGATACCTGGAGAAACGTGTGCACTGGCCATTTTCAGGATGCATTTCTCATATTGTGCATGAGACTGAGCAACTTGAAATGACGCTGGCATATCCTTTCGCTCGCCTTTCTCTACCCTTTTGAACATGTTCCTCTTTTCTTCTTATTGTTTTCTTATTTGTTTGTAAGCACTGTGTACTCAATACATGTAGGGAATTTAACCATTGTATTTTATGTCGCCTAAATCAGCAAGCTCTGTTAGTGGCTTATAAGATTTATGTTGCACTTAAGTTTATCCATTCAAGGTTAATAAAAGGAGAAAAACAATCCATTGCTGATTTCTAATAACTTTATGTTATTATTTTTACATTTGAGCAACTGACTTCTCTCATGTGTTTTTACACTGTGTGTTACTCTCCACGAGCCCCTCCCAGGCCAGTTCAGTTCAGTTCAGTGGCTCAGTCGTGTCTGACTCTTTGTGACCCCATGGACTGCAGCACACCAGGCTTCCCTGTCCATCACCAACTCCTGGAGTTTACTCAAACTCGTGTCCATTCAGTCGGTGATTCCATCCAACCATCTCATCCTCTGTCATCCCCTTCTCCTCTGCCCACAATCTTTCCCAGCGTCAGAGTCTTTCCAGTGAGTTGGCTCTTCACATCAGGTGGCCAAAGTATTGGAGTTTCAGCTTCAGCATCAGTCCTTCCAATGAATATTCAGGACTGATTTCCTTTAGGATAGACTGGTCTCCCAGGTCAGGGAGGCGTTATAAAGGGACAGGAGGGGGCTTTGGGAGGTGATAAGTTCATTATGTTGACTGTAGTAATGGTTTTGTGGATTCACATGTATGTCAAAACATCAAATTTTACCCTTTAAATATGTGTACTTTCTTTATGTCACCATACTTCAATAAAGCTAAAACCATTTTTGTTATTAAAATGTCTGATAAGTTAGAAATAATATTATACCAAGGCCATTGGGGTTTGGCTCCATCTTAATTATTGTCTGGACTTGAAATTACAGTAGAGTCAGTACAGTCTCTCCCAGTCCACTTTTGTTCAGGACAATTTCCTCATTTCCTCTTTGTGTCTGGAGCATAGCCATTAGTACAGTTCAGATCAGTTTCATTTGTGAAGTGCAGAGAATGAGATTCAGCTGCAAATGATGACTTTTCCTGAAAAGCATGTGATTATGGAGGTCCTGCTGCTAGATTACACAGGGATACTCAGTGCACTAATGGTGATAACAGTGATAATGGGTGCTTGCTGCTAGACTATGCGGGGATACACAGTGCATGTGATAATGATGATAACAGTGATAATGGGGGTCCTGCTGTGAGACTACACAGGGATACTCAGGGCATGAGATAATGGTGATAACAGTGGTAACAGTGATAAGAGTGATAATGGGTGTCTTGCTTCTAGACTACACAGGGATACACACTGCCTGTGATCATGATGATAACACTGATAATGGGGGCCATGCTGCTAGACTACACAGGGATACTCAGTGCATGTGATAACGGTGATAACACTGATAATGGGGGTCCTGCTGATAGATAGTACTCTTGCCTGGAAAATCCCATGGATGGAGGAGCCTGGTAGGCTGCAGTCCATGGGGTCGCTAAGAGTCGGACACAACTGAGCGACTTCACTTTCACTTTTCACTTTCATGCATTGGAGAAGGAAATGGCACCCCACTCCAGTGTTCTTGCCTGGAGAATCCCAGGGATGGGGGAGCCTGGTGGGCTGCCGTCTCTGGGGTCGCACAGAGTCGGACACGACTGAAGCGATTTAGCAGTAGCAGCAGCTGATAGATTACACAGGGATATTCAGCTGGGTGTGAAAGTGTGTTGTGCGAGTTCACTCAGTTACAGGTCATGTAGACAAGCAGACCTACAGGCAGCGCTTTGTGCACATAACCCTCTGAGTCATGACTTGTTGCATTTCTAATGTTTAATCTTTATTAACCAAAACTCCTCCATTCTGAAATACATCACATTACTCCCATAAAATGGCACTTTGCAATTAATATTTTCTATAATTCCTAAGGTGGAGAAGGCAATGGCACGCCACTCCAGTACTCTTGCCTGGAAAATCCCATGGACAGAGGAGCCTGGTGGACTGCAATCCATGGGGTCGCGAAGAGTCCGACACGACGGAGCAACTTCACTTTCACTTTTCACTTTCATGCATTGGAGAAGGAAATGGCAACCCACTCCAATGTTCTTGCCTGGAGAATCCCAGGGATGGGGGAGCCTGGTGGGCTGCCGTCTATGGGGTCACACAGAGTCGGACACAACTGAAGCGACTTAGCAGCAGCAGCAGCAGCAGCAGCATAATTCCTAAGGAGAAGGGTTATTGAGAATTAATTCATCATGAAAATATTAATACTGAACTCCCTTTATATCAGGCACTGTGCACAATAGAGTTATTAAATTATTGAATACATAAAATCTATACTCCCCAGGTGGTAATAGTGGTAAAGAACCCACCTGCCAATGCAGGAGGGGTAAGAGACGTGGGTTCGATCCCTGAGTCAGGAAGATCCCCTGGAGGAGGGCACGGCAACCCGCTCTAGCATTCTTGCCTGCAGAACCCCCATGGACAGAGGAGCCTGGGGGGCTACAGTCCATAGGGTTTCAAAGAGTGAGTCACGACCGAAGCAACTTAGCACAGCACGCACACAGCAAACACTCATTTACAATAAATTATTACCTCAATAAGTTTATCTTATAAACTGTTATTCATTTTTGACTAGCTATAAAAATTTGGAAACATTATTTTAGATGAATACATAGAATTCTGGAAACAACAGAGGGAAAGTGACTAGTAGTCTCTAGTTGTATTTAGAATGCTGAGAAATTAAAGGACACATTAAAAATTGAGTTTTGAAGTAACATTAGGGAAGAGAGAGGAGTTAGGACCTCCAAACACTTATTTCTCCATAAAAGTAACAAAGAACTGGCAAAATGGTCTGAATCAAATTTTTCAGAGCTATGGAAATTCACTAAGCATATGCTGAACCCAGTGAGCATTTATTCAAGAAAAACAGAATCTTGGTAGGAACAGTGATCGTTGTGGCATTTGAGCTGATCCAGCCCCAATCCCTGCTTCCTAGCAATCGGGCAGCCTCAAAATTAAGGCCTTACATTCCTTCGCAATCTGCTCCGATCTCCTGGTTGTCTAATCTTGGTCCCATCGCTTAAAACCAGCTAGCTCGAAATGTGTAATCTAATAAGATGATGCATATTTGTTTCATTCATCTGTGTCTGCTGTATCAAAGATATATGCATGTGTGTCTGCATCCTTTTTAAACAAAATATTCTATTAATGGGACTGACGATTGGTCTTTGTTTTATCTTGGATTTCAAAGCCAAGGGTTTTTTTTCAACTGAAAGGCAAATTTCTTTTCATTCTTCATATATTCAATTTATAAATGTTCACAGCAAATCATAGAGTCACATGATCTGGTGATAATGAGTATTGTTGTTTAGTTCATTTTATAATATTTGGCAATAAAATGTGCTGGAGTTTAAAACTTTGTAAAACTTTGTAAAAAGTAGTATTCCCATATAAATTAACTCTTGTAAGAGCTATTAGCTTATAAATCATTGTGAAAAGATAGTGGCAGAGGTTTCATAAGTAAACCTTCTGGCTCTGAGATTCAGAGTCACTCATTGTTAATGTGATGTTGCTGTTGCTGCAGTTCAGTCTCTAAGTGGTGTCCAACTCTTTATGACCCTATGGATTGTAGCATGCCAGGCCTCCCTATCCCTCACTACTCAAGGGGATATTACATGTCAAATGGGCAAATTAGCAAAAGGTAAGTAAAGCCAAGCCCTGTTGGTGAAAAAGTTTATGCTTTTAAACACATGTGGATAGGACAGTGGCTATATTTCACTTCCTTTATCACTTCTTTAAGTATGATTTAATTGACCAAATTATATAATTCTTTTCCTTTGATATGTGAAAGAAGATATACGTGATTAAGCACTACAGAAAAGCACAGCAAGAATGTTCACGTAAGAGAACCATTCATCCCATTTGGGGTTAATGGATTGACTCTAAGCTCTGTAGTGCGTGCACTGCAGAAGCTGCCCGAAGTCCCATACTGCAGTTTTGATGATGTCGGCAATGAGCCAGCTCTCCTGCCTGCTGTTCAAAGCCCTAAAATATAACCCAGATGATGTGGTTGATCTGTCAAATGATCTGTCATTAAGAAATACTTTAAAGGACTTCCTTAGTGGCACAGTGGATAAGAATCGGCCTGCCAGTGCAGGAGACGCGGATTTCATCCCTGGTTTGGGAAGGTTCCACGTGCTGTGGAGCAACTAAGCCCATGCACCACAACTACTGCCCCCACAATCCTGAGCCCAAGCTCCTCGAGGAGAGAAGCCCCTGCAATGAGAGGCCCGCGTACCGCTACTAGAGAGGAGCCCTTGTTCGCTGCAACTAGAGAAACGCCCACACAGCAACAAAGATCTAGCACAACCAAATAAATAAATTAATTTAAAAAATACTTTAAAAGCAAGTTGACTTCAAAAAGAAATATTGCACTGTTTAGGAACACTGCAGTTTTTTTTTCACCATCATTAATTTTCATAGGATAGGCCATGCCCTTAACTGAGGAGCAAAACAGCTCAAAACACAAAACTGTCCTTTAAATTATGTTTATATGTATAGTTACATACTAGCTGCAAAAGATAGGTGTAGGCTTGGGAAATGGAAGAATATGTTATAAAATGATAAATATCATGTCCTATATTTTATTATCTTTTATTAGCTTAAGAAAAATGTATTCTGTGTGTTCTATCATGAAATAATAAGTAAAAGAGCAAAATATGAATAACTCTGGGCCTAATATTATAAAAACAGTAAACTATATACAAACCCAAAGCTAAAAATATGAAGAAGGCTGTCATATTCAAGAAGTCATGGTTTTATGGCAAACAGAGGTGATGCTGTTTATGTTCACTCGCAGGCCCCCAAGGAGGTGGGCGGCAGCTCCCCTGCTGAGCCGAGGCCCCAGGTGGGAGGCGCCCAAGCCCATCTGAGTCAGAGAGGCCGGCAGGACTGAGAGCCCAGAGCTGGGAGGGAAGAGTCATCAGTGAGAAAGGGGATAAAACATAGACACAAAGCATGAGGTCAGGTTTGAACAGTCAAGTATGAGAAACAAGGTCCTGGTGGAGTGAAGCAGGTAGGAGGTCATCTGAGAGGAGAAGAGAAAGTCAGGCAGCCTGTGGCACATGTGCTGGGCTTTGCATCTACAGGGATCAAAGTAGGATGGTTTCCAGGGTAACAGGAACTATGTATGGTTGGACAAGTAGCAGGGAAGGAATCGTTTCATAGTAATAAAGGTGAGGAAGACGTGACCTTCAAATGACAAGTAACCATTGTGTCAGGCATCAGTGGGACACAGTGACACGTGGAGGAGACACACCTGCCCTTGTTATACTTCCTCTGAAGAGTATCAGAAATGGACCCTCCTGTTCCAGGGAAAGAGGGCAGGAGCTGTGTGCAATGGGAGGTGTTTCTCTTCAGACCTGTTGCATCTCTGCACATTGTCTTATGAGCACGCATTTGTTTCAGACTGTTTCTCCAAGGGTGTTTACAAAGAAAGCAGACTTAGTAAATCGGGACAGTTTCTCTTCAGAACCAAGGGGAGAATTTCTTACCCTCCCTTTGGAAGTCTCGGAAGGTAGAGACAATATCTCCGGGCAGAGCCCATGGGAGGCATGCCTTTGTTGATTCTCTTAAGTTGTGTCTGACTCTTTGTGAGCCCATGAACTGCAGCATGCCAGGCTTCCCTATCCTTCACTATCTCCTGGAGGTTGCTCAAACTCATGTCCATCAAGTTGATGATGCCATCCGACCATCTCATCCTCTGCTGTCCCCTCCTCCTCCTGCCCCCAATCCCTCCAGCATCAGGGTCTTTTCCAGTGAGTCAACTCTTCGCATGTGGTGGCTAAAGTATTGGAGTTTCAGCTTCAGCATCACTCCTTCCAATGAGGATTCACGACTGATTTCCTTTAGGATTGACTGGTGCGATCTCCTTGCAGTCCAAGGAATTCTCAAAAGTGTTCTCCAGCATCACAGTTCAAAAGCATCATTCTTCGACTCTCAACCTTCTTTATGGTCCAACTCTCACATCCATACATGACTACGGGAAAAACCGTTACTTTGGCTGTACAGACTTTTGTTGGCAAAGTCATGTCTCTGCTTTGTAATAAGCTGTCTAGGTTTGTCAGTAAAAGTGCCTATTGCCCTTTATAAAAGATCTTGGTTCCCTAACCTCAGGGACCACCATGTGACACAGCCTGCTGTGTGCATATACCTCAGTCACAAAATGCTGAAACTCATGGTGTTGGTTGTGCTGAGAATATGAAGTCCTCTGTCTCTGACCCAAGAATATAACATCTTCTGCCAGCATCTGTAAACCTGGGAGAGGGTAACTCAGTTCAGTTCAGTTGCTCAGTCATGTCCGACTCTTTGCGACACCCTCAACTGCAGCACGCCAGGGTTCCCTGTCCATCACCAACCGCTGGAGCTTGCTCAGACTCATGTCCATCAAATCAGTGATGCCACCCAACCATCTCATATCTCAGTAGCTTGCAAAATCTCAGAACTTTTGTGGTTCATCACATTTTGTAGCAAGGATGAGCTGGCGACAGAAATGTTTTCTGGTAGTAGAAGGATGGTTAATTAGATTTGGGAGAAGTCCATGCACACCTGCAGGGAACATGTTAATTGCTTGTTAATAAGGAGTGATTTGAGGGGAGGTGCTATGCAGAGGGTGGGTAGCAGATTAAATGACAGCCTTGTGAACAGAGCATCCTCAGGTGTTTTCAGCTTCCCTTCAGGTGGGAGCCTTGCTCAGCCCTCTGGCTGTGACCTCTATAATGTTTGTCCTGGGATAGCAGACAGCTCTGATTTTTTTCAGACAATGGTTATAGAAATGCTCCTGAACTGAGCATTACAGAGGGGAAAATTGTAGCCATTACAGGGAGAAAGCTTCCCAGGTGACTCAGTGGTAAAGATCCTGCCTGCCAATGCAGGAGACGTGGGTTTCATCCTTGGGTTGGAAAGATCCCCTGAACTAAAGCATGGCAACCCACTCCAGTATTCTTGCCTGGAGAATCCCATGGACAGAGGAGCCTGGTGGGCTATAGTCCATGGGGTTGCGAAAGAGTCAGGCATGACTTAACAACTAAACAACAATAGGGAGAAACCAGGTGAATAGTTAAAACTATGCGTGGTTCACTTGAGGTTCACTTGGGAGATGAGAGAGTGGAGCACACAATGTTTCATAAGGAAGAATGACACAAAGAAAAACCACTGCACCTTGCTTCTAGCATGGAGTGCACTGCCAGGCTCCGTAGCTCTCCACTCCAGCCCTGGGCTCTTGACCTCTGAACAAAGGTCAGTCTTTCCTTCATCATGAATGGTAGTAGTGTCTGTCCCTGAGCAGTTTCATGGACTTTCCCTGCCAGTAGCATTTAGGGATTCTCAAAGCCTCCTTTGATTCTGTGTTCACTCTGTCCCAGTTGCTCCTCAGCTTTCTTACCAGTTTCTAGGACTCTCATGGATTTCAAATGCATTCCTTCACTGTGTGGGACAAAAGCTAAGTTCACAGATCTTTCTGAGCTGGTCTCTCTCCCAGCCTCCTGCTGAGAGGCCTGGAGACAACAAACACCTTCAGATTCCCAGAGACCCTCCAGTTTAGCTGAGGATATCTCTGAGTTAAATTCTTAATCCCTTCAGAAGACCCTCTGTGAGAAGTTTTGATCCTTCTAAGATTTGAGGAAAAGCTTTTGTAGTCACACACCTAGGATTGCCTCAATGCTAGGATTTCAAGAGCCACCCAATTTTCATCATATTTTGGCATCTGGAGAAGCTGAGAATATTCAGAGCTATCAAGCCCAACACAAGTTTGTAAAGCAATTCACCTCCAATTAAAAAAAAAATGAAAACTTATATGCACATACCCATACACACCCAAAAGAATCACCAAATCCTGTTTGAATCTGATAATTTGTCACTAAGTTCCTCCCTTCCTCCCCTCCTCTCACATTTTATGATCCAATAATGAAGAAACCAGGCAGTACCTTCAGCATAGAGGTGTAACCAGGTAGACATGACTACTGACCGTTTCTGCTTTCCACATTCCTGCGGGAAACAGTGACGTCAAGCTTCCTGCCATGACCAGCAAGGGTCTCAGTCTTCTGGTTTCCAATAACATGCTCCTGACTCTCTTCTGATCTCTCCCTGGCAGGCAACTGCCCCCTGTTCAGGTTTCTACGAACGGTGAGATTAAGTCTTCTGTACTGTGATCTAGACTCACTCTCTCACTCTCCTCCCCACTGCCCCATACTTTTCCAGTCTCCACCAACTGCATCTCAAGCTGCTCCCACCTCTTGGCTGTTTATTAAAGCAGAACTCTATTCCAGTAAATAATCCTGTGTTAGTTTTCCACTGTACAACATGTGACTGTGCGTGCAGCCACATTATCCAGCACACACTTATTATCTCCCAGTTTGTGCTGGTCAAGAGTCCCAGCTCGGGTCCTCCTCCCAGGGTCTCACAAGACTGCAGTCATGGTTCTGACCTTTGTTATCATCGCAGGGGAGGCTTGGAGTTCTCTTCAAGGGTCCTGTTCAAACTGTGGGACTGAGACCCTTGGCTTCTAGGGGCTCCCCATCATTCCTCTCATCTAGAGGATGAGATGATTTGATGGTATCACTGACTCAGTGGACATGAATTTGAGAACAGGGTTCTCTCCCACACATTGGTGTCATCAAGGCCAAGGGCATCGTCCTGCTCTTTCCAGTCTTCTTTAAATGGCTTACTTGATTCAGCTCTGATTAGAGGCTTTACTTACATATGCAGTAGCTCTTCTGCACTGCCACAAAACCTTATATAATTAAGGGGGCGGCATCTACACTATTCTTAAGTTCTTACACACCCTTAGCAGAAGGGGATGATACAGAACTGTGGGCCATCCGTCATCATGGTAGCATTCACTTTTTTAAAAAACTTTCCATTTTCTTTAGTTCTTCAGAAATTTGAAATGGTTCTAAGAAATTCTCTTAAGACTTGTGCTTGATCACATAGCTCAGGACCCAGTGGTAATCTGGAGCCTCAATTAGTACGAGCTGCAGGAAGTGACTTCACTTCCCACATCCTGCAAGGTGTCTGGCAGGAGTAGGCCACCGACAAGGATTTATGATAACTTAGAAAGGAAGGACTAGTGTACACTCATCATCTTCTGTTTGTATAAGTAAGACACTGAGTTTTGAGGAGATAACCATTCATGGTTCCTGAGATGGTTGTTTCTGTTCAGTTGCTGTCATATCCTGCTCTGCAACCCCATGGATTGCAGCACGCCAGGTTTCCTTGTTCTTTACCATCTCCCAGAATTTGCTCAAATTCATTGAGTAAGTGATGCCCACTGACCATCTAATCCTGTCTCCCCTTTCTCCTCCTGCCTTCAATCTTTCACAGCATCAGAGTCTTTTCCAATGAACTGGCTGTTTGCATCAGGTGGCCAGAGGATTGGAGCTTCACCTTCAACATCAGTCCTTCCAGTGAATTTTCAGGGCTGATTTCTGCTAGGACTGACTGGTTTGATCTTCTTGCAGTCTAAGGGACTCTAAAGAGTCTTCTCCAACAGCACAGTTTGAAAGCATCCATTCTTCAGCACTCAGCCTTATTTATGGTCCAACTCTTTACATCCATATATGACTACTGGAAAAACAATAGTCCTGAGATAGACCATCATATAATTAGATCATATTTTAAAATAGCTTTAAAGAATGATAATAATGCTTATATCAATGCTTAAAACAAGTAATTATTAAAATATTCATTTCTCTAATCATTATATTAGGCTAAGCTGCCATAACAGTGAATACTGACAGTGTAATGTCTTAAACATGATATAAGATTAACTTCTCACTAACAGTCCAGGATAGGCATTCTGAACAGGCAGGCAAACCCTTTCCTCGTGGCCATCCAGAGCTAAGTCCTGGAGCTCCACCACCTGCCAGGGTCTGGGTATCAAAATGCATCCAGCAGGTAGAATAGGAGCCTAGCCTGTGAGTGGTCCCCTTGCCCCTGCTCCCAGCGCACTGGTGATTCCAGTACACAGTTGCACTTACCTGATAAAAAACATACTGATACCTCACTGTACTTCAAGATCATAGCTAAAATTACCTCTAAATCTTAGCATTGTGATGAATAAGTTTCTTATGATACAATCGGGGCTTCCCAGATGATGCTAGTGGTGAAGAACCCACCTGCCGGAGACACAGGAGACTTGAGACTTGAGTTCAGCTCCTGGGTTGGAAAGATCCCCTGGAGGAGGGCATGGCAAACCCACTTCATTATTCTTGCCTGGAGAATCCCACGGACATGGGGTCCCAAAGAATCAGACACTATTTAGGTGACTTAGCACGTATGCACACATGATACTTTCATATTCATTACAGTTATAAAGCCTTAAATTTAGAGTTAGTTTATAGATTATTGAGTTTAGTTTTCTCATTTTACACAGAGAAAAACCTCAAAAGGTTAATTCTGTTCAGTGCATTCTCTTTCTGTTATCTCTAGAAGCTAAACCTTTTTAGGCTTTGATGATCTGGCATAAATAATCCATCTTTCCTTTTCAGGAGCTTAACATGCAGTATTGGTCAAATGACTTTTCCAAGGTCAGGAAGCAGCTGAATTGTGAGAACAGGCTTACAATACAGATTTCATAAATCTTTTCTCACAACATTTAGTTCAGTCTTTAGTCAATCCATCCTAAAGAAGATCAGTCCTGGGTGTTCATTGGAAGAACCGATGCTGAAGCTGAAACTCCAATACTTTGGCCACCTCATGCAAAGAATTGACTCATTGGAAAAGACCCTGATGCTGGGAGGGATTGGGGGCAGGAGGAGAAGGGGACAACAGAGGATGAGATGGCTGGATGGCATCACCGACTTGATGGACATGAGTCTGGGTGAACTCCGGGAGTTGGTGGTGGACAGGGAGGCCTGGCGTGCTGTGATTCCTGGGGTCACAAAGAGTCGGACACAACTGAGCAACTGAACTGAACTGAACTGAACTTAGTCAATGACAGGCTTCTATTTTATCTTGACTCCAAACAAGACCCAAAATTGGATGCCTTATCTTTTTGACAAAGGGAAGATTGGTCACAAACATCTCAGGATTGATTTGGATTATTTTCTAATGTATTTTTTTAACTTAGAGAAATGGATAAATTTTTTATTGGCATAATATTACATTTTGTAGACATTTAATTGAACACTTATTAACTTTGGTCTAGGTTGGTATTCTCTTGAGATCATACAGTGAGTAAATAATGGAACATGAGCTGGAATTCTAGTCTTCTAACTTAAAATCAAAATTTTCCAAAAGAGAGAATGAGAAGAATGTTCCCCTCACTCTGCTGGCTGACTAGTCTTTAAACCTAATTCAGGTTGAAGTGTCTTGCCAAAATAAACATTCCACTCAAAATTCTGAAAATAATAATAAAAATTTCCTTTTTAAATTCTTTAGATTGTGGTTTGAATGTTCATAAGCAATGTTCCAAGATGGTCCCGAATGACTGTAAGCCAGACTTGAAACATGTCAAGAAGGTGTACAGTTGTGACCTGCCGACACTTGTGAAAGCCCACATCACTAAGCGGCCCAAGGTGGTAGACATGTGCATCAGGGATAAGTCATAATAATGCTGGATGTATTTAGTTTCTTAAATAATTTAGTCAAATTAACTATCTAGATATTAATGTATTGTCTAGTTTCTGTATTTTAAGATGCAGGAATAAATTTAAAATATCATACTGTAATTCTCTTTGAAATATTTCCTTTAACCCACACTATTGTATCAAGGCGACTACCCTGGCAATCCAGTGGTTAAGACTCCACACTTCCAACACAGGGGGAGTGGGTTCAAGCCTGGCTGGGGAACTAAGATCCCACATGTTGCGCAGCACAGGACTTCCAGCTGAGCTATTTCAAATTCTAAAAGATGGTGCTGTGAAAGTGCTGCACTCAATATGCCAGCTGGAAAACTCAGCAGTGGCCACAGGACTGGAAAAGGTCAGTTTTCATTTCAGTCCCAACGAAAGGTAATGCCAAAGAACGTTCAAACTACCACATAATTGCACTCATCTCACACGCTAGCAAAGTAATGCTCAAGATTCTCCAAATCAGGCCTCAACAGTACGTGAACGAAGAGCTTCCAAATGTTCAAGCTGGATTTAGAAAAGACAGAGGAACCAGAGATCAAATTGGCAACATCTGTTGGATCATCACAAAAGCAAGAGAGTTCAAAACAACATCTATTTCTGCTTTATTGACTACACTAAATCTTTTGACTGTGTGGATCACAACAAACTGTGGAAAATTCTTAGAGATGGGAATACCAGAATGCCTTACTGCCTCCTGAGAAATCTGTATGCAAGTCAAGAAGCAATAGTTAGAACCAGACATGGAACAACGGGCTGGTTCAAAATTGGGGAAGGAGAATGTCAAGGTTGTATATTGTTAACCTGCTTATTTAACTTATATGCAGAGTAAATCATGCATAATGCCAGACTGGATGAAGCACAAGCTGGAATCAAAATTTGGGAGAAATATCAATAACCTCAGACATGCAGATGATACCACCCTTATGACAGAAATCAAAGAGGAACCATAGAGCCTCTTGATGAAAGTGAAAGAGGAGAGTGAATAAGCTGGCTTAAAACTCAACATTCAAAAAATGAAGATCATGGCATCCAGTCCCATCACTTCATGGCAAATAGATGGAGAAACAATGGAAACAGTGAGAAACTTTATTTTCTTGGGCTCCAAATTCACTGCAAATGGTGACTGCTATCATGAAATTAAAAGACACTTGCTCCTTGAAAGAAAAACTATGACAGACTTAAGACAGCATATTAAAAAGCAGAGACTTTACTTTGCTGACAGAGGTCCATGTAGTCAAAGCTATGGTTTTTCCCGTAGTCATGTATGGATCCATGTGAGAGTTGGACCATAAAGAAAACTGAGCACTGAAGAACTGATACTTTTGAACTGTGGTATTGGAGAAGACTATTGACAGTCCCTTGGACTGCAAGGATGTCAATATAGTCCATCCTAAAGGAAATCAGTCCTGAATATTCACTGGACAGACTGATGCTGAAGCTGAAACTCCATTAGTTGGGCTACCTGATGTGAATAATTGACTCATTGGAAAAGACTCTAATGCTGGGAAAGATTGAAGACAGGAGAAGAAGGGGATAACTGAGGATGAGATGGTTGGATGGCATCACTGGCTCTATGGACATGAGTTTGAGCAGGCTCTGGGAGTTGGTGATGGACAGGGAAGCCTGGCGTGCTGCAGTGCATTGGATCACAAAGAGTTGGACATGACTGATCAGCTGAACTGAACTGAGTGTATCAAGGGTAAGTCTCTCAAGCACATTTTGTCAGCATGTTGATTTTTCAATTGCTTTCACAAATACCATGGCCACCAAAGATGTGTCATATCCTAACCCTGAAACCTATGAATGGATTTCATGAAAAAGGGGCTTTTCAGGTGTGATTTTGGTTGATAATTTTGCCATGGGGACATTGCCCTGTATTGTCTTGGTTTAGCCAATCAAATCCTTAAAGCAGAGAACCTTTCCAGGCTCAGGTGAGTGGAAGAGAGTGAAATCACAGGAACTGCGTGACCCTGGATGCAGGCAGAGGTGCTGGCTCTGAGGGTGGAAGAAGGGGTCATGAGAGAGGGAACACAGCAGTTCTATAGGCTGGACAAGGCAGAGAAGTGGTTTCTTTCTGAAGTCCCAGAGGGGAAGGCAGGCTGCTGACTTTTGCTCCAACCAGCAGGCCCATGACATAATACATTCATGCTGTGTCAAGTCACCACGGTTGTCGCAATTTTTTTATTCCTGCAACAGGAAACAATGCAGATTTTGGTATCTGAAAATGAAGTGGCATTATGAAGTACCAAACATGTAATTATTTATAAATTAATACAGATCCAAAGATAACATGTAACAATATGGGTTTTTCTCATCTGCCTTCTGCTATGATTTTTGAGTGAAAGAGCAAGGAATAAAGTTCCTAAAACCTTTTTATAGAACACTGTGTACTCCAGTGTAAGCAGGCAGGCCAGGAAGGCATCTGTCCTCCACTGTCTTAAGAGAAAAGCCCTTCATGTACCAACATAGGAGGAAGCAAACTGTTTTCTTGACACATTGAGCTCTTCCTTTCTTCCCTTTTCTCTCTCTTTTTTTATTTTATATTGGAGTGTAGTTGATTAGCAATGTTGTGAGAATTTCAGGTGAACAGTGAAGGGATTCAGTCGGGTATATATACATGCATCCATTCTCCCTCAAACTCCCCTCCCATTCAGGCTGCCACATAACACTGAGCAGAGTTCCCTGTGCTACACAGTAGGTCCCTGTTGGTTATCCGTTTTAAACACAGCAGAATGTATGTGACCATCCCAAACTCCCTAATTATCCCTTTCCCCAGCAACTAGAAGTTCATTCTGTAGGTCTGTGAGTTGTTTCAGTTTTATAAGTTCATTTGTACCATAAAAGGGATGCCATATGATATTTCTTTCTCTTGAGAATCTTCTTGAAATTGTGTGATCTCCCTACCTCCACTCCAGAAGAGGAAATAACTGCAGTATACCTCAGTAGACTTTCTTCCAACAGAAGGAAACCCTCTCAAGTTTTCCACTCTAGATAGTTTTACATCACTGAAAATTTGATAACTAAGTTGGAGTTTACCCTGGAGCATGCTATACAGTCGGCTTCCCTGGTGGCTCAGCCAGTATAGAATCTGCAGGTTCTATCCCTGGGTTGGAAAGATCCCCTGGAGAAAGAAACGGCAACCCACTCCCATGGACAGAGGCCCCTGGCAGGCTACACTCCATGGGATCGCAAAGAGTCAGACACAACTGAGCAACTAAACCACCACCAGGCTATGCAGTAGCAGTTTTCCTGCACCAACCAAATGGTACCAGATGTCTATGAAGTCATCAACACTGAATTTGTGTGTAGATCACCTCTGTCCAGATCTAGATTCATGGTCGATTTGATTAACTGAAGTTAGAGAAAAAAGATTATTGTGCTCAAAAGGCTAAAGATGCTTGTTGCTATTGCTTCTTTCTACTGATTCACTTTTTGGAGTTTTTATAACATTATTTAAATTGTGTAAGAACTTAACTCATGCTCCGTGTCTGACTCATTTCAACCGCGTGGACTGTAGCCCATCAGACTCCTCTGCCCTTGGGATTCTCCAGGCAAGAATACTGGAGTGGGTTGACATTTCCTCTTCCAGGGGATCTTCCCAACACTGGGATTGAAAATGGTGTCTCCTGCATCTTCTGCCCTGTCGGGTTAACTCTTTACCACTGCACCACCTGGGAAGCCCAAGAACTTAACTACAGCCTGGTATTAAGGAGAATGTATTATTTATGCAAAAGTAGAAACTAGAAATGCACTAAATGGAAATACTCTATCAGATGTAGTCCCTTAAATGTATTTGTCTCTTCCACTGTATAATCGTAAGGGGTTTGATTTAGGTCATGCCTGAATGGTCTAGTGGTTTCCCCCACTTTCTTCAATTTAAGTCTGAATTTGGCAATAAGGAGTTCATGATCTGAGCCACCGTCAGCTCCCGGTCTTGTTTTTGCTGACTGTATAGAGCTTCTCCATCTTTGGCTGCAAAGCATAGAATCAGTCTGATTTCGGTGTTGACTATCTGGTGATGTCCATGTGTAGAGTCTTTTCTTGTGTTTTTGGAAGAGGGTGTTTGCTATGACCAGTGCATTTTCTTGGCAAAACTCTATTATTCTTTCCTCTGCTTAATTCCATATTCCAAGGCCAAATTTGCCTGTTACTCCAAGTGTTTCTTGACTTCCTACTTTTGCATTCCAGTCCCCTATAATGAAAAGGACATCTTTTTGGGGTGTTAATTCTAAAAGGTCTTCTAAGTCTTCATAGAACCATTCAACTTTAGCTTCTTCAGTGTTACTGGTTGGGGCATAGGCTTTGATTACTGTGATATTGAATGGTTTGCCTTGGAAGCAAACAGAGATCATTCTGTCATTTTTGAGATTGCATCCAAGCACTGCATTTCGGACTCTTTTGTTGACCATGATGGCTACTCCATTTCTCCTAAGGGACTCCTGCCCACAGTAGTAGATATAATGGTCATCTGAGTTAAATTCACCCATCCAGTCCATTTTAGTTCAGTGATTCTTAGAATGTTGACATTCACTCTTGCCATCTCCTGTTTGACCACTTCCAATTTGCCTTGATTCATGGACCTAACATTCCAGGTTCCTATGCAATATTGCTCTTTATAGCATTGGACCTTGCTTCTATCACCAGTCACATCCACAACTGAGTATTGTTTTTGCTTTGGCTCCATCCCTTCATTCTTTCTGGAGTTATTTCTCCACTGATCTCCAGTAGCATATAGGGCACTTACTGATCTGGGGAGTTCCTCTTTCAGTATCCTATCATTTTGCCTTTTCATACTGTTCATGGGGTTCTCAAGGCAAGAATACTGAAGTAGTTTGCTATTCCCTTCTCCAGTGGACCACATTGTGTCAGACCTCTACACTATGACCCATCCGTATTGGGTGGCCCCACACTTTTATGCAGAGTACATCATGAGAAATGCTGGGCTGGAGGAAGCATAAGCTGGAATCAAAATTTGGGAGAAATATCAATAACCTCAGATATGCAGATGACACCACCCTTATGGCAGAAAGGGAAGAAGAACTAAAGAGCCTCTTGATGAAAGTGAAAGAGGAAAGTGGAAAAGTTGGCTTAAAGCTCAATATTCAGAAAACTAAGATTATGGCATCCGGTCCCATCCCTTCGTGGCGAATAGATGGGGAAACAGTGGAAACAGTGGCTAAGTTTATTTTTCTGGGCTCCAAAATCACTGCAGATAGTGACTGCAGCCATGAAATTAAAAGGCACTTGCTCCTTGGAAGGAAAGTTATGACCAACCTAGACAGCATATTAAAAAGCAGAGACATTACTTTGCCAACAAATATCCATCTAGTCAAGGCTATGGTTTTTCCAGTAGTCATGTATGGATGTGAGAGTTGGACTATAAAGAAAGCTGAGTGCCAAAGAATTGATGCTTTTGAACTGTGGTATTGGAGAAGACTCTTGAGAGTCCCTTGGACTTCAAGGAGATCCAACCAGTCCATCCTATAGGAAATCAGTCCTGGGTGTTCATTGGAAGGACTGATGTTGAAGCTGAAACTCTAATACTTTGGCCACCTGATATGGAGAGCTGACTCACTTGAAAATACCCTGATGCTGAGAAAGATTGAGGGCAGGAGGAGAAGGGGATGACAGAGGATGAGATGGTTGGATGGCATCACAGAAACAATGGACATGGGTTTGGGTGAACTCCAGGAGTTGGTGATGGACAGGGAGGCCTGGCGTACTCAGGTTCATGGGGTCACAAAGAGTCGGACATGACTGAGTGACTGAACTAAACTGAACTGAAATGGAAATACGACTTTAAAGTTCTTTAGAAGAGAAACTAATTGTTCTTTTATGAAATATCTGTTAGTGACAGAAATAGTTTTCAGAAAATAAACTATTTCTATATTCCAGTGGCTTATTTCCACAATGGTCCTATACTCATTGGCTTTTAACAGAACAGGAAATTAAGCTAAGCCTCACTCTGAGCTCTCTAAATTTTTAGTAATTTGATTCCCTTCATAAACTTTTCTTATATGTGGAACTTATTGTCTTTTTTCTTTGAAATTATGTAGTAGAAAAAATTGTAATGTCAGCATAGCAGTGAAATTAAAATAGATTGTAAGAAATGTGATTTGATTTTATTGCTTCCATATTAATTTCAAATGCACAGTAGCTTTGGCTACTAAAAAGTTTCATTGACCATGGCAGAATCCCCTACAATCATGCTTATGATGTTTTATTTGCAGAGTTATACATATTTATCGACAGCAAAAGTTCCATTACACCTCTGCTGTTGTAATATGTAATTAAATAAATACTTATATTCAAATAAAGGACCAATTAAACTCCCAGGCCTAAATATTTATAACCTGAAACATATAACTACTAACAAATCTTATCTTTTAGGTTGCAACAAAGCCTTAAGTGTTTTGACCTTTTCTACTAGCCATTCTGATGAAGTCTTGTTTCTCCATGGGTGTATGTTAGCAAAGCTGCTTATTGGGTGACAGGCACCCTGGGTCTCACCTTTCATGACCAGCCCTCACATGGTGATGACATTTCAGAAACAACACCAAGACATGATCTGTGAAAGAAATCATTGCTAAAGTGAACTTTATTAAAAGTAAAACCTTTGCTCTGCAAAAGGCAGTATCAATAGGATGAGAAGACAAGCCACAGATGGGCAGAAAATATTTGCAGAATGTGTATCTGATAAAGGACTGTTACCCAAAATATGCAAAGAACATTTGAAATTCAAGAATAAGAAAACAGCTCAATTTAAAAGGAAGCCAATGATACTAATAGATACCTCACCAAAGAGGAAATACAGATGGCAAGTAAACATAGGAGAAGAAGGCCGAAATCATATGTCATCAGGAAAATGCAAACTACAGTGATGAGACATTGACACCACTGCACTCCTTTCACAATGGCCAATATCCAGAGAGCTGACAGCACCAAGTGCTGGTGAGGGTGTGAAGCGGTGGGAGCTCTCATCCACTCTGGTGGGAACGCAGGTGGTGCACACAGCCACTGTGGAAAGCACTTTGGTTGTATCTTATAAAATTAAGTATACTTTAACTGTCCGTCTTGGCAATCACCCCTTCATGGTATTTACCTTAGTTGAAAGCTTGTGTCCACACAGAAAGCCATGCGTTTGCTGTGTACAGCACTTTTATTTCATCATAATGGCCCAAACTCAGAAGCAGCCCAGCGGTCTTCCATAGATGAAAGGATGAATACCCTGTAGTACATTCAGACAGTGGGATGCTGTTTGGTGATAAAATGAAGTGAGCTGTTCAGCCACAAAAGACCCATGTGTAACTAAACGTGTGATAGCAAATGAAGGAGGTCAGTCTGAATGAGCTACGTGCTATTTGAGTCTAACTGTATGCCATTTTGGAAAGGGCAAAATGCTGGCAAAACTGAAAAGGGCATTGGTTTCTAGGGGTTGAGTAGGGAGGGATGAATAGGCTTAGCACAGTAGGTTCTTAGGGCAACGGAATTATTCTGTATGATACCAGATTGGTGGATACATGTCTCTACACATTTGTTAAAACCTATAGAATGTACAACACCAAGAGTGACCCTAAAGTAAATGGAGGACTTTAGGCAATAAAGTGTATCTATATAAAATCAGCAATTGTAACAAATGTACTGTCTGTGGGGGGATGTTGATAGTGGGGATTACACAGGTGCAGCCATGAAATTAAAAGATGCTTACTCCTTGGAAGAAAAGTTATGACCAACCTAGATAGTATATTCAAAAGCAGAGACATTACTTTGCCAACTAAGGTCCGCCTAGTCAAGGCTATGGTTTTTCCTGTGGTCATGTATGGATGTGATAGTTGGATTGTGAAGAAGGCTGAGCACCGAAGAATTGATGCTTTTGAACTGTGGTGTTGGAGAAGACTCTTGAGAGTCCCTTGGACTGCAAGGAGATCCAACCAATCCATTCTGAAGGAGATCAACCCTGGGATTTTTTTGGAAGAAATGATACTAAAGCTGAAACTCCAGTACTTTGGCCATCTCATGCAAAGAGTTAACTCATTGGAAAAGACTCTGATGCTGGGAGGGATTGGGGGCAGGAGGAGAAGGGGACAACAGAGGATGAGATGGCTGGATGGCATCACTGACTCGATGGATGTGAGTCTGAGTGAACTCCAGGAATTGGTGATGGACAGGGAGGCCTGGCGTGCTGCGATTCATGGGGTCGCAAAGAGTTGGACACGGCTGAGTGACTGAACTGAACTGAACTGAGGTAGGAGAGTGAGACATCTTTGGGAAATCGCCATACCTTCCACTAAATGATGCTGTAAACCTAAAACAGCTCTGCAAAGTAAAGTTTATTTAAAACTGGGGAAAAGTAATGTAAAATAAAATGATCAAAAATTAAAGAATAAAATATTGCTATGCAGCACAGGCTTCACGTAATGGACGTGTTTTCACATGTAGTTTAAAATAGGCAAGTTTATGCAAGCAAAACCACAATGGCTGATGTAAAAAGGTAAGAGATAAGTGTTGATGTGGATGTGAGAAAGGAGCCCTAGTGCACTGTTGGTGAGAATGTAAACTGGTGCAGCCACTGCTATAAGAAACAGTATGGAGGATCCTCAAAAAATTAAAAATAGAGCTACCATATGATCCAGCAGTGCTGTCATGCTCAGTGACTCAGTCGTGTCCAACTCTTTGCTACCCCATGGACTGTAGCCCACGAGGATCTTCTGTTCACGGGATTCTCCAGGCAAGAATACTGGAGTGGGTTGCTGTTTTCTTCTGGCAATGCCATATCTGGGTATATTCTCAAAGGAAACAAAAACAGGATCTTGAAGAGACATCTGCCCTCCCATGTAACTGAAGTGTTACTTATAATAGCCAAGATATGGAAACAAGCTGTTGACAGGTTAATGGATAATAGAGAGTTTATATACTATACACACACACACACATATACATGTGGAATATTATTTAGCCATGAAAATGAAGGAAATCCTGGCATTTGTGTCAACATGGATGAAGCTTGAAGTCACTATGCTAAAAGAGAAAGATAAATAATGCACTCTATCACTTATACATGGAATAAAAAAATAAATCAAACTCAGAAAAACAGAGGGTAGAACCATGAGTGCCAGTAGCTGTGGCTGGAGGAAACAGGGAGAGACCAGTGTAAGGGTGTGGACTTGCACGTATAAGAGGAACAATGTTGAGGACCCTATGTGCATATGGTGACTGGTCGATAACACTGAGTATTTACAATTTTCTAAGAGATAAGAACTTAAATGCCCTCACCAAAATTATGTGAATTTATAATATAAATTACACCCATCCCCAAGAAAAAGAAACACAAAAAGGCTCAATGGTTGTCTGAGGAGGCCTTACATATAGCTGAGAAAAGAAGAGAAGCTAAAGGCAAAGGAGAAAAGGAAAGACATACCCATCTGAATGCAGAGTTCCAAAGAATAGCAAGGAGAGATAAGAAAGCCTTCCTCAGTGATCAATGCAAAGAAATAGAGGAAAACAATAGAATGGGAAAGACTAGAGATCTTTTCAAGAAAATTAGAGATACCAAGGGAACATTTTATGCAAAGATGGGCACAATAAAGGACGAAAATGGTATGGACCTAACAGAAGCAGAAGATATTAGGAAAAGGTGGCAAGAATACACAGAAGGACTATACAAAAATATCTTAATGACCCAGATAACCACGATGGTGTGATCACTCACCTAGAGCCAGACATCCTGGAGTCTGAAGTGAAGTGGGCCTTATGAAGCATCACTACAAGGCTAGAGGAGGTAATAGAATTCCAGTTGAGCTATTTTAAATTCTGAAAGATAATGTTGTTAAAGTGCTGCATTCAGTATGCCAGCAAATTTGGAAAACTCGGCAGTAGCCACAGGAGTGGAAAAGGTCAGTTTTCATTCTAATGCAAAAGAAACTCAATGTCAAAGAATGTTCAAACTACCGCACAATTGCACTCATCTCATACACTAGCAAAATAATGCAAAAATTCTCCAATAGAGTCTTCAACAGAATGTGAACCAAGAACTTCCAGATGTTCAAGCTGGATTTAGAAAAGGCAGAGGAACCAGAGATCAAATTGGCAACAACCGTTGGATCATAGAAAAAGCAAGAGAATTCCAGGAAAACATCTACTTCTGCTTTATTGACTATGACAAAGGGTTTGATGGTGTGGATCACAACAAACTATGGGAAATTCTGAAAGAGATGGCAATACCAGAACACCTTAGCTACCTCCTGAGAATTCTGTATGCAGGTCAAGAAGCAACAGTTAGAACTGGACATGGAGCAACAAATGGTTCAAAATTGGGAAAGGAGAATGTCAAGGCTGTATATTGTCGCCCTGCTTATTTAACATATGCAGAGTACATCATGTGAAACGCTGAGTTGGATGAAGCACAAGCTGGAATCAAAATTGTAGGGAGAAATATCAATAACCTCAGATATGTAGATAACACCACCCTTATGGCAGAAATCGAAGAGGAACTAAAGAGCTTCATGATGAAGGTGAAAGAGGAGAGTAATAAGCTGGCTTAAAACTCAATATTCAAAAAACAAATATCATGGCATCTGGTCCCATCACTTCATGGCAAATAGATGGGGAAACAATGGAAACAGTGAGAAACTTTATTTTCTTGGGCTCCAAAATCACTGCAGATGGTGACTGCAGCCATGAAATTAAAAGACTCTTGCTCCTTGGAAGAAAAGCTATGACAAACCTAGACAGCATATTAATAAGCAAAGACATTACTTTGCCAACAAAGGTCTATCTGGTCAAAGCTATGGTTTTTCCAGTAGTCATGTTTGGATATGAGAGTTGGACTATAAAGAAAGCTGCACACCAAAGAACTGATGCTTTTGAACTGTGATGTTGGAGAAGATCCTTGAGAATCCCTTGGACTGCAAGGAGATCACACCAGTCAGTCCTAAAGGAAATCAGTCCTGAATATACATTGGAAGGATTGATGCTGAAGCTCCAATACTTTGGCCACCTGATGCGAAGAACTGACTCATTGGAAAAGACCCTGATGCTGGGAAAGATTGAAGGCAGGAGGAGAAGGGGATGACAGAGGATGAGATGGTCAGGTGGCATCACTAATTCGGTGGATGTGAGTTTGAGTAAGCTCCGGGAGTTGGTAATGTACATGGAAGCCTGGCTGCAGTCCAGGGGGTCGCAAAGAGTCGGATGTAATTGAGTGACTGAACTGAATGGAACATATGACATATATTTATATATAAATAAATATGTGAGATGATAGATGTGTTTATCAACTAGATAGAAAGAATCGTTTCACAGTAGATGTGCATAGCAAATCACTGTAATATTTTACATTTTTCTGTGTCAATTTATACCTCAATAAAGCTGAAAAATAGGTAAGTCTCCAAAATATTTATCTGAAAATTGTATGATATATGGTTGGCAGTGCATTTGTCATTTTGTTTATATTAAAAACTATTTCCCTTTAATTCTACTTATTTCTAAAGTATTCCATTTCAAATATCCTTACACTTGTATTGCTCATCTATTTCTTTTTAAAATAAGGTTAAGTGACACAGTTTTTCTTTAGAGTTATTGTTTGGTGTGACAAGTGTAGGATGAATTTACTGAAAATGCATTATGTCTCCTCAACCATGTAATTATTCCCACGAATCAGGTTAATGATGAGAAGCAGAAACTGCTTTCTGACCTTTCTGCCAAACTGAGAACAGCCCTTTCCCTTGGCACAGAAAGTAATAAGGTCAATCTTTGGCCTGGAGAACAAGTATGAAGAAATATCCCTTTCAGATCCGATAATCCCATTTTTATTAGTTACATCTTCAGCTCATTCCTCAGAGCTACAATCAGTTCAAATTTTAAAAAATTGTATTTAATGATAATTCTTGAAAAATATCAGTACATCATTCTTAATATTTCAGCTTCTAGTAAATTATAGAGTTGGAAAGAGACAGTAAACTCCAAATCACATGGTCTTAGGAAGCTCAGTTATTTCCATCTCTTGATTGTGTACACCACTTTATTCTCTTTTCTCTTGTCAATGCAGAGAAATCATAAACATAGGGAAACTGTAAGTTTTATCAAATTGAATTAAAATGAAATACTCTGACTTAATTGAGCAAAAATATAATGATTCAGTTCAGTTCAGTCGCTCAGTCGTGCCCTACTCTTTGCGACCCCGTGAACTGCAGCACGCCAGGCCTCCCTGTCCATCACCATCTCCCGGAATTCACTCAGACTCATGTCCATCAAGTCAGTGATGCCATCCAGCCATCTCATCCTCTGTCATCTCTTTCTCCTCCTGCCCTCAATCCCTCCCAACATCAAAGTCTTTTCCAATGAGTCAACTCTTTGCATGAGGTGGCCAAAGTACTGGAGTTTCAGCTTTAGCATCATTCCTTCCAAAGAAATCCCAGGGCTGATCTCCTTCAGAATGGATTGGTTGGATCACCTTGCAGTCCAAGGGACTCTCAAGAGTCTTCTCCAACACCACAGTTCAAAAGCATCAATTCTTCGGCGCTCAGCCTTCTTCACTGTCCAACTCTCACATCCATACATGACCACAGGAAAAACCATAGCCTTGACTAGACAGACCTTTGTTGGCAGAGTAATGTCTCTGCTTTTGAATATACTATCTAGGTTGGTCATAACTTTTCTTCCAAGGAGTAAGCGTCTTTTAATTTCATGGCTGCAGTCACCATCTGCAGTGATTTTAGAGCCCCCCAAAATAAAGTCTGACACTGTTTCCACTGTTTCCCCATCTATTTCCCATGAAGTGATGGGACCGGATGCCATGATCTTCGTTTTCTGAATGTTGAGCTTTAAGCCAACTTTTTCACTCTCTTCTTTCACTTTCATCAAAAGGCTTTTTAGTTCTCTTCACTTTCTGCCATAAGGGTGGTATCATCTGCATATCTGATTAGGGTGATATAATTCATAATAAATAAAGTTTTACCTCGTTGTAGCAGCCCCAGAATAATAGGGCAATTTAACTATATTTGTTGGAAGACTTTCTGCTTGTAAAACTCACAAAATCTATTATTTTTAAGATGGATTTGTTATAAGACTTTTATTAATAGTACACATTATGTGCTATTTTTAAAATGAGGTTTCATAAAATATAGTACATATATAGAAATTTCATAAAACATAGATGTACAGCTTCATTATTCAAAAGCTAAAGCCCTGTGTAATCACAGTCTAAGTCAAGAAGAGTGGGTTGTGCTCAACTCAGACTCTGTCTCCCCAGTGTGTCCTCCCCACTCACACTGGGTTTGCATCCGTCTAAAGTAACTACTGTTCTGACAACTGGGTAATGATTGTCTAGCTTTGCTATAGGTGTTTGTACCCCAACCAGGAATGCATTGCAAACTACTCCCGTAGTTCATCTGAATCAAGGTCATATATGTATATAATGTGTGTAAATATAGTTGTGTATCTGCTTTCTCTCAGTTCACACTGTGTTCCTTGACATTCACGTACATTGTTCTGTGTGACTACAATGCACGAATTTTCCTTGCAGTATCCTCTTCCTTTGTGGTATCACAGTTTGCTACGGTGTTTGTCTACAACATATCTGGGAGGGCACACGGTTTATCAATGTTTTAAGCCACATGTATGTGGTTGGGACTGAGAATAATGCCATAAGGAACACGCTTGCATGTGTGCAACAGGGCATAGGTGTCCACACCGAGGTGCGTTTATATTAGACGTGAAGGATCCAAGCCTCGCCAGCAGGATTTGGGCTTCTACGTTTCTAGTCACCCTCCCTTCACCAAAATGTGACATTTCTTAGTTGCAGCCACTCTGGGAGATTTTACACAGAAATGCATAAGTTTTAAAACTGCAGTGGTTTCAGGTCTTACATTTAAGTCTAATTGATTTTGAATTGATTTTTGTATACAGTGTGACATAAAGGTCCCATTTCATTCTCTCGCAGGTTGATATTAAGTTCTCCTAATACCATTTATTGAAGAGATTAGCCATTCCCCATTTCTTTCAAAGATTCAGAGACCATGTATGCATGGGTTTATTTCTGGATGTTCTATCCTGTCCCGTTGGTCTACATCCGTTTTTCTGCTGGTATCTTATTCTTTTTATGACTGTTATTTTGCAATACAATTTGAAATAAGAACATGCAGTTCCTCAAGCTTTGTTCTTCTTTTTCAACATTGGGCTGAAAACCCAAGGGTCTTCTGTGGACTTTAGGATGATTTCCTGTGGACTTTAGGCTGATTTCCTCAAGAAACCACAGGGATTTTGGTTGGGATTCACTGCAATGGTGGCCACTTCGGATGTTATGGATCTCTTAAAATATTAATTCTTCCAATCCATGGATGCAGATGTCTTACTGTTTATCTGTATCTATAATTCCCTTCATTAAAATTTTGCAGTTTTCAGTGTACAAATCTTCCACCTCTTTGGTTAATTCCTAAGTATTTTATATTCCCTGTAGCTATTATGAATGAGATTGTTGTCTTAATTTCATTCAAAGAATGAACCCCTTCAAATAAAAGTTAAAAATAGCAAAAGGGAACAAAATTAAGGATCAGTGTGCAAATTTATATAGTAATGATTAAATTAACAAAGAGATGAAAACAAAGAAAGGCTTTAAATCACATTTTAAAGCAGGTAAAATTTCCCCAAAGTTTTAAAATACCATTTCTGTGCTTTTCTATTTCATTATCTAGTATGTTTCACATATTTGTCATAAAAGATCTTAGCATATGTTTTAAGTAGTCTGCTCAGCACGGCATTTGTTTGTTTGATGATTAAATCTGCTTTGAAGGAATAAAAATCCACTCTTTCTCTACAATATGATAGCAAAGTAGAGTAGACTATGTCTACTGGGTCTAGTGTTAATAGTCTCTAATACCCACAAAGTTGTCTTTATATTGCAAACAGGGTCCAGTGCAAGTCTGTTTAGCACTTTTGCCCCTTCCTGTCTAACGGCTATTTTTATTATCCAGATCTTATTGCCATCCCTTGGTTCCTGCAGAGGACTGTCTCCAGAACCAAAGTCTGTGGATTCTCAAGTCCCACAGTCCACTCTCCACATCTGTGGCTTCCGCATTTGTGAATTCACACAACTGTGAAGTGTTGGCCTATTTTTACAGTCCGCAGTTGGTTGAATCCGCCAGCACAGAGCCTGCAAATATGCAAAGCTAAATGTAATATATTGTCACTATAAAATAAAACATACACACTTTCTAAAGCAAAAGAATCTCAACCTAATGGCTGTTAAGGCAACAAACAGCACAATAGATATGTACGGTCTACTTCCAAATGATTTTATATGTGATTCTGAGCTATGGAAAAGCAAAAATTAAGTACATTCAACTCCCTGCACTATTTCTCAGATTAAGGACTACTTACCTGTAAATAGAAAGGTTTTTTTTTTTTTGTCCCCATAGAGTTAGACAAAGTTAGACTCGTGATACACTATAGGTTAAGCTAGTTCTCTGAATATATGAAGAAAGCAGTGCACAGGTGCTGTAATTTTCAGACTTAACCCATCAATGTAAAAATAGATACACAAAGTCATCCCAAATTTGGGTTAGCCTTATTAAATCATGAATAAAAGATAATTTTGCCGTGTATGGAATTCTAGGCTGATTGTTGTCCTCATTTTATACCCTGATGTTTATGTTCCATGATATTCTGGCTTTCATTCTTTCTCTTGAGAAGTCAGTTATCAACCTAATCATCGGTTCCTTGGAAGTTATTGTTTATAAACATTGACGGAGACATATTATAAAATCTGATGACTGGTTCACACTCATTTATTGAAGGTAAATGTGATTAATGTACTTTTTGCAGCAGTTAATCTGATACTTTCATAGGAGAATGAAAGCATCTTGTGGTGCTTTATACACATAAGCCCCCAGAAATGAGACTGTTGACAGATAGTTGTATTCCACTTCCTTGCAGATTGTCTACATGGGCTGGTGTGAAACGCGGGAGCAAGACCCACTTCAGGACCGTGTGTACTCACCCGCCTTTCTGGCCCTGAGGGGCTCCTGCCTCTACAAGTTTCTGGCACCTCCAGTAAGTGTTTCTGTTCAACATCCCTTATTTTTCCCATGTTATAACAGCATAGTGACATTAACTTTACAATGACAAAGGGCATATTAGTGATATATTTTGAAAATAAGGTACAGGAAAAAATGCAAAGTAGTCCAAATGTTTCTGAAGATTTCTTGCTAAAGATATATGTCTGGCATTAAACACTGACTTTATAGCCCTTGAGAGACCTAGGATGCATTTCTATTTGGGCATTTTTGCCAGGCTAAATATGTTTATTATTTGACAGGTCTAAGTCAAATAAATCAGTAGTGCTTTTGATAACTTGTAGTATCCCATATTTAATCATCAGCCTTCAAATTAAATTTGGATGAGGCCCTGTTGCACCTAAGGTCTTGCTTTTGGAAACATGTACCTTACACAACAGTAGAGTCTCAATAAATATTTATCAATTATAAATATTAAATGCCAGACTACTTGCTTACAGATCTAATAACTACATAGGATCTTGGAATTATCAGGTTAGACTTGTTGTAATGTTTAGCATCTATGTACACATAAAGTTCAAATCACCCAGAAGACAGAGAGAAAATCATAAATGCTTACACATTTTACACTGGCCCTACTCTGAACAATTTCTTAGGACTGGACAGACAAATACATGTTTAAAGCATAACCAAGTGAAACGTTTAGTTTCAACATGCTGTTTAGTGCTTCACAATGTTAAGAACTTAGAAAAACTTCTTGATGTAAATATGTCTTTCTTAAATGCAAAGCCAGTGTTGACACGATGTCCAGTATTCTTTGTGTGTAGAAAGTGGTAAACAGAGAACAGACTATTACATAGTGAAATATGGACACAGTATTTTTCATTTACAGTTACTACAAAATATTGGCTACATTTCCCATATTAAAATAATTAACTCCCCTCAAAACAACACATAATTTATGTAGAGATAACGCACCCCACTCTAGTACTCTTGCCTGGAAAATCCCATGGACAGAGGAGCCTGGTGGGCTGCAGTCCATAGGGTCGCTGAGGGTTGGACAAGACTGAGCAACTTCCCTTTCACTTTTCGCTTTCATGCATTGGAGAAGGAAATGGCAACCCACTCCAGTGTTCTTGCCTGGAGAATCCCAGGGACGGGGGAGCCTGGTGGGCTGCCGTCTATGGGGTCGCACAGAGTCGGACACGACTGACGCGACTTAGCAGCAGCAACGCAGACACTACTTAAAATACGTCCAGACACTGAGCAATGGGAAGTTGTTGCTTATAATATGAAATGCCTGCTGAAAGAGGAAGAGAAACAGTGTGGAACTGGGGGGAGCAGAGGCAGAAAAACGGCATGAGGAAAACCTCACAGCTCAGGCTGCCTTGCCTGCGTGTGAGAACTTCATGGGCGCACCGCGGGTATTAATAGAGCACAGCAGGGGCCATCTTTCCAAAACACATGATGAGCTCGTTTCTCATCTTTTCAAGGTGACCACGTGGGACTGGACCCGAGCAGAGAAAACTTTTTCAGTTTACGAGATCATGTGTAAGATCCTGAAGGTAGGACCGAAAAGCGGTGATGATTGTAAAGGCTTTGCTTGGCCAGTTGGGGTCCTGGGTTCACAGGCAGTTTATGAAAATAAACAATGCCTGGATATGAAGGAATATACAAGGTGAAGACATGGAAAAGAAAAACACATAAGAGAAAAGATAGAGTGGAGGGAAATGCGCATCGACTTAGATAAGTCTTAAGCAGATTCCAAGGTCCCTCCGTGGGAGAGGGACACAAGGGGAAGTTTCTCAGGTCCTTGGAGGATGAAGTAGAAGGTCAACTGGAGATAGTCTGAATTTAAGCTTCAGTTATTACCAGAGTTGTATTTGCTGTGTAAAATGCAGAAGAGAAAGATCTGAATAAGACAGAAAGTAAAAAGTAAAAAGAAAGATGTGTGTGTGTACACACATATGTAATATATTTAAGTCTCACAGTTACATTGTTTCTCGGAGTATAGAGCTGCATATTCAGCTGTCATGAATCAATTACACTTCTGTGCTGTACACAGGATTGTTGCAATAGGAAGTCACTGAGGATTCGGTAAAATCCCAGATAGCTTTTGTATCCATTTTGCTAGTTGTTTCTTTAGAATGATGTCAACTTTTGCAGTTGATAGTATTTCTTAAAGAAACTCAGCCACACACTCTGAGCACTGTCTGCTTTGTGTTACTTCTCCTTTGCGTACTTTAAAGAGTGTGTGTGTGTGCTCGTTGTGTTGGACTTTTTGTGACCCCATGGACTGTAGCCCACCAGGCTCCTCTGTCCATGGGATTCTCCAGGCAAGAATACTGGAGTGGGTTGCCATTTCCTTCTCCAGGGGATCTTCCAGACCCAAAGACTGAACCCCCATCTCCTTCATTGGCAGGTGGATTCTTTATCACTGAGCCAGACAGGAAGCCCTGTTGTTGAGGGGGGCAGGGTTTTTCAGCCAGGACCTTAACAGGTTATTTTCATCTGGCTATATCTTATAAACTATTTTTATTTTTACTACTTCTGCAAAAGATTCTATTTTCTAAAAAGGGATATTAGGAGACTGAAGAACAATCTTCACATACCAAGTATTAAAAGCTGAGAGTAGGAATTTTATTCTTTTTAGGAACTATTTAAAGGGGGGACTTTGGATTATTTCCTAAAGGCAGGGACAAATAACTAGCCATGATTCTGGCTGTTTATGACCCTACAATCCCCACATTTATAGGAAGAAGTAGTACACTTCTCCCTGCTAGATGGATATTTGTCCTAAAAACCATATATTCTTTGGATTTCAAAGCATGGACTTGATGATTCTTTTTAGTATGATGTAGTTATCCTCTGAACTAGAATATTAGAATAGAAATCTGAAGATGAATCTTATAGCTATTAATTAAAACCATTAATCTCAATAGGCAGTATTGAAAGTCAACCCTGAATAATATAAGAAATTAGCATTATTGTTTTCATGTGTCCTTTGTTTGTTTGCTTTTCTAGTGCTAGTTATGCTAATTTATTGTAGCCAAGCTTCTGTTTGCTTCATAACAATGTCCTGGGGGGGAAATGCTGATATCAATCAAAGTAATAATGAAAACTGATTCAAGTATACTAAATAAGAAATCAAGAATGTAAATCAAAGATAAAAAAAGCTTCTTTTGATAATCATATTTTGTTTATATGCTGTATACTTTTTAAAAAGTTTAAGTATAAAGCATTTCTCCCTTTGAAGGTATGCAGCATTGTCCGTGAGGGCTACTTGTCTTTACTGGAACTCTACTCTTTTTAAGTAGGAATTTCCTCCAAGTTTCCTGTCAACAGCTGAATCTAAGAGACGTTAAGCTAGTGAAGGAGTGCAAGCCAGGCCGAGTGGCTAGATTTAAACAGGGGGATCCTTATCCAGGCTGTGACAGAGGGCAGGTTGGAAGGCAGAGGGTCCGCCAGGGTCATGATATCCCCCTTCCCCACACCCCTTCGGATAGTGAATATATGAATAATAATTTAAAGGATAGATAATTTTGAAAATAATTATTCCAGTAGGTATTCAGTGACATTTGATTAGAAAAGTAATTTCAATATCTTGGCATCTCCCGTAGCTATAAAAATGGAAATACTTGCATTCATGTATATTACTTTCACCTACTCTTGAAGAATTTCTGCAAAGCACAAAAGAATTGAAGTTTTGTAATTATTGAGTTAATATCATTTAAAATGCATGCTATTTTCCCACATTGGTCATATTGGCTGAAAAGGACACATAAAAATTTTTTTTTCATTTTGTGATGTACAAAAGCAGATTTATAACATTCTGAGTCATTTCCTCAACTTTCTCTTCTACAATTTTTTGTCAGTTCTTAGCTGCATTCTTTTTTACCTTTTAACATCCCTGAAGTTGCTGCACATATAGATGTGTGAGCATATTAGTTGAAAATTTCTACTAAGATCAAGAAATTGCCATGTCAAAGTCCTTTTGACTTAATGAATTACAGTTATATAAGTAAGGGAAATGTGTAGCTTTTAAAAAGCAGTAAAATTTCTGAAACATGTTAGACTCAATTTTTTCATGTCTCAGCTGGTAGAATATTCCCATGATAGTTTAAGGATTATAGAAATCAACTCAGTAAAAGATACCATGCTTATAATCTCCTTAAAACTTACAAATTACATTAATAAGTTTTGCTTAATCTCATCATCTTCACAGCTCTGGAAGGAAAAAGGAGCATTGTGTGTTATCCACCTGTCCAGTGAGAAATGGAATCTCACGCAGTCAGTGCTTTGATAACTACTCTTGCTAGGAAGAGTTGAAGCCAGAAATTCTTCAGTGTCAGTTCAGAAAGGAAATGTGTCAGTTATGGACTTTGAGGACTGGAAATTGTCCTCTGTGACCATTGTAATGAAGAATTAGTGATTTCAGAGGGTAGAATCCTTGTTACTACAGTGTCTCCACCACACAGTGGTCAACACTGACCCAGGGGTGACTGGGTCAGTAGCTCAAGTATATGCCAGTCTGCATAACTCCAAGTTTCCATCAGGACAGTGACCTGCTGGACCGGCGGAGACACTGCTTCACCGTGCAGTCTGAGTCTGGGGAGGACCTGTACTTCTCAGTGGAGCTCGACTCCGACCTTGCCCAGTGGGAACGAGCCTTCCAAACAGCAACCTTCCTGGAGGTGGAGCGGATACAGGTGAGGGTCTGTGAAAGCTGAGGACCTGTGACCCCCAGGATGCATGACTCCTCCCTAGAGTTCTGATATAAATTCAAGCGAACATGAAAATCCAATTCTGTGAGGCTCAAATGTTCAGTCATTGGCCATTGTTTAAATGAGGTACAACACGACTCTGAAAGCATTTTATTTTTTCTATAATTTGATCTTTCTAGCCTATTTCCTACCACTCATCAAAAACACATTTCTAAATTTAGTTAGAATCTTGCTGTTGTTGTTCAGTCAGTCAGTTGTGTCCGACTCTTTGCAACCCCATGGATTGCAGCACTCCAGGCTTCCCTGTCCATCACTGTCTCCTGGAGCTTGCTCAAACTCACGTCGCTGAGTTGGTGATGCCATCCGTCCATCTCATCCTCTGTCGTCCCCTTCTCCTCCTGCCTTCAATCTTTCCCAGCATCAGGATCTTTTCTAATGAGTTGGCTCTTCACATTAGGTGCCCAAAGTATTGGAGCTTCAGGTTCAGCGTCAGTCCTTCCAATGAACGCTCAGGACTGATCTCCTTTAGGATATAGACTGGATCTCCTTGCAGTCCAAGGGACTCTGAAGCATCTTCTCCAACACCTCAGTTCAAAAGCATCAATTCTTTGGAACTCAGCCTTCCTTATGGCCAAACTCTGACATCCATACATAACATCTAAAACAGAGATGTTCTTACTTTAATTAATTGTTTACAAAGCCATTTCCTGGTCTCCAATCACAACCACTTAATTTCCAGCCAGAATGACTTTATTCACTCACAAGTCTCTTTCTTGCTGGAAAGCCTTGTATTCATCCATACCCTCCAAAATCACACAGATGAATTTGAAGTCTTCTCAGAGGTCACACCAGGGAGGACAATTTTCCTGACTCCCAGTCTGCCCTGCCGTGTGCCTACCACTGTTCCTCCTCATCGGTCCTATTCAAGCTTGCCCCCAACCCCCTCCAGAATGCAGTATCTCTTTTGTCTTTTTCCTTAGGTCTGTCCACACTCTGCATGAGTTGGAGTGATCTGTACTTGTTTTTCTCACACTGAGTTGTAGGTTTCTGGGAGTATTTTATTTCTCTACCGACTGAAGTCAGTGTATTTTGTACTCACAAGTAATCAGCAGGTGTTTATTACTTTATTTCTTATATGTGAAATGTCTGATGGCAACAACACATCATTATTATCTGGGGATAGTTGCCTGTAACAATGGACCTGGATGCGTACTTTTCCAATTACATTGAACTGATTTGTGACATGTATTAATTTTTTTCTGACTACAAATTTTTATATTCAATCCATCAAGTCACAATAATGTGACATGACAATCAGGGGAAGAGACAAGGAGAAGACTCATTTATCATTTTTTCATTGCTCAATTAACATTTTCTAATATTTTGCTGAGATGTATGTATCTAAAAATGTTAAAGTAACTAAGACATGTTGTTTCAATAATCTAGTTGGATAGAACCTCAATTTAGTAAACAGATTTTTCATATCAAAAGTGGAAAGATGAGAAATATCTTAAATGTTATTTTATTAATATTGTAAGTATCAACCCCTAAGACTATTTTAAAGCATTGTATGAAGCTGTATAGGAGTTGACATTTTTTTTACTTATTTTGATAGTTTTAGGTTTTCCTCATTATCATTTCCCTGGAATATTGCACTTCACTTGGAAACAAATACACAGCAATTTCTAATTGCTGGTTTCAATTTAAGATTTTCAAGTCTCTAATGTTTAGAAATGAGATAGAGATAAAATTGTGTTGTTTCATTCTATTTTACTAATTTTTTTAACTCTGGACCTCATATTCTATAAGCTGATGTCCTGAGCAATGCATTTTTTTGACTGGCACCTTACGTATTCACAATAGGAATTTAAAATGCATATATAAGTGAAAGTAAAATATTTAATGTCTTTTTAGCTTTTTGTTGTTTTTCACATTTTATAACTTCCCCTTGTGTGCTCCACCAGACATAACCAATGACTGGTCACTGTGGATCTGTTATTTTCAAAATTCAATCATGTAAAAATATGTACATGAAGAAGTTTATGTGTTTTACTCATATTTCCTAGTATTTCCACTTCAACTAAAGTTGATAATTAAATGAAATAAAGAGGAGACACATGTCTCATTGTGAAACAGGTGTTTTGTTGTTGTTCAGTCACTCAGTCGTGTCTGATCCTTTGTGATCCCACGGACTGCAGCATACCAGGCTACCCTGGCCTTCACGTCTCCTGGAGTTTATTCAAACTCATGTACAGTGAGTTGATGAATTACTAAGAATTAATGAATTATTTTTATTTTGAAATCTGTTTTCATTAAGAAGACTGCATTTTAACATTTTCTACCTTCTAATCTATTCCTTTATCTATTTAAATATTTTCTGATCACTAATGTACTTAGTATTAATGCAAATATCTATATATTTATTTAATAGATAATTAACTATTGGAGATATTTCTAAACATCCTAATTGTCATTTAAATTAGATCTTAAAATTTAACCATACTTCCCAGGGTGACAGTAGAAAATGTAATGAACATCAAAAATTAACATTTTTATATTAATCAAAATATGACAATTTATATGAATTACAACTTATATTTCCCTACTATTCAAAGTACCACAATTAAGCCTAGTTAATTTACTGTTATTTTTAGTACCTTTATCTGTACAATTTTTGAAACATTTCCCCAGAGTAAGTGAATAATATGGTAAGGGATGGATAATTATTGTTTACTTTACACTAATTCAATCTAAATTAATACAGCCTTTTCAAAATAAGGCTTTCAGTGAAGTGTATAACATTCAAAAATTGATTTCTCTTGAAGTTATTTATTTCAGACTTTCATTGTGTTTTTTATCCAGTATAGACATTTAGCTGTCATCCAAAAGGGCATATGAAAAATAATTTTATTTTTGATGTATCTTCAAATGTTATGTAATAATATATAAAATTCTGCAAATATATAATCATTATATATCATAATTATATTACATATAATAATCATACATAATATATAACAAATATATAGTCCCTGGAGAAGAGGATGGCAACCCACTGTTGTATTCTTGCCTGGAAAATTCCATGGACAGAGGACCCTACAGTCCATGGGGTCACAAAGAGTCCGAAATGACTGAGCAATTCACACTTTCACTTTTTTCACTTTCATATAATATATTATATATTTACAATATATAAATATATATACTGCAGATGGTGATTGCAGCCATGAAATTAAAAGATGCTTACTCCTTAGAAGGAAAGTTATGACCAACCTAGATAGTGTATTCAAAAGCAGAGATATTACTTTGCCAACAAAGGTCCGTCTAGTCAAGGCTATGGTTTTTCCAGTAGTCATGTATGGATGTGAGGGTTGGACTGTGAAGAAGGCTGAGCGCCGAAGAATTGATGCTTTTAACTGTGGTGTTGGAGAAGACTCTTGAGAGTCCCTTGGACTGCAGGGAGATCCAACCAATCCATTCTGAAGGAGATCAGCCCTGGGTGTTCTTTGGAAGGAATGATGCTAAAGCTGAAACTCCAGTACTTTGGCCGCCTCATGTGAAGAGTTGACTCATTGGAAAAGACTCTGATGCTGGGAGGGCTTGGGGGCAGGAGGAGAAGGGGACAACAGAGGATGAGATGGCTGGATGGCATCACTGACTTGATGGACATGAGTTTGAGTGAACTCTGGGAGTTGGTGATGGACAGGGAGGCCTGGCGTGCTGCAATTCATGGGATCGCAAAGAGTCAGACACGACTGAGCAACTGAACTGATATATATATTTATATATAATTAAGTGCAAATTTAACTTCTCTAATAATGATAATTTTTTGCACTTTTCTAGCTGTAATTCAATTTTATTATGAAATAAACATAGAAATTAAACAATAAATCAAATATTTCCATATTCAAACATACAAGTATGTTCATTATATGTTTATTAAGACTATAATCATAGAATAAAACTTTTAGGGGTTTCAACTTATATCATCTGTTTTAATATAATTATTATTGAAGTAATGTAATTTAATTCACAATTGTGTTCTTAATAAGATAACTGTTAATGCTCTCTACTGAAGGTGTTTTCACTTGGCATGTATTTTCTAAATAATGTCATTTGAAAACAGAAAACAATCATGTATAATTTAGAGGAAATCAGGCAACCTTGGATGCTCCTTATATCTGATAGTAGTTTTAATAAAGTGACAATGGTTGGATGCAAGTATGGAAGGTGCTCATGTACTAAATAAAATTACACCCAAAATCAACTTGCTGTGCTTTGAGTCATTTCTGACTCTTTCTAACCCCATAGACTGTAGCCCACCAGGCTCCTCTGTCCATGGGATTCTTCAGGAAAGAATACTGGAGTGAGTTGCCATTTCCTCCTCCAGGGGATCTTCCCCATCCAGAAATTCAACTTCCAACCCATGTCTTCTGTGTCTCCAGCATTGCAAATGGATTCTTTACCACTGAGCCACCCAGGAAGCCCCCAAATCAACTTACAAGGCCCATTAAGTTTGCTTTTTAATCTACTTTTTTGAAAAACTGAACTTCAAATGAATAATTTGACATGGTCATAACTTTCCTATGTAAACTGGGCTTAAGCACATGAATATACCTGTCTGGTGGAGGCAACTTGATACATTTGGCCATTGTTATAGTTGGACAGCGGAAAAGGCAATGGCACCCCACTCCGGTACTCTTGCCTGGAAAATCCCATGGACGGAGGAGCCTGGAAGGCTGCAGTCCATGGGGTCGCTGAGGGTTGGACACAACTGAGCGACTTCACTTTCATGTTTCACTTTCATACATAGGAGAAGGAAATGGCAACCCACTCCAGTGTTCTTGCCTGGAGAATCCCAGGGATGGGGGACCCTGGTGGGCTGCCGTCTCTGGGGTCTCACAGAGTCGGACATGACTGAAATGACTTAGCAGCAGTAGCATTGTTGGACAGAGGAGTCTGGCACGCTGCAGTCCATGGGGTCACAAAAGAGTTGGACACAACTTAGTAACTCAACAAAACAATGGTCAGAATGAGGCTCACTTAATGTGTTGATATTTTCATATCCCGTATTATAAACACAAATAGGGTATAAGGGTTGGTAGAGGTCCCTCTCTTTCTTCTTCTCTCTCTCTTTCCCCTTTGTTTGTTAATTACAAGTATTTTTCATGATTTGAATATCCCACTCCAGTTTGCAATTAAGTGCAAGTAAAACCGGCCTATAACATAAACATGCATCATTTCATATAATCCCTATAATCCATATTATCTGTTATTCTTTGTATCTCACCATCTATATTTAACTAGTCTTCCCAAAATATTTATGTAAGTAAAATTATAATTTAGTCTGATCTCAGTGTGAACAATCGTTAATTATTGATTTAGAAGAATCAATAAGTTTACACAAAAATAGGCAAGGGTAAATGTCTTTAGGACGTAACTTGTACCAATCGGTGAACATACAGAGATTCTTAAGGTCGTGGTGTTCTTGACCTGGTTAGTAAATATGTTTGTGTGCCTGAGAGCTCTCTCTAATAATATTGATAAAATGACAATAACTTTCAAATAACCCACTTTTAGTTTAATAAAAATGCAGTGATATTTAGCTACAGAATATAATGATTTAATATCATCTTGCCTACACCCAAAAATATGTGTATAATTTTATTGGCAAGAGAGTGAAGGGCATCAAAGTGGCACAAGGTCAAGACAAGGTCACCTGGGGTAGGGTGGGAAACGGAACCCCGCATCCCCCAGGCAGATCCACAACCATTCAGCTCGAGCTCTGTTAACATCAGGATGTCAGTCAGACCGGATTTCTTCTACAGCTATTGCTGAAGTAAAGTCTGCTGTTGTGTTATTAATCATATAAGGAACTTGTCACAGGCAGCATGACAGTCTGGTGAACGTGGGCTCTTCACCCTGATGTTGGGTCAGTCCCGTGGAAGTAACAGTTCTCTGTTCTGTCCAGTGCAAGACATATGCATGTGTGCTGGAGGGTCGCCTGATGGGACTCACGATTGACTTCAGCACTGGCTTCATCTGCTTCGACGCTGCGACCAAGGTAGGGTACCCCGTCAGCTCGAATGTGAGGCAGGCGTCATATGCTGAGAACAACTGAAACTGCTTCCAACTACTGTCAGCAGGCTGCCTGGTGATCAGGTGTCAAACTTTATTAATAGGAGATAAATTATGCCTGAATCTGCTTAGAGAAAAATAGAAGTTGGAATTTTAATAAAACAAATGTTTTGCCACAAAACATTACAACTATATAAAGTGTTTATACTGGAGTGGGTAGCCATTCCCTTCTCCAAGGGGATCTTCCCAAGGGGCTGAACCTGAGTCTCCTGCATTGCAGGCAGATTCTTTACTGTCTGAGCCATCAGGGAAGCCCCATATACACATATATATCCATGTATTATACATGGATGGGCTTCCCTGGGAGGCTGAGATGGTAAAAAATCCGCCTGCAATATGGGAGACCTGAGTTCAATCCCTGGGTTGGGAAGATTCCCCTGGAGAAGGGCATGGAAACCCACTCCAGTATCTTTGCCTGGAGAATTCCCATGGACAGAGGAGCCTGGCAGGCTACAGACCACAGGGTCGCAAAGAATCAGGCACGACTGAGCGACTAAGCACAACACATACATATATTCTCTTTTACTAAAGGTATGACCTCACAGTGAAGGGAAATTTTCTTCTTTCAGAACAATTTTTTTAAACAAAGTATTCTTTTACTATTTTTCTGAGTCCACATTTCCAATATCAAAAATGGGGAAACTTTTTTTTTTTTAATTTTATAGGTAGTGTGCGCTTCTCTGGTGGCTCAGATGGTAAAGAATCCACCTGCAATGCAGGAGACCTGGGTTCGATCCCTGGGTTGGGAAGATCCCTTGGAGGAGGGCATGGGAACCCACTCCAGTATTCTTGCCTGGAGAAATAGCATAGACAGAGGAGCCTGGTGACTACAGTCTGTGGGAACGCAAGGAGTTGGATGACTGAGTGACTAAGCACACAGCACAGGTAGTATGTTAGAATTATAGGATGGAGGCTCACTGGTTCTCAGCAAAGGGAGTTCAAGGCAGCCTGGAAGCATGTAACTAAATCAGTTCAGTTCAGCACAGAAAGACCACTCATCCCAAGGTAACTTGTTATATGTTGCTAATTTCATGAATGCCTTTACATTTGAGTCAATTTCTAGGAATAAAGATTTCTTTGAATTGCAAAGAATGCAATTTTTGATGTGATTTTTAAATCATACTTAGGGGGAAAAAATGAAAATGATTGACTTGTAGTAATAAAGTTCATAGCTAAGCTTAGAAATCAAATTAGTCAAATTGAAGAATAGCACTGCCTCAAAAATAAAATGTCTTAGGGCTCCTGTGTTAATTTAGCGGATATTTAATAAAGTGCTTAGTCTCTGTCAGTGGAGCAGCCTTCAGACAACCTGGAGGAGAATAAAGCAGTGGTGGCTTATTACATTGTCAGGTATATTGACTTAGATATAGCCATCTCAGTAAACTCATTTCCTGTTCTCCCCAGAGCTGTTGCTCTCCATTAAGCTGGCAAAGTTGTATGCATATGCCACAAAGAAATCACTGGCAAAGGGCTGATTTCTACAGAGAATTGCTAATATGAGTCATAAATGTGGCTGAATTTCATCATGTTGCCAGAATAAAAGCAACAACGAACAATAAACAACATAAAAACAAACCCCCAAGGATCCAAAAATTTATACCAGCAAAACCAAAATTTTCTGCCAGTCTTTATTATGCAGATGGCATGTGAAGTTACTCAGTATAAGATTAGTAAGTTATGAATAACAGCACACCACATCCAGCAGCAGGTAGAAACATGAGCAAGAACCTCTTTTTCCATGTGTATCGTGATTATTCTAAAATTTACATAGATATGATTATAGTAAGTACTCTGTAATCAGTGCCCCTTGTCATGATGTGGGGATTTGCGGAACTCAGAGAAGCTATGAGCCATGACATGCAGGGCCACACAAGACCATAGTGAAGAGTTCCATGACTTTAAGCTATTGCAAAACAACCCACAAGGTCTACATTTTATAAAGACTTTGTCTGTTTGTTTGTTTTTTCCCCTTTTAAAAGAGTCCAAATAAACTGTCAAAGTGATCATCTGTTTAAACCTCTGTAAAGTTTCCATTTATTTGATGGAAATACTGATACATACAGACATTATAGGAAAATAAATTAAAATGTTTGATCAGGAAATTTCATCAAATCTTGGGCCCCTGGCCCGATGCTGGTGAGTTTCTGTTCTGTTGACTCCAGCTCAGATACACAGCTGGCTTCCTCAGGATGCATCCTGAGCCCTTGAGCACCGCAAGTCCGCCCTACTGCTTGTTGTCCATCTGATTCTGACTCCCCTGCATTCCTCTCTCCATTATCAAAAGGAACCTAAATTGTATCCTGTGCCCAGGCCTCTTCCTCAACAACTCCCCCTAAAAAAAAAAAAAAAAAAAAATCTGGAGGGTGCACCCTGACCAGTGCAGGCAGTCCTTCTCATTTGGATTCCTACAGCATCAGCCAGGCCTGCCTTCTCCTTGTGTTTATTACACACTCTTTTTATGCATCGACTCTGTGCCTTGACAGTTGAGAGACACAAGGTACACGGAAAAGGATACCTTCCCTCCTCTTAAGACACCTGCAGTCTCATGAACAGGTCTGGAACAGTCTCATGAATAGGACAGGTCTGGAACCGGAGGCCTTCGGTGGTCTGGGAGAGTCCCCTGCTTCTTTGTCCCTTCTCCCACCATTGCCAGATGAATGATGTTTCTAAGATGCTTCCTCGTAGTCACTCACTCCAGTGTCTTTTCATCTTGACAAAGATGTGGGTCTGACTGTTAGCTTGTGCTTCACGAGGAAGTTCTGTGGAGTAATCAGTTGAAAATCACCTTGTTGCTACTATGGAAGAAAAACAAAGAAATGGATGATAGGTGTTTTTGCTGATTCCCTGGCATGGCTTTTATTTCATGGTTATGTAAAATGAGATATTCAAATTAATTTATTCACATATATACTTAAATGATTATTTCATGGAAATGAATGTTGCTTTGGGGAATTAAAGGATATACTGATCACTAAATTATAGCCTTTGATAAGCATATTTTAGTTTACTTTTTAATGCTGGGATATATAGGACTAACTTAGTATGATTACTTTTACCAGTTAAAAGAGCAATCTCTCCATTTGAATACAGAGATGAGCTGCACTGACTCACCTATTTTTTCTTTTCTCGTTAGGCAGTACTTTGGAGGTATAAGTTTTCTCAGCTGAAAGGTTCCTCCGATGACGGCAAGAGCAAAATCAAATTTTTGTTTCAGAATCCAGATACTAAACAGATTGAAGCAAAGGTAAACCCAAATTCATCACACAAACCACCTCCAACTGCATTCATGCCATTAAGAGACAGAGGGGAGAAAATTTAGGAGACCCGTAAGTGCAAAAACACACGTTTTTTGTTTACCTTAGAGTAGCTCTCATGACCAAAAAAATAGATTCACTTTAAAATTTTAATGACAAATTTTCACTGAAATGGGTACTTGAGAATAAATTACATACAACGTTTCATTTCTTAGTTTTAATTTTTGTGAACTGTATTTCTGTCACACTAAAATAATATTCTGGGAACTGAAACATTTTCTTGGTGGTTTCACATTCTAAATAATAATTTATAAAAGATATTCTATCACTATTTATTCCCTGTTTGGATATGAATGAGTGTATGTCTGTGCTCACTGAGTCGTGTCCTCTTTGTGATCTCATAGACTGCAGCTGGCCAGACTCCTCTGTCCATGGGATTCTCCAGGCAAGAATACTGGAGTAGGTTTCCATTCCCTCCTCCAGGGGAGCTTCCCAACCCAGGGATCAAATCCACTCTTACATCTCCTGCATTGACAGGCGGGTTCTTTGCTACTAGCGCCACCTGGGAAAACTTTGGATATAAATACCAATTCCTAAAAAATATTTTTTAAATCAATTCATGTTTTTGTTTGTTATTCTGTTAAACAAAATGAATAAATGAATGATTTTTTGCTTTGCTCCATGTAGACTTTTAGTATTCTGAAATATATCAGAAAGATTCACTACTTTATGTTTATGATTATGTATTTGTAGATATTCAAAATCTGAAGGACTTCCTTTGCCCTACTGTGAAATTCACACCAACAGTCTTCGGGTTAGAATGAGTTATAAATATATTATTTCAGTGGGGAAGAGAGAATAAATAATGAATACCAAAGTGAAAAATGAATTCTATGGAAATGAAAACTCAGATATAAATTTTCAACTCTGACTTAAAATGACCATAATTCAGGTACATCCTGGTACCTATTAAGTCCGGGGGAGGTTTGGCTGACATTCAGAGCCTCCAAAGGACAGACCCTTCCTGACTCCCATCCGGGCTCTCTGCAGCCCTGCTCTGTGCAGACCAGAGGCTCTCACTCCCCTTTTAACAAGACAGCTTCCTTCTCACGGCTGCTCCTGCTTTTGTCTGGACTCTTCTCTCAGTCTGCTTGGCTCTGACCCTATCAGAGTGCCCACCCCTGCCCTGAGCTTGTCCCTTGACTCCTCTCAGCACCTGCTCCTTGGTGCTGTGAAGGGGCCTGTGGAGCGACTCCTCTCTGCCAGCTTCTGTCCAGCTGTTTTTCACATCTGTCTCCGGTCAGTGTGGACGGAGGCCTGGGTACCATCACCCTCTCCCTCCTGACTCCCATGTCCTCACCCCGCCTCGCCTGGTTCCTAAATGCAGACCTGCCTGTGGGCACCCCAACTCTGTGCCCCTGGCTGCCATGGGTGGATCATTGCTCCGTGTCATCACGCATACTGCTCTTCCAATTGCGTCTTGGTGTCACTATAAGAATGAATCTCTACTCTCCAAAAGGATGTATCTTTAAGCTTTGGCGGATTTCCCACTTTGACACTCAGGAATCTTAACATGATGAGTGGTGTCAGTGTTGTCAGTTCTGTGTTCTTCAGGCAAACGTGGAGTGTCAACCACTAGTTAATATGTTTGATTTGATAAACTCCTTCTCATCTGATATTTTTAATGTGCTAACAAATCCTTAGTCTGCAACATGAAGCGAAAAAGATAAATGCCATGAAATGACTAGTAACTATTGTATTTAGACTTCGTTAATGTAGCTCATATACTTACTGCTTCCTTAACTATTCTATTTATTAGTTGTCTGCCAGCTTTGAAAAGGAGAAGGTGATGGCACCCCACTCCAGTACTCTTGCCTGGAGAATCCCATGAGCGGACGAGCCTGGTAGGCTGCAATCCATGGGGTCACTGAGAGTCGGACACGACTGAGCAACTTCACGTTCACTTTTCACTTTCATGCATTGGAGAAGGCAATGGCAACCCACTCCAGTGTTCTTGCCTGGAGAATCCCAGGGATGGGGGAGCCTGGTGGGCTGCCGTCTATGGGGTCACACAGAGTCGGACACAACTGAAGCGACTCAGTAGCAGCAGCAGCAGCAGCTTCAAAATGCTACTTTTTATGGTTAGCATGTTTTACATAATACTTCATAAATTCATTTAATAAGAAATAGTTTCAGAAGCTATTTATTGAATGTTTCTCCTTGAACTTAGTAGTGTTAGTGGCTCAGTCATGTCCGACTCTTTGCGACCCCATAGACTATAACCTGCCAGACTCCTCTGTCCATAGGATTCCCCAGGCAAGAACACTGGAGTGGGTTGCCATACCCTCCTCCAGGGTTTCTTCCCAACCCAGTGATCAAACCCAGGTGTCTTGCATTGCAGGCACATTCTTTGCCGTCTGAGCCACCAGGTACTCCTCCTTAAATTTAGAGGCGGTAATTTTTGAGTAGTGAAAAGAGAAGTTTCAAGGCCAATGAGACAGTGTGACCACAGGTGAATTGCCACACTTATTCAAAGTCACCACCTTATATAAAATGAGGAAGAAAAAGACCTAGATGGGTGATACTGAAAATACCAAATTAATCATGGACACTGTTTTAAAACCAGCCAATCAGAACAGCGGCCAGCTCTATAGAATCATTTAGCCATGCTGGTGTGCATCGCCTCTGCCAATACCACCGAGCTCATACTTACTATTAAAACTAGTGCAGTTGCTATTTTGTAACTTTTATCATGGTAACATGTGAGCAGTAATCAGAAGCTCCTTCACAGGAGGAAAGCAGGAAGAATGCCAGCACATATCACATCACGAAACTTATAAACTGATGTCACTTGAGAATTCAGCATTTCTTCACTTTTTTCTAAATGAGGGAATAGGCAGCATAATACAGTGAAAAGAAAATTAGGATCAAGTAACTTTAAGTACCTGATGCTAAGAGTAGACTCATTGGAAAAGACTCTGATGCTGGGAAAGATTGAAGGCAGGAGAAGAAAGGGGCGACAGAGGATGAGATGGTTGGATGCATTCACTGACTCAATGGACATGAGGTTGAGCAAACTCTGGGAGATGGTGAAGGGCAGGGAAGCCTGGTGTGCTGCAGTCCATGGGGTCACAAAGAGTTGGATACGACTTAGTGACTGAACAATAACTTGAGTAAAACTCTCTTCTTTACCATTTCCCAGCTACATGACCTGGGCAATTCACCAAATTATGACTGCTGCCTTGCAGGAAAAATGTAAGGAATAAATACCCATGGTACCTGGCATATGGAAGATAATAAATCACTCAGGAATGATTTCATCTTCAAAGACTGTAGCATAAACATAGAGAAAGACTAGTTAGTAAAGGTGATTACTTATATATGTAAACTCTCCTGTCCACATTTAAGGAATTCAAATGTATAACCATAATCCAAGTTTGTGTCACTTATCAAATTCCTTGGACAATTAATTTATATTATTTTTTAAATTGTAATGGGTTTAGAGACAGGAACCCCAAGTCAGGGACAGAAACTTCTCCTGCATATTATGATATATGTGCTATTACTTTATCTGTTGTAACACTGGCGTCCACCCTATGTGGTTGTTATTCACCACTGTGCCTTCTCCACTAGATCAAGAATGTGTTAAGTGTGAGGAATGTGTCTTACAACCCAGCATTCCTAAGGCTTAACCTGATGCTTGCCTGGAAACAGGCGGGTCATAACTGTCTCTATTTCATTTAATTTAATATTTCCTGGTCCATTATTTAATCATTGTGTAGACATGAGAGTTTATTTCTGGAATAAATGCCTAGGAGGGCAGTTGCTCAGTCATATGGAAAACGTTTATTTAGTTTCAAAGAAAATGCCAAATCACTGTGCAGAGTAGCTGTGACAGTTTGCATTCCCTTCAACAATGCACCAGAAACTCAGTCTCCTTACATCCTCCCCAGCATTTGGAATGGTCACTACTTTTCTTTTCAGGAGTTCTCATCATAGTTTTAATTTTCATTCCCTAATGACTAGCAGTGATTTTTTTGGTGGGGGGAGTGCAGGGGGTTTCCAAAATCACTGCACATGGTGACTTGCAGCCATGAAATTAAAAGACACTTGCTCCTTGGAAGGAAGGTTATGACCAACCTAGAGCATATTAAAAAGCAGAGACATTACTTTGCTGACAAAAGTCCATCTGGTCAAAGCTATGGTTTTTCCAGTAGTCATATATGGATGTGAGAGTTGGCCTATAAATAAAGCTGAGCACTGAAGAATTGGTGCTTTTGGAACTATGGTGTTGGAGAAGACTCTTGAGAGTCACTTGGACTTCAAGGAGATCAGATAAGTCAATTGCAAAAGAAATCAATCCTTAATATTCATTGGAGGGACTGATGCTGAAGTTGAACTTCAATGCTTTGGCGACCTGGTACAAAGAACTGACCCATGGGAAAAGACCCTGATGCTGGGAAAGATTGAAGGTGGGAGGAGAAGGGGATGGGATAGTTGGGTGGCATCACCAACTCAATGGGCATGAGTTTGAACAAGCTCTGGGAGTTGATGATGTATAGGGAAGCCTGGCGTGTTGCAGTCCATGAGGTCGCAAAGAGTCAGACGTGACTGAGCAACTGAACTGAACTGAATGACTAGCAGTGCTGAACAACGTCTTATGTGACTATTTTCTAAGTATTTATGTCCCCTTATACTTATGTCCCCTTTGGTGAAACATCTCTTCTTACTTTTTCCTGTTTTCAAATTGTATTTTGTGATTTGTTTTACTTAAGAGTTTTATGAGTTATTATATATTGGATTGGCCAAGAAGTTTGGAAAAAACCCAAGCAAACTTCTTGGCCAATTCAATATTTTGTATATGAGGATTTGTTAGATGTAATGTTTGCAAATATTTTCTTCCAGTGTGTAATTTGTGTTTCATCTTCTTAACAGTGTATCGTGTATCTTGCAGAGAAATTTAAAGATTTTTAGAAACCAAATTATCAGTTCTTTCTCTTAGAAATAATGATTTTAAAAATTCTTTAGCACCCCCAAGGGCCAAACGTTTTCTCTTATGCCACTTTCAAAATGTATTATAAGCTTGCCATTGACAGTTATATATGATACATTTGAGTCTATTTTTTTTTCCTATAAGTTGTGGGGTTTGACTGACTTTCTCTGTTTTGCCTGTGGGTATCTGGTTACAACACCATCATTTGTTGTAAAGACCATTCTTCCTCTGTTGAATTATGTCAGCAGCTTCATTAGAAAATCCTACCTCTGTGGTGCTACTTCTTGGTGCTTTTTTGCCTCTGTCACTTCGCTAGTATCATTCATTCTTTGACACAGCAGCTAAACGACAATCCTTGAAACGGATGGTTCTGTCCACTTTATGGTTATCTTTCAAAACTGCTTTAGTTGTTCTCGTTTCTTTGTGTTTCCATGGACATTTCAGAATTACCCTCTGTATATCCATGAATAATCTCAGAGACCCTTCAGGAGGGAGGGCATGACAGATATCAATTTCAGGAGAATTGACATCTTTACTATGCTGATTTCTTAAAGCAATGAAAACAGACTGTCTTTCTATTTTTTTGAACTTCTGATTTATTTCTTCAGTATTGTGTAGTTTTCATTATATAGAACCTATGCATACTTTGTTAAACTTAGATAAACCATTTATTCTTTTTTTTGAGAGAATATAAACATCTTAAAATTTTTCATTTTCCAAATATTAATGCTAATATGTAGCAATATAATTAACATTTATATATTTACATTGCATCCTGAAACCTGTATATATATATATATATATATATATATACACACACACACACACATACACATATATATATTATTAGTTATAGGTCTTTTGTTTCTATTTATGCTTTTTAAAATTCTTCCACTTTATTTACATAGATTACCAAGACATATGGAAATAAGGAACAAGGTTTCTTTTTTCAGATTCATATAGCATTGCTATCTTTTTCTTGCCTACAAATTTAAATACTATATTGAATACCAGTAATGAGTGTGGACATTCTTGATTTGTTCCTTATTTTAGGGAAAATCATTTAGCTTTTCACCAAGTGAGTGAGTGAAAGTTGCTCAGTTGTGTCCGACTCTTTGCGACCCCATGGGCTGTATAGTCCATGGAATTTGCCAAGCCAGAATACTAGAATGAGTAGCCTTTCCCTTCTCTAGGGGATCTTCCCAACCAGGGATCGACCCAGGTCTCCCGTATCGCAGGAGGATTCTTTACCAGCTGAGTCAGTGGTCTAATGGAATTATTTTCTCAGGTTAAGCTAGGTCCCATATTTTTCTAAAGGTTTTATTATGAGTGAATATCAATTAGTATGACAATGTCAGTTTTCTTGTTTGGCTTCTTAATGCAACAGAATATATTAATGGATTTTCAGATACTGACCCTGTCTTACAACTGGAATAAACCCTAGTTAATAATGATGTGGAATTTCTTACATATGTGGCTGAATTTTATTTGTCAAATTTTTAAGTATTTTTGCTTTTACATCTATGAGAGTTATTGGTCTGTTGGGGCTTTGTTGTTGTTGTTGTTGTTGTTTGGTTGGCTGGTTGGTTTGGTACTGTCTTTGCCTACTTTTGGTATTGGAACAAGCTGGAATAAAATGAGTTGAAAATGTTCCTCCTCTTTTTTATTTTCTGGAAGATATTGTATACCATTGTTGTTGACTCTTCCCTAAAAGTTTAGTAAAGTTCTGTGGTGGAACCACATCAGTCAGGAGATTTCATTTTGAGGATTTTTTTAAACTATGAGTTCAACTTACTTAGTAGATAACTATTCAAATTATCTATTCCTATCAGATGATTTGTGGTAATTTTTACTTTCCAAGGTCTTCATCAATTTTATCTAAGCTGTCAAATTTACGTGTGTAGACTTTTTCATAGTATTTCCTTATTGTCACTTTGAAGTGTGCAGATTCTATAACAGCATCCCTAAATCATTCCCAATGTTAATAATTGGTGCCTTCTTTCTATTTATCTGTCAGTCTTGCTAGAGACTATTCAAAGAACTAATAGTTCTCCTTTATTTCCTCAGTTGAGCTCTGTGATACTTGATGAATTCTTCTCTCACCTTTATTATTTACTTCTCTTTGGTTGCTTTGGTTTTATATTGCTTTTCTTTTTCTGATTTCTCAAGTGGAATTTTAAAATTGTTGACTCAAAACATTTTTGTTTCTAATATAAAAATTTAATTCCAGAATTTCCTTCTTAAGACTGTATTCCACAAATTTTGATATATTGTATTTCTATTTTTATTCAACTCAGTGTATTTTTAATTTCCCTCAAGGCTTCCTCTTTAACAGATGGATTTTCTTTTAAGAAGTGTGATGTTTATGTTCTATGTATTTGGAGATTTTTTTGCTATATTTCTAGAATTGATTACTAGTATGATACAGTTAGTCAGAGAATATATTCTGTATGATTTCACTTCATTTTTCTCTTACCTTATGTCAGATACTCTACTTGAATAAGACAAAATAGACTTTAAAATACTGTTCAAAATATAGAGAAAGTTATATAATGAAAAAGGGGTCAATTCAACAAAAAGTTATAACAATTATCAGTATATATGTACTTAACATCAGAGCACCTAATATATAAAAATATTGGCATATATGAAGAGAAAAATTGACAGAAATGCAACCATAGTAAGAGACTTCAAAGACATCACTTTGCCGACAAAGGTCCATCTAGTTAAAGCTATGTTTTTTTCCAGTAGTCATGTATGGATGTGAGAGTTGGACCATAAATAAGGCTGAATGCCAAAGAATTGATACTTTCCAATTATGGTACTGAAGATTCTTGAGAGTCCCTTGGACTGCAAGAAGATCAAACCAGCCAATCCTAAAGGAAATCAACCCTGAATATTCATTGGAAGGACTGATGCTGAAGCTCCAATACTTTGGCCACCTGATACAAAGAGCTGACTCATTGGGAAAGACACTGATGCTGGGAAAGACTGAGGATAAAAGAAGGGCCATCCGAGGATGAGATGGTTAGATGGCATCACTGACTCACTGGACATGAATTTGAGCAAATTTGAGGAGATAGTGCAGGAAGGGAATCCTACATGCTGTAGTCCATGAGATAAAAAAAGACTGGGGCACAACTTACCAACTCAGTCAGTTAACTTCAGCCACTCAGTCATGTCTGACTCTGTGGCCCCATGGACTGCAGCATGCCAGGCCTCCATGTCCTAGAATGTTTTAAGCTTCCCGTGCCTCTCACAGTTGGGAGGCTGTAAACAATCACATGCATAACTGCAGGAGTCTGAACAAACCTGTCAGGCAAGCTAAAAAGTCATCCAAGGGTTTGGATTGGAACACTCTATTATGCCCAGGAGATTTATTAACTAGAGCTCTAAGTTGATTTTCTTTAGAGAAAGGTGGTCGGGGACAGCCCCCTGTTAATGTCAGATGTGTTGGTGAGAGACATGAAATAATAAAACAGACAGATTCTGGTTTGGGGGTAGATGCTTGAGCAGGTCCAGGGGATCCCTTGAGTCCTGATCCGCCTTGCCCGTCAGGTCTCTCCACATAACCTTGTCATGGGTGGGATCTCCCATGCTGGCTCCCAGCATCCATGTCCATCACCAACTCCCAGAGCTTCCTCAAACTCACTTCCATTGAGTCGGTGTTGCCATCCAACCATTCCATCCTCTGTCATCCCCTTTTCCTCCTGCCTTCAGTCTTTCCTAGCATCAGGGTCTTTTCCAATCAGTCAGTTCTTCACATCAGATGGCCAAAGTATTGGAGTTTCAGCTTCAGCATCAGTCCTTTCAGTGAACGTTCAGGACTGATTTCCTTTAGTATTGACTGGTTGGATCTCCTTTCAGTCCAAGGGACTCTCCAGAGTCTTCTCCAACATCACAGTTAAAAAGCATCAGCTCTTCAGCACTCAGCTCTCTTTATAGTCCAACTGTCACATCCATACATGACTACTGCAAAAACCATAACTTTGACTAGATGGACCTTTGTCTGAAAAGTAATGTCTTTGCTTTTTAATATGCTATCTAGGTTGGTCATAGCTTTTCTTCCAAGGGCAAGCATCTTTTAATTTCATGGCTGCAGTCACCATCTGCAGTGATTTTGGAGACCAAGAAAATTAAGTTGCTCATTGGTTCCATTGTTTCCCCATCTATTTGTCATGAAGTAATGGAGATGGATGCCATGATCTTTGTTTTTTGAATATTGAGTTTTAAGCCAGCTTTTTCACTCTCCTTTTTCCATCAAGAGGCTCTTTAGTTTTTCTTCACTTTCTGCCATAAGGATGGTGTTATCTGCATATCTGAGGTTATTGATGTTTCTCCCGGCAATCTTGATTCCAGCTTGTGCTTCTTCCAGCCCAGCATTTCTCATGATGTACTCTGCATATTAGTTAAATAAGCAGGGTGACAATATACAGCCTTGACATATTCCTTTCCCAATTTGGAACCAGTCCATTGTTCCATGTCTGGGTTCTAACTGTTGCTTCCTGACTTGCATACAGATTTCTCAGGAGGCAGGTAAGGTGGTCTGGTATTCCCATCTCTTTAAGAATTGTCCACAATTTGTTGTGATCCACACAGTCAAATGCTTTGACATAATCAATAAAGTAGAAGTTTTTCTGGAATTCTCTTGCTTTTTCTATGATCCATTAGATGTTAACCATTTGATCTCTGGTTCCTCTGCCTTTTCCAAATCCAGCTTGAACATCTGGAAGTTCTTGGTTCACATACTGTTGAAACCTGACTTGGAGAATTTTGAGCATTACTTTGCTACCTTGTGAGATGAGTGCAATTGTGCAGTGATTGGACCATTCTTTGGCATTGCCTTTCTTTGGAATTGGAATGAAAACTGACCTTGTTTACTCCTGTAGCCACTAATGAGTTTTCCAAATTTGCTGGGATATTGAGTGTAACATTTTCACAGCATCATCTTTTAGGATTTGAAATAGCTCAACTGGAATTCCATCACCTCCACTAGCTTTGTTCACAGTGATGCTTCCTAAGGCCCACTTGACTTCTCATTCCAGGATGTCTGGGTCTAGGTGAATGGTCACACCATCATGGTTATCTGGCTTATGAATATCTTTTTTGTACAGTTCTTTTGTGTATGCTTGCTGCCTCTTCTTAATATCTTCTGCTTCTGTTAGGTCCATACCATTTCTGTTCTTTCTTGTCCCCATCTTTGCATGAAATGTTCCCCTGGTATCTCTAATTCCTTAAAGAGATCTCTAGTCTTTCCCATTCTATTGTTTTCCTCTGTTTCTTTTCATTGATCACTGAGGAAGGCTTTCTTATCTCTCCTTTCTATTCTTTGGAACTCTGCATTCAGATGGGTATATTTTCCTTTTCTCCTTTGCCTTTAGCTTCTCTTTTCTCAGCTATTTGTAAGCCCTCCTCAGACAACCATTTTGCCTTTTTGCATTTCTTTTTCTTGAGAATGGTCTTGATCCCTGCCTGCTGTACAATGTCACAAGCCTCCATCCATAGTTCTTCAGGCACTCTCTCTATCAGATCTAGTCCCTTGAATCTACTTGTCGCTTCTACTGTATGACTGTAAGGGATTTGATTTAGGTCATACCTGAATGGTTTAGTGGTTTTCTCTACTTTCTTGAATTTAAGTCTGAATTTGGCAATAAGGAGTTCATGATCTGAGCCGCAGTCAGCACCTGGTCTTGTTTTTGCTGACTGTATAGAGCATTTCCATCTTTGGCTGCAAAGAATACAATCAATCTGATTTCAGTATTGACCATCTGCTAATGTCCACTTACCAACTGAACAACAGCAAAAGGAGACTTCAATACCCCACTTTTATTAAATCTCAAAGTTGTATTTTTTAAAAGAAAAACAAACTCAAAAACTGTTAGATAAAGAAAAAAGAGATATATAAACAAATTTAGAAATGAAAGAGGAGACATTACAATGGATAACACAGAAATAAAAAAAGAATAAACTTAAAGACTTCACCATAATACCTGATCCTATAAAACTCCTGGGAGAAAACATAGGGAAAAAACTTCTTGACACTGATCTTGACAATAATATTTTGGATATGATTCAAAATTTGATATATGATATAAAAGCATAGGCAACAAAAACCAAAACAGACAATTGGTAGTACATTAAATTAAAATGATTTGCATAGCAAAGAAAATATTTAAAAAGCATTCTAAGTAATGTGAAAAAATTTTGTTTGCAAACCATGCATCCAATAATGAGTTAATTTGCAAAATATATAAGGAACTCATACTACTCAATACCAAAATACAAATAATACAGTTAAAATGAGCTAGGGTCTAATAGACACTTCTCTAAAAAAGAAATGTAAATAACTATCAAATACATAAGAATTTGCTCAATATTTCTAAATCTCAGGGTAACACAATTCAAAAACACAGTGAGATATCACCTTACACCAACTTGGGCAACTATCAACGAAATGTCAAAAATAATAATGTAGGCAAAGATAAGAAGAAAGGAAACCCTTGTGAATCTCTGGTGGAAATGTAAATTGGTACCACTGTTATAGAAATCAGTATGAGGATTCCTCTAAAGGAATAAATAGGGGTGGCACATTATCCAGCAATCCCACTTCTGGATATTTTTCCAAATTAATTGAAATCTATATGTTGAAAATATATTGGTTTCCCTTATGCAAGATTTGTGGTGATTGTTCAGTTGCTAAGTCGTGTCCGACTCTTTGCAACCCCATGGACTGCAGGACTCCAGGCTTCCCTGTCCTCCACTATCTCTCAGAGTTTGCTCAAGTTATACAAGATTAATAGAGACCTAATGAGTAATGCGGTGATGGTAGGTAATGATATGAAATACTTGACATTTGCGGCAAGGATAGGTAGTCAGTAAACCACCCCTAGCATGCACTCTAGTTGTTATAGAGATTGTGGTATATGAATTAGTTTGATTGTGGTGTGCTTTTTACAGTGCATACATTTATCAGAACATCAACTCATGCACCTTAACTATTGTCAAGACATAGTTTTATATGTCTAAGATATCATCAAAAAGCTGTATTAAAAAAAAAGATGAAATAGTTTAGTAAAGGGACTCAGTTCTTGCTATATATGATAAGACGACAGCTTTAAATAAGACATACTCTCATAGTATATAATATATCCCAGGTTACAAGGCAAATACATTAAAGCCAGAGCTTATTTCTTATTTCACAAGAGATACTGTTTGGGGAATAGGATTGAGTTGCTGTGCATATTACAAGATTAAAAGTTCTAAATAGTATTTAAATTTTTCATTGTGAAAAGTCTTAGAAATACTTAAAAAGGACAAGAGTTGGGGAAACATACTTTATTTTTTGTTTTTGTTGTTTTATGGCTATACAAAGACAATGTTATAATACCAAAACTGGTTATATCTTTTTTTCTCTGAAAGTAGAAATTCATAAATTCTCACTTCATTACACAGAAAGCTTAGTAAATTTGCCATCAGTTTTTCAAAGCCTCATTAAACTTCCCAGAACTTTCCTAGTAGAACAGAGGAGAGGTTCCCAATTGAAGTCATAAGCAATATTACAGTAATTTGATAATTAATTTAAAAGCTCATTTTATTGTTACTGGGTACTTTTTTTAAAGTGCTGTTTTTATGATGTTAGTATAGATGCTAATTCATCAAGGGTTACCAACATATTCTCATTGTTGGACATTAGTTTAAAAAATATATATATATATATATATATGCTTACTATTTTTAACATTTCACTATTATTTTTATGTATATCTATTTTTAAATTATAATTTGATATAATACAAGAAGTCAGGGAATCCCCAGATTTCAAAATAGTCTGCCTTCTAAAGGCATTGCTGTCACTTTATTCTTTGAAATTCATGACCATCCCTGTAGGGAAACACTGTTAAAATCTTTCATAAACTAGTGTATATAGCATATTAATCCTAAATTACTGGATTTAACATGTGGCAAAGGTAGTACTTTTTGTAAAATAAGAGAAGGAAAAAGAAAATTGCTTTTTTATTTAGTGGAACAGAGCAGAGTTTGGAAACATCTCTAGACATTTTCCCAAAAATCCTTCCTGCCCCCACTCTCCATGGTCTCAGAGACATCAAATGGCCCCAAGAGAACTTCCCACATAATATAAGATTTAGTAAGACTTAAATCAGAAATTGAGGATTGAATCCCAGTAATGCTACTTACAAGCTATTTTCTATAAATCTTCATTTTCTGATTATAAATTGTGGATAAAAGTGTCTGCCCAAAAGGATTGCTCTCAGCATGAAATGTTCCCTGGTTTGCAGGTAAGGATTGAGTATACAACACGGTAAAGGGAACACTTCGTATGCTGAGTCAGCACCTGCCAGAGACCCTACTAAAGAATGCATGATGTGCTGAAAAGTCTGCCTTTCAGAAGATAATGACTTATCATCTAAGCAGATTCCTCTGTGGCATTTGGAGGGATCATGAACTAGGAAGCTTAATATTCACAAAGCCAAACCCAGGAGGGACTGGGGCCGACAATCTTCCTCTGCGTAGAAAGCGAAAGATCAGCTTCCTAGCTAGCCTGTTGTTCGTTTTCTCACTCTTTCTGGCATCCAAAACCAGAGGTTTTCTAGAACTCTCCTTTCATTGTGAACTCCCAGAGCCCCAGCTGTTTAGATTCTGGAGAAGAAAAATGAAGATGGGGCGGCTCCTGCTTGTAATGAGGTCCTTTATCAAAGCTGTTTGGTGCCTCATACTGCAATAGAAACTGGAGCAGCTGGGAGTGAATGGGGATGGAGGTGGGGATGAAGTATGTGTGTTTGTGTGTGTGTGTGCACGTGAGTGCATGTGTGTGATTTCCATACAATTGACTTTGTCCAAAATCATAGTGTAGAAGAAACTGGAGTGGCTGGAAGTAAATGTGGAGAATGAGTCAAGTGTGTGTGTGTGTGTGTGTGTGTGTGTGAGATTTACATATCTCTGATCTTACCTAAAACTTTATTTCAAATGCTTGATTGGAGCAGGGAATGAATACATGAAGGAGAACTCTGCACTGGATACTCGTCTTCCTTGAAAAGAGCTCCTAAGCTCCCGGGAATCCCCAAGGGTTCCGAGTCATGTTTATTTCTCTCTGAGAATGTTTCCTCCTTGTGCATGATTTATTTTCAAGCCTCTTATATTCTTCATAGGGATACTGAATTTTATTTACCCACATATGTTAAGAATCGCAACTTCTTTTAATCTAGTAAACTAGAAAACTTAACCTGGTGTTTTTTATGTAAAACATATATTAACTGCCTCCAAAGTGTCAGAGGGAACATGTCAAGGGCATGATTTTCTTTTTCCTTTTTCCCCAAAGTCACCATTCACCTATAGAAGAAATGGAATTGCGTTTGTATTTAATATAAGTAAAAACATTTGAAAATCAAATTTTTAAGAATAAAGATATACTTGAAAGTTTTCTAAGGAGGCAAAGTAACTCAAAATAATCAGTTATGTTGTTATCTTCTCATTATAAAAAACAAATCAAAATTGCAAAAATCATGAAAGCTTTGAAAATGGAAAAAAAATAAAGTGAATTTTGACCCTCCTGAACTATTTGATTATGAAAATGGTAATTACCCTGGTAAAGCCCTTTTGCAGTGCTTGTCAGTACTCGACGTGACACAGACCTTATTCACTGAGGTATGTACTGAAAACCGTTGGCAGCAGTTTTTGTAAGACTGCGGCTGCCTGAGTTGGTGAAACCAGTTGCAACAGCTGTGCAGTGGTATCTCATTGTGGGCTTGGTTTGCATGTCTCTGATGTCACTGATGCTGATCATTTCTGATGATGTTGAACATCCTTTCGTGTACCTGCTGGCCATCTACACATCTTCTTTGAGAGAAATGTCTATTCATATCTTCTGCCTGTTTTTTAATCAGAGTGTGTTGTGTTTTTTGCTATTGAGTTATATGAATTCTTTACATTTTTGGATATTAAGTCCTCACCAGATAATTTGCAAATCCTTCCTCAGTTATTCAATCAAATATCTTGAAATCGTCCTTGACTCGAGTTTACTTTCAATCCCACACATTTTTTAGTTGAAAACCCTTACAACTTCCTTTCTTTCTTTCAATCATATTCCCACAGAGTTTATCAACAGTATAGCCCAAATTATCATTTTAAGACTTAATACCAATTCTTGTCTCTCTGTGCCCAGAAATCTCCAGTGGCTTTCTGTGTCACCTGGAGTAAAGCTCATAAAGGGCTGGAATGCCCTGCATTATTCCTTGACCTCATTTCTTGACCTATTGTTGTTGTTTAGTTAGTTACTAAGTTGTATCTGACTCTTTTGTGACCCCACGGGCTGTAGCCCACCAGGTTCCTAAGTCCATGGGATTTCCCAGGCAAGAAGAATACTGGAGCAAGTTGCCATTCCTTTCTCCCTTGGATCTTCCCCACCCAGGGATCGAACCCACATCTCCTGTGTCTCCTGCACTGGCAGGTGGATTCTTTACCACTGAGCTGCCTGGGATGCCCCCATTATTCACTCAGTTCATTCCATCCCAGTGCCAACAGCCCCTGGCTTTTCCTCAAACGCTCCTAGAATATCTCCATCTCAGGACCTCTGAAATTGACTTCTGCCTCTAGTGTTTCTCTCACAAACATCCAGATGGTTTACTGTTTTATCTCTTGAGGTTTTGCCTTCATGACGACATGGATTTCCCATCCCACAGCCCCTCCTACTCTCTGCTCTTGTCCATGCCTTATTTTCTTGACTGTACTTATCACTACATCCAGAAATATTAACTTGTTTATGCTTTTCCATGTTGTATCCTGCTCGAGACTGTAACTCCCAGGAGGACATTTTTTCTGTCTGCATTGCTTATTACTCTGTCTTTTCAACAAAGAAAAGACCAGATGAATAGTAAACCCTCAATAAATATTCATTGAGTGAATGATTACATTTTGAGGAGAGTTATGCTTAGCGAGATTCATGGGCTCCAGATGAGCTTTGTTCCAAGGAGATGGTAAATGGCTCGATGGACATCATCTTTGGATGCCCAGTAGATAGGTGGACCTGAAAGTCTAGAATTTACATTGGAAAGGAGGAAAAGAGTGTTACTTGTGTATATAGCAATGCAGATCAAAGCCTTAGGAGTAGATGTGATGGCGAAAGGTGACCACTGATCTTAGGAAAGATGAGTTGATGTTGGAATCAAAGGCTAAACTTAAGCACATCTCTGCCCTCTGTTTTTGTTCTGATTGCCTTTAATTTCTTGCCCACCCCACAGCTGACAATAGGTGTAAAAATTTTAAAGTGCCGACTACATCAAATCATTGACATATTCTTGACAAGGTATGAAAATATTAATCATTCTGAAATGTCTTCATATTTAGGCTATTTATTTTTCTGACAACCAAGCTATAATCTCCAATTTAACAGAGATGCAGCAAATATATTTTTGAGAATAAGTTACTTGTATTTTTGCCCAGTTGCAATGTTCAGCAGTATTCTCCCTTTTACCAAGAGTACCGAAAGCACACCTCATGTTTTCCAAAGCCGTCCACCTTTTTACACCTAGTGGATTTATACAAGTTGACACCGAACGCATTCAAAACCCGTGTGTAAAATGAGCTGGCTGCACAGAGAATGAAGGGGCTGTTTTGTGGGCTGAATTGTGGCCAGAGAAAACCTGCTGTGTGACCAGTAACCCCTCACAGTGACAGGAGGCAGGCCATTAAAAATAAGGCTCCCGAAAACATAATGGCCGAGACACTAAAATCAATTTAGGTGGAGTCATTTTAGGAATTTAAAATACTTAAACCAGAGCTCTGGTGTTTTAATACTTAGCATTGGAAACTAAGAACTCCCGATGTCATGAAGGGAATTACTTGGACCGCATAGCTATCTTGCCTACATTGAATAGATGCATTGATTTAACAACCAAGTATGATAATCAAAACTAATTAAATTTAAAATGAGTGCACACATTATATTTTAGAAGTGAACCGTTTGGCTTATAGCATCGAAAACACTCATATCCCTTGCTTTCAGTATTTCATATTCATTGTCCAACAGCAAATAGCAACTGATTCTAGAGAATAGTGAAGAGTACTTGTTAATCATTCTAATCCAAATTTTTCATTTGAATTGTCTCTAAAGAGATAAAAATACTTTTAAATCTACTGCTTCTCTTTGTTTATACTTTATCAAGAGTAAAATTTTAATCTGGCCAAGTGTATTTCTGTGCAGCATTGATCAATGTTGAAAAGACTCTCCTGGGTGATAATCATGTTAAGTCCTTCCAGCTCATGGAGCACTGTATTTTGAAGTAAATCTTCATTTGAAATTAACATACGGAACAAAAGTGCCAACAGTTTCCATAGATTAGATATCTTTGATTCTAGTTAAGTTTATTGCACTTTAAAGAGAAGGTCTAGCTATTATCTAGTAGTGTGGTTATGTTTCATTTATCTCAAGGAAATTGATTTTTATTTTGTGTGACTCATCTCTCTGTCCCTTTCAGGAGCTGGAGTTTTCAAATCTCTTTGCTGTCCTCCACTGCATTCATTCCTTCTTCGCTGCCAAAGTGGCTTGTTTGGACCCTCTGTTTCTAGGCAGTCAGGCTGCTGCCTCTGCGGCTTCCAGCTCTGGAGTACCGAGCAAAGCCAAGTATATGACCTGACAGCCTGAGCTCGGCCTCCCTCTCATCTTGACTTATAAACAGAATGACCTTACTCATCGCCGCAGACAATGGAGAAGCCATCACATCCCCAAGTTAGCAGGGAAGCCAAGTGGAAATCTGAGCGGAGAAGAAGATCAGATGGATCCCCAAAGCATTCTGTTCGAAGGCCTCGGGGGATCGTCCTAAATGAGTGGGACGACTTGCTCTTCCTCGCTGGGTCAGGACCGCTGTGTTGCTTTCACTGAAAGGAAAGACGAACCGATGAATGACTTGAGTGTGTAAATAATATAAAAATTGTAAGCTACCTATAAATAAAACACCCATTAAACAGTCACGTCTGTATTTTAGACTATTTTGTATGACAAATGCATGAAGGGGCTGCTCAGGATCCAGTGCCCTGCTATTATGTGAGGAGCGACAGAAAGAGGCAGTGGCCCCGAGACCAGAGTGAAAACTCTTGTCCAAGAAGAGAGCACCTCAGCTCACTGGTGTGGATCTCTGCTTATAGCTTCACCCCATGACTTGACAGAGGCACCCCAATTTGTGTATGCTGTTGTAAATCATTGCTGAGAATTTCAAAAAGATCGTCGCATTCGACCTACAATAGACACGATGTGAAATGGAATATTTCTTCCTGGGGTCACTGACACCAAATGTGTTATTCACAGCCAGTGTTCCTTCAAAGATGCCAAAATGTGTTAATTTAGTGAGGAATGAAGGAAACATCCATGAACCTCTTGTCCTTTCCTTCATTTACAGAGATTTCTGTTTTACCTGGAATTTATTATTAAATTAAAATTTCATAAATTTTCAGTGACCCCAAAACCTTTCATAGAGAAAATATCAATTCATGTGGTGTAAGAGATGGTTCCTTCTTGTATTCCTAATCCCACCTGGAGCTGGAGTTAATCCTGATCGGAAATGTCCCCAGGAAGTATTCTCAAATCTATTACTTTTGTTGGGTAAATAACATCATTCCATTTTAGTTAGAGCATATGAGAGAATAAGGTAAGATATGAAAATACAAGTTAAAACTTCTACCTTATCATGTCATAAAAAGCAGTCATGCAATGCCAAGTTATGAATTATTGTAGGCATCTTGTCCTAGGAATGTAGGTGTAAAGGGGTTGGAGATTTGAAAGCCCTGGAGTGCACACAGCTCAGATCCCAGATGTTTGTGTAACATTGTCTGTCCTACACCACAGCTGTGCTGAGATCTTCTTTTAAACAACCAGCTCTCTATCAAGAAAAAATTACTTTTATATTAGTACACATGTTCCCAACTCAAACTTGTTGCATACTTCCTTGTGAAGATGACCAAATATATAATAAGGTGGACTAATTTTAAAAAGAAGGAAAAAATCTCTCAAGAAGGAAACATTATTTGTAAAAAGGACACATGAACATTATAATTAAAAATGAACATCAGCTATTTCCATAATCATTATAAATTATTAATTCACTCTGTATCTGATCAACTCTTAAGCACATTAAATTGAAAAGAAGTGAAGTTTCAGGACTGTAGCTGAGTAAGTGCTCAGTTTGATCTAGGTGTCCTTTTAAAAAGAACTAGGGCAAACTGGACAAAATACAGTTCTAACATAGTTTATTTTGACCATCTAACTGAATACAGTTTCATAACAGGAATATGGTGGCTCAGGAGGTAAGAATCTGCCTGCAGTGTTCCATCCCTGGATCAGGAAGAGCCCCTGGAGAAAGGGATGGCAACCAGTATTCTTGCTGGGAGAATTCCATGGACAGAGGAGCCTGGCAGGCTATATAGCCCAGAGGGTTGCAAAAAAGTCAGATATAACTGAGCGACTAACATAGCATAATGGGGATATGACTATGGCATTATGGCTCACTGTTTTTTGATCAGATACAACAGTCATTCTAAAATCAGAAGCCACCAAAGACAGACTTCAGGAGGCCACCAGCCCAAGGGGGCGGGGTGTGGAGGGATGGGCCCCTGCATCAGGATCTGAGCAGAACAGCCAGCTCATCACAAGACCTATGTCACCACCTCGAGTGTGTGTTAGCCTGCCCCATATTGGGGTGACGTCCGTGTGTCCATAATGTGATGATCAGTCGGGCCGCAGGCAATAGGAAATGGGCTACTCAACCTAAAGAAAGAGAAAGTTTTGAAGCTTTCTACAAGTATAACATAATCATTTAAAAATGTCAGCTTTTGTAAAAACTCCATTCAAAAAAATACAAAAAAAAGCAATTTAATTAAATACCCTTTTTGTATGTCATAAAGCTCTTCTAGGCTGTGCTTATGTGTATGTAAAGGAAAAGGTGCACAATGAGATATGTGTGGGTATATGTCTCCTTGTATGACACACACACACACACACACACACGTGTATATATAATAAAATGCTAATCACAAATTCTATAGAAGAATATATTTCAAATAAATATATTAATATACTTTAAATTTACATTGTAAATTATAGGCTAAATTAAAATTTATGATAATACCCTGTTGAGTTTATTTTTGATACTACTGGAAAACAAAACCCACAGGCCTAAATTGCTACTTAACATGACTAGTAGAGAAGCCACCTATTACAAAAATATTACTTTGATTTTCCTCAGTTAGCAAATAACATTTAACATATTTTTTCACTGTGCAATGATTAGACACGGAAATTTGTTATAACTTGGACTACTTGAATGAGAAAGCTTAGAAATAAACAAAAATATTCAGATTAATCTCTACTTCTCATATAATTTAGGTTTAGATGCATGAGATTTTCTCCTTAAATCCTAGTTTATATTAGAGCCATTTTAACAGCAGAATGCTTAATTATGTGTTAATCTCTCCAGTGCCTTGGTATATGTGTGTATGTGTGTGTGTGTGTACATACACAATATACATATATATACATATATGTATACATATGTATGTATATAAATACATGCTAAAGTTCATGATGGTATACATTGTATAAGCTCAAAGGCAACATTACATTATATATACTTGGGTCTGAGAAAGGAGTTCAAATATCATTTGACCTCTTTGCTAACTACTATAACAATGTATATTGCCTGATAAAGAATCACAGTTCATTTAAGCTGAAGTATATTAAAGCAGGGACATTTGTAATTTGTTATATTGCAACAAGTGTTTATTTCAACGCTACTTTAATAGATAATGTAAGTGTAATGTGTACCCCAACATTTACCATCCAACATTATTTTTAAGGGAAAATAATAAGAGTGTCATTTCTTGCCCATTTTTCAGGCATGCACCAACTTAGAGTTTTAAAGCCTTTGACCACAAAACACATTCAGCAAGAAGAAACAAGTCCTTGAAAATAAATGCCAATCGCATATTTACTATGTCAGCAGAGAGACTTTCCTTTGGGAACATTAAAGTTAGAGGTTTCCCTCATTTTCAAAAACAAAACTTGTCATAAACTTTGTTTACATGGAATGCTGGGTTTGAGAAATGCTTGATTTATTACTGTGAAAAAGTATTCATCCTAACACAGATGTAGAATTACTGCTAGAAATCAGCAATGTGGAGAAGCTTTAAAAGCACAAGGAAGATCTTGTGCGTAGCTCTTAAGGTAAGTGTTAATGTTCTATAATATTAACACACGCTTAACACTGCTGTCCTGATGACTCTCCGTAAGGAATTACTCTATTCATTCCTCTAAAACTCTTGTTTATGATTTACTTTTATTGCCTAATACTTTAAAATTATAATTCACTTCTTTGCACATTTGAAGTTGCTTTTAAAGATGAATAGAATACTATAAATGGTATATATTTTATACATATTAAAATGCAATGAAAATACCAGAAGTATGAAATGTAAATATATTTATTTCATTTTTAATTGTTTTGGTGGGTGTTTGTAAGATGTAAATTAATATCTGTGACAACAAATTGTCACTTTGTTCTTTAAGTTCATTAATGTACTACTAATAAAACTGTACCTTTTTTAATGACGCATACAGGAAAATAAAAACAGATACTTTTTACTACATCTGTGTTTTCACTTCCTGGGTTTGATTTGTAAAGTTCACAGATGTTTAGAGCATGTCCTTAGAAGACTTAGCTGCCATCAACAGGGGCAGTGGTGAGCTGCTTACCTTGGGTGCATAACCCTAAGGACACAATTTCTGGCCCACCAGTATGAAATGGAGCAGAACCCCATGGTCCTTCTCTCCATGTCTTTTGCCTGCCTTTCATCTGTGGAAAAACTTTAGCCAAAGAATAAGTTTAGTCAGAGAAGTGAGAACATGCAGAAACAAAGGAAAACGGTCAAAGGAGATCAAATAATAATAATGTAGTCATTAAACACAGTCAAGGACCTTTATTTAGTTCCTTCTCAAGGGTTATAGATCATATTCTGAGCCATATCCTATGAACTGTCTTGTAGATACTGAAACCCCCACCAAGTGGAAGAAGTTAACTACAAGATGACCAAACTGACATAAGCTGCTACAATTTCAAGAAATGGCCTTAGGGAAATGGAAACCGACTGATCCTAGAACTGAAGATTAACTGCACCTAAAGCAATCAAGATGATGTTGGTCAGACCACTGATGGCCAATTTTAAGATAACTGTTAGAGCTGACTACTGTTTCTGCATGTAGCCTCCTGCCTCCATCTATGAAACCCCTGCCCCCGATTGTCAAGGGTGAGAGGGGAGGAGTTGACCTTTGGACAGGAGTCTACACTTCCCACCGGTTGCCATCATCCAAAATAAAGAAAACTTTCCTTTCCACCAACCTGTACTGTTTATTGGCTTTTGAGCAGCTTTTACTAACAAGTATTAATGTTTATGAAGATTAGTTATCTGGCCCCTAAAGGCCCTAGAGATGGAATAAAGATGATATTTGTCCAATTATTTCAGCAACAAGAATTACTGAAAGCAAGACTAGAGTTGTGAATGGCTTCACTATTGTGATGCCGTCAGAGTTATGGCTTCACAATGGTCCGTTAAGAGCTGAATCTATACTAAGAAGACTGGTCTGACAGGACATCACTCTCTGGTCATTCTTAACTGAGAAGCCGCTCATTCATTTCTGTGTCATAAGAGACTCCAGTTTTCTTTCAGGTAATTACAGTGCCAAAGAGTGAACAATTGTAGAAATAGTTTTGAAACAATTCTGATATCTGTGTTATTTTAGTTTCTTAAGGATTATCTATTTGCTCTCGTTTTATCTTTTTTTGAAAAAAAAATTGCTGGAAAATTAATACTTGTTCATTGTAAATAATTAAACCAATCAAAAAGAACACAAAAATTCCAAATAGATACCATATTAAGTCTCATCACCACCAAAAACAAGCACAATTCCTCTTAGATGAACTTTATATATATATCTGATCCAAGAAGATCCCACATGTTGTGGAACAACTAAGCACGAGCATCACAACTACTGAGTCTGTGCTCTAGGGCCAAGCCACAGCTACTGATGCCTGAGTGCCATAGGGCCTATGCTCCACACCAAGAGATGCCAACATAGTGAGAAGTCTGCACATCAAAGCTGCAGAGAGTAACCTGCACAGTAATAAAGATACAGTACCATCAAAAATAAATTAAAAAAAATTTTAAGCTGAATTTTTCTGACACATTCACAGCACTTGGCCACCTTTACTGCCCTGGCTGAAATTACCATTGCTCTCAAGCTTTAGTTTCTACAAAGGCCATGACTGTGGCTACAGAGCTTAGCTGTGTATCTTCACCACTGAGCTGAGCCTGGAACACAGAAGGGGCTTAATGAACTTACTGCTAAATGATTTCAATAAAAGTACTAATTAAAAGTGAAGGTTTGTTCAGAATTAAAGGGAATGAAGAATTGATGCTTTTGAGCTGTGGTGTTGGAGAAGATTATTGAGAGTTCCTTGGACTGCAAGATCAAAAAAGTCAATCCAAAAGGAAATCAGTCCTGAATATTCATTGGAAGGACTGATGCCAAAGCTGAAATTCCAATACTTTGGTCACCTGATGCAAAGAACTGTCTCACTGGAAGAGACTCTGATGCTGGGAAAGATTGAAGGCAAGAGGAGAAGGGGGTGACAGAGGATGAGATGGTTGGATGGCAACACTGACATGATGGACATGAGTTGGGTGTTAGTGATGGACAGGGAAGCCTGGCATGCTGCAGTCCATGTGGTTTCAAAGAGTCAAACACGACTAAACAACTGAAAATGAATGACATTGCAAATTAAGTGATCCAATATACATGGCGGGGCCGAGTCAAGGACCATCTATTGTAATTCCTATCAGTCACCACATTCAAGCTCCAATTACCTATGGAGAATACTTATCTCCTTCCTGTTTGGTCTCTGGGCTGGGAGTTTGACCTGTTCTAAAAATCCACTATGATTCAGCCATGGAGTCCCTTAAGAAACAGAGAGCTGACTGTGTCACCTACTCCATACTTAACAAAAATCTCCTGCAACTTTACTGGAAATTTCAATCCATTAATATGACACAAAGGAAAGAGTATACCCTGGATCCTCCTACTTCCTCACTTCTTCCACGTACAGTGTGGATCATACAGAACTATAGCAAAGCCAAACAGTGTCACATCTGTTTATACAGGGCTTTAACTTAATTTTCGTTCCCTGGATGCTCCACCCAACCCCCATACCTTCCTCCTCCTTTAGAATTAATTCTGCTCTTGTGAATAGCAAAGAGTCTCTCTCTTCTGACCTTCCTACCCTGAAACTCCAGCCAAATTTCCTTTATGTGCCCTGTTTTTGTCTTTCCAGAATAGTGTCTGAAATGTCTCAGAAGATTATACAATATAGTTGTCATTCCCATTTATCGGTACCCACAGAGATGACAAATGCTTGAATGCTAGGGCTGCTTCCTATTCATCAACGTGTCCTCTGTGTAAGAACAATGCTTGGTGCTTAATAGTAATTTAATGCATACTCTATGCTAATTAAAAATTAAGAATGAAATGTGGGAATGAGGAAGTAGAATCCTTCATATCACTTTTTCTAATATAACCTCCTTCACATGAATAGTTGCCCCCCTACACAAATTTTATAAAAGTTGCTTATGACAAGCTGTTATTTGTAACCCTACAGCATTATAAAATTGATAAATGTGAGCAGTAAGAAATAACTTATTCATTTCATTGAGGATAGATGCTATCAAAACATCATTCAAGTATGATTCAATTCTAAATATAAAAAACACAAAGAAGGGATTCTCAGCAATAGTTTTTTAATATATCAAGCTCAACAAACAGCTTTTATCAAGGGAAAGAAATATTTAACACTATGATAGCACCTGAAACAAGTGTGAAGACTCTTTGAAGTTGCTCTCATTGAATGACACACTCAAATATACTTCAAACTCATGTATGCACTCAACTTCAGCAACCCGATCTGATCTCTGAGAAACATAAAAGCAATTTCCATTAACAAGCTTTTTTCAGTGTTTCGTATTTACCAGAATATTTATGAGATCTAAAAGGTTTATAAGGAAATAGAACATCTTAAAAGTCAACGGAAGCAAGAGGTCTGCTCTGCCTTATTAATTTTACAGATGTTTCCTTGTTTATGTGAAGCAATATTTAGATGAAGTGTACTTTCATGCAGCTTCTGGGCAGAAGGCTGTGGATTTCAAGATTCTCAAGAAAATAGCCAGAGAAAGCAGTTTTGGGGTGATACTTGCCACCTGCATGCGTGGACTCAGGCAATTTTTTAGTCATCTCCTTCTCTTAGGACAAGGGCATCCACAGCAGAGAACATTGCTATGATTTAAGTAGGCTAGCTTTTATTTGTGAAAGGGTACATTTTTTATGCACGCTTCATTTTAATGACTGTGTGACTAATTGAGCTCACAGCTGTACTTGTTCAGACATTAATATTTTCAGCAGATGGTATGTTCCAATCTAAATTTTTGGAATTCCTAATGTTATTATGGCAACATTTAAGTGAAAAATTTTGAGAATTACTGTTTAATTCTGTGGGTGTGAGTTATTATGAGTTTGTGTAGAATTATTGCTTCTTTTCATTTAATTTCTATAATTTAGATTCAGTTCATGTCTTTTCTGATGAAGATAGCTTAGTCATTAGTATGTTCTAATTTTCTACCCATCTGAAATATTAATATGTAAGATCTCCAAATTCTAGTGCTCACTTTTTTAGCCTGACCAAGTCAAACCTATTTTGATCCCTTAGTTTATGCATAATACAAATTAGAAACCCATTTTTTAAATTTTATTTATTTAAATTTCTGGTTGTGCAGGCTTTTCTCTAGTTGTTGCACCTGGGGGCTACTCTCTAGTTGTGGTACATGTACTTCTCATTGCCGTGCCTTCTCTTGTTGTGAAGCACAGGCTCTCGGGCACACAGCATTCAGCAGTTGCAGGACGTGGGTTCAGTAGTTGCAGCTCCCAGGGTTAGTGGCTCTGTCTGAGGCATGTGGGATATTTCTGGATCAGGGATCAAACCCGTGTCTCCTGCATTGGCAGGCAGATTTTTTCTATCACTGAGCCACCAGGAAAGCCTCCATTTTTAAAGTTTTGATGATATGAAGAATTGAGATGATTCTTTAGATTTATTATAAGGAAACATGTATCTATCATATGTAAATAAAAAGGTTAATTATCTATGCTTTCTTTACCCAAAAGTGAAGTTTAAACTTTTTTTTCTAAAAGCCATGTCTAAACTCTACTTATTTTTATTTCTGTTCTAATCATCAGTTCAGTTCAGTCACTCAGTCGTATCCAACTCTTTATGACCCTATGGACTGCAGCACGCCAGGCCTCTCTGTCCATCACCAATTCCCAGAGCTTGCTCAAACTCATGTCCAATGAGTCGGTAATGCCATCCAACCATCCCAACCTCTGTCGTTCCCTTCTCTTCCCACCTTCAATCTTTCCCAGCATCAGAGTCTTTTCCAATGAGTTGCCTTTTTGCATCAGGTGGCCAAAGTATTGGAGTTTCAGCTTCAGCATCAGTCCTTCTGATGAAGATTCAGGACTGATCTCCTTTAGGATGGACGGGTGGGATCTCCTTGCAGTCAAAGGGACTCTCAAGAGACTTCGCCAACACTACAGTTCAAAAGCACCGATTCTTTGGTGCTCAGCTTTCTTTATAGTCCAACTCTCACATCCATACATGACTACAGCTGCTACTGCTGCTGCTAAGTTGCTTCAGTGATGTCTGACTCTGTGCGACCCCATAGACTGCAGCCCATTAGGCTCCTCTGTCCCTGGGATCCTCCAGGCAAGAACATTGGAGTGGGTTGCCATTTCATCTCAAATGCATGACTACAGGGAAAACCATAGCTTTGACAAGACAGATCTTTGTCAGCAAAGTCATGTCTCTGCTTTTTAATATGCTATCTAGATTGATCATAGTTTTTCTTCCAAAGAGCAAGTGTCTTTAAATTTCACGGCTGTAGTCACCATCTGCAGTGATGGGGCCCAAGAAAATAAAGTCTCTCACTGTTTCCATTGTTTCCCCATCTATTTGCCATGAAGAGATGGGACCAGATACCATAATCTTTGTTTTTTGAATGTTGAATTTCTAATCATAGGCCTAATCAATTACATTACACAGTCAATGACCCCAAAGATCTTTTCCTTTCTTCGTATAAGTATATGCACTCATTTTTCCCATTCCACTGATTTTGCTATGAGCTTTCCAGTCATTAACATGAAGAGCTATTATTGATCAACAGTGTCTACAAGATCATTTTTTCAATTGCTCATAAAATTATCAACTGTTTTTGGTAATGAGGTCAAAAAAAATACCCTGTTCTATTTCTTCTATAAAAGACACAGATAAACTAACAAGGAAATTAAAACACTCCTAGAAACAGCCTTTTTATTAAATGCAGAGATAAGTTTGTACAGAGTCGATAAAATAAATATATTGAAGATGGCAGAAAAGGACAATGAAAAGCCAAAGTTACCATTGCAAGCTATTTTTCCTTCACTCACAAGAAGCTTTCTCACGAAAAAAGCAATTACGAAAAACATTTAACATGCAACTAGAATTTTGTTATTTTAACAGTTATATATAAAGATATATAGGGACTTCCCTGGCTCAGAGGGTAAAGAATCTGCCTGCAATGTGTGAAATCCAGGTCAAATCCCTGGGTCAGGAAGATGCCCTGGAGAAGGAAATGGCAACCCACTCTAATAGTCTTGCCTGGAGAATTCCATGGACAGAGGAGCCTGAAGGGCTACCGTTCATGGGGTTGCAAAGACTGATACAACTGATCGTCTAACACTTTCACTTTCATAAAGATACAAAAAATAAAATTTTAAAGTTTTCCATATAAGTTAACTTTGCATTGAAATGGAATATGTTGTCTAAGTTTATGTTTAAAAATATCAATGAAGTTTTCTAAAATAAATTGAAATAAAAAATATTTAATATTATTAGGGGTGATTTTAATATAAGAATTGGAAAAGTTTTCTATTTGCAATTTTTTAAGGAATCTCCACACTGTTCTCCATAGTGGCTGTACTAGTTTGCACTCCCACCAACAGTGTAGGAGGGTTCCCTTCTCTCCACACCCTCTCCAGCATTTATTGCTTGCAGATTTTTGGATCGCAGACATTCTGACTGGTGTGAAGTGGTACCTCATTGTGGTTTTGATTTGCATTTCTCTTATAATGAGTGATGTTGAGCATCTTTTCATGTGTTTGTTAGCCATCCGTATGTCTTCTTTGGAGAAATGTCTATTTAGTTCTTTGGCCCATTTTTTTATTGGGTCGTTTATTTTTCTGGAATTGAGCTGCAGGAGTTGCTTGTATATTTTTGAGATTAGTTGTTTGTCAGTTGCTTCATTTGCTATTATTTTCTCCCATTCGGAAGGCTGTCTTTTCACTTTGCTTATGTTTTCCTTTGTTGTGCAGAAGCTTTTAATTTTAATTAGATCCCATTTGTTTATTTTTGCTTTTATTTCCAGAATTCTGGGAGGTGGATCATAGAGGATCCTGCTGTGGTTTATATCAGAGAGTGTTTTGCCTATGTTCTCCTCTAAGAGTTTTATAGTTTCTGGTCTTACATTTAGATCTTTAATCCATTTTGAGTTTATCTTTGTGTGCGGTGTTAGAAAGTGATCTAGCTTCATTCTTTTACAAGTGGTTGACCAGTTTTCCCAGCACCACTTGTTAAAGAGATTGTCTTTACTCCATTGTATATTCTTGCCTCCTTTGTCAAAGATAAGGTGTCCATATGTATGTGGATTTATCTCTGGGCTTTCTATTTTGTTCCATTGATCTATATGTCTGTGTTTGTGCCAATACCATACTGTCTTGATGACTGTGGCTTTGTAGTAGAGCCTGAAGTCAGGCAAATTGATTCCTCCAGTTCCATCCTTCTTTCTCAAGATTGCTTTGGCTATTCGTGGTTTTTTGTATTTCCATACAAATCTTGAAATTATTTGTTCTAGTTCTGTGAAAAATATCGCCGGTATCTTGATAGGGATTGCATTGAATTTGTAAATTGCTTTGGGTAGTATACTCATTTTCACAATATTGATTCTTCCGATCCATGAGCATGGTATATTTCTCCATCTATTAGTGTCCTCTTTGATTTCTTTCATCAGTGTTTTAAAGTTTTCTGTATATAGGTCTTTAGTTTCTTTAGGTAGATATATTCCTAAGTATTTTATTCTTTTTGTTGCAATGGTGAATGGAATTATTTCCTTAATTTCTTCTTCTACTTTCTCATTATTAGTGTATACGAATGCAAGGGATTTCTGTGTGTTGATTTTATATCCTGCAACTTTACTATATTCATTAATTAGCTCTAGTAATGTTGGGCATACACACAGAGGAAACCAGAATTGAAAGAAACACATGTACCCCAATGTTCATCGCAGCACTGTTTATAATAGCCAGGACATGGAAACAACCTAGATGTCCATCAGTAGATGAATGGATAAGAAAGCTGTGGTACATATACACAATGGAGTATTACTCAGCCATTAAAAAGAATACATTTGAATCAGTTCTGATGAGATGGATGAAACTGGAGCCGATTATACAGAGTGAAGTGAGCCAGAAAGAAAAACACCAATACAGTATACTAACACATATATATGGAATTTAGGAAGATGGCAATGATGACCCTGTATTCAGGACAGCAAAAGAGACACAGATGTGTATAGCGGACTTTTGGACTCAGAGGGAGAGGGAGAGGGTGTGATGATTTGGGAGAATGGCATTGAAACATGTATAATAACATGTAAGAATCGAAATGCCAGTCTATGTCTGATGCAGGATATGACACGCTTGGGGCTGACGCGCGGGGATGACCCAGAGAGATGTTGTGGGGAGGGGGGTGGGAGGGGGGTTCATGTTTGGGAACGCATGTACACCTGTGGTGGATTCATGTCAATCTATGCCAAAACCAATACAGAATTGTAAAGTAAAAATTAAAAAAAAAAAAAAAAAAAAAAAAAAAGAATTGGAAAAGTTTTTAACATAAACTTTCAATATTCCATCTTTAACTCCAAACACACAACAGATTTTTGAAGCAGTCAATTCTGTTACCCTAAAATTGTCTTCTTGTTCAGCCACTAAGTCATGTCCGGTTCTTTGTGATCCCATTGACAAGTACACCAGGCTCCTCTGTCCATGGGATTTTTCAGACAAAAATACTGGAATGGATTGCCTATTCCTTCTCCAGAGGATCTTCCCAACCCAGGGATAGAGCCTGCGTCTCCTGTTTTGCAAGCAAATTCTTTACCACTGTGCTACATGGATGGGCATTTTTGTCATGTATGAAGAGCATTGAATTGAGCATAAACTCACCCCTCACAGACAGATATACAGTTCACAGAACTTATTTTGCGAGCTTAGTGATAAACTTAACAGCTATATCCAGTGATATTACTTATTTTTATTTTGCTATAAACCATACAGAACATTTTTTATAAATTTTTCATTGTCTCTGTTTATTATATATGTAGCAACCTAACTCCTAACGTACTACCACATAAATGCTACTGTGCAGACTTTTAATGGCAAGCAATAAACAGCATTGCTAATAAAATAGGTGATATTTTAACAATTGTGTACATTTATGTTAGTTAAACAATTGTTAGCTTGATTTCACACATATATTTGCTTTTAAGTATTATGAAGGTCATTTTTTAAACAACAGATTTATTTAGTATAATTTAAAGACTACAGAAATCACCCTTCTGAAATGTATAATACACTGGTTTTTTAAATTTACTCACAGAGTTGTGTAATCATGATCACTGTCAAATTCCAAAATATTTTCATCACCACAGAAAGAAACTCTAACCCATTAACATCCCTACCAAATTACCCATTTCCCCAAACTCTGATGACTACTTGTAGTTTAGCCACTAAGCCCTGTCTGACTCTTTGTGATCCCATGGACTACGGCATGCCTGGTTTCCCTGTCCTTCACCATCTCCTGGAGTTTGCTCAGACTCATGTCCACTGAGTCTGTAATGCCATCTAACTATTTCATCCTCTGTTGCACCTTCTCCTCTTACTCTCAATCTTTTGCAACATGTGGGTCAACTACTTACCAAGTTATTAATAGAATCAGACAACATGTGATTTCCTTTGTCTGGCTTCTTTCAGATAGAACAACATTAAAAGGCTGTTGCAATTCATATATGCCATGGTACTGGGCACAGGACAAGGTTAAATCCCACAAACTTTGCGGTCTTCACATGATGCATTTTTTTTCTTTCTTAATCAACACTTTTGGGTGCTAATGTGCAAGATTTTGGTTACTTTCTAGCGTTCTGAATAAGTGTATTTTGACCATTTTTCTAGTATTCTCTTTTCTTCATGGAGGACTGGCTCATCAAAAGTATATGCTCTGAGTTCTAGATAAGCTTCCTCCTGTCCTGAAGTTTTATTTTCCAAGGAAAGTGAAGATAAGCAGAAAGAATGGTAGGCTCAGAGTTTAGAAAGAGGAGGGCATCTTTTCTCCTTCAGAAAAATAAAAACAATCAAGGAAGGAACAGGGAATTGTTAATGGAGTTTTTGCCCTGTAAAATTTTTGAAAATATATTTTGAATTATTTCACTGAGTCCATATCACGTCCATGCTTTCAGTTTAGACTTTGTTTTACTGATTCCTAGTTGATAGAACATGACTGTCACCGTCTGTATAAAAGGAGTGACCAGAGTTAGTCCCCAAAGACCAGCACCTTCTCTCTAGTTTCTCAGTGTCTTTCTTCTCTTCCCCCTAAGCTTCTGTTGGGCCCTCTCTGACCCCCGCTCATCTTTTTCCTGCTCTAATAATTTTTATTTTGACTTCTTGGCATATTTTTTCTATGTAGGTAAAGACTGTCCCTTTGAACACTGTTTACTTTTTTTTGGAAAATGAACTAACCTTTATTCTTTCCTTCTGAGTATCCACCTTTTGCTGTGCTTAGTTGCTCAGTAATGTCTGACTCTTTCTAACCCCACTCTTTCCAGCCCCAGTAGCCTACCAGGCTCCTCTGTTCATGGGGATTTTCCAGGCAAGGATACTGGAGTGGGTTGCCATGCACTCCTCCAGGGGATCTTCCCAACAGGATCAAACCCAGGTCTCACGCGTTGCAGGAGGATTCTTTACCATCTCAGCCACCAGGGAAGCCCAGCCCTTTAGGTTGGTGAATATGTTAATATTATGATCACTCATTACACTCTTGCTGAGTGCTGGAGAATTTCCACAGTGCAGATTTAGCTCATCACTATATAAATATTCAATAAGCATTAATTCCTGAACATATGCTAAATATTCTAATATACAGAAGCATTTGCTTGTTCAATCACAATTAATCATTTTCTGGCACCTATGATAGACACACTTAATATAAACAGGCATAAAATTTCTCCTCAAATGACTTAGCAATTCAGTGTGGCAGGTAAAAAGAAAAATGTAAAACTCAACTAGCAGGGCAAATATTTTCATTTTGATGATCTGCAGTTCATTATTTTTTGTTTTGTTTTATGCCTCATGCTTTTGGTGTCATGTCTAAGAGCATCTCACCATGCCTGAGGACCTCAAGATTTTTTCCTATGTTTTAAGTTTATATCTGGGAACCATTTAGACTTAATTTTTGTATGAAGTGTAAGGATTACGTTGCATTTAACTTTTAAATTAAATCTATGCAAATAAATTAGAGTTTTATTTATTATATATTGGACTTTTATTTATTATATATTAGAGATAGTATGGACTTCCATGGTAGTTCAGCTGGTAAAGAATCTGCCTGCAGCACAGGAGACCCCAGTTTGATTCCTTGGTCATGAAGATTCCCTGGAGAAGGGGATAGGCTACCCACCCGAGTATCCTTGGGCTTCCCTGTGGCTCAACTGGTAAAGAATTCACCTGCAATGCAGGAGACCTGGGTTTAATCCCTGGATTGAAAAGACCCAATATATTAGAGATTTTTTATATAGACATGCATGTATATAGATATATGTATCCAATTGCTCAAGCACCATTTGTTTAGAAGACTATCTTTCTTTTACTGAATTGCTTTTATATCTTTGCCAATAATTAGAAAATGGGCAAAAGATATGAACAGACATTTCAGCATAGAAAATACACAGGAGCAAATAAGTGTATGAAAATATGTTCAGCATCAGCAGGCAAGAAGAAATGCAAACTGAGACCACAAGGAGATATCTCTCCAAGTATATCAACAGCTATAGAAAATATATTGGCGATCATATCTTGATGAAGATGTAGAGGAATTGGATCTCCCTTACATTAGTTATGGGAATGGAAAGTTTTAAAACCACATGGGAAAACAGTTTGGCAGTTTCTTTAAAATAAATAAATAAGCATGAGCTCACCACTCTATCCAGCAATTGACCCTCTGGACATTTATCGCCCTGGAATTTTTTTTTTTTTTTTTTTGATCTGGCAAAGCAGGATTTCAGTTTCCCAACCAGGGATCAAACCTGCATCCCCTGCAGTGGAAGTTCGGAATCTTAAGTACTAGACCACACAGGAAGCCCCACCCCCCAGGACTTTAAGCTGTTTTCACACAAAGACCTTGCAGAGTGTTCAGAGCAGCTGCCCTAGCAGTGCCCCAAACTGGAAACAACCACAATGCCTGTTAATGGGTGAACGGTCAAGTATTCAACAGTGGGACACCACTCAGCCGTGAAAAAGGACCAGACTGCTGACATATAACAGCAAGGATGAATGTCAAAGGTGTTCTGGGAAATGAAAGAGGCAGGTCTCAATTCCCCTTACACAGCACTGGGAAAACAGGAACTTCCAACGAAGAGCTTGGGGTGGAGGTAAGCAGACGGTGGCAGGAGTGAGGTCTTTGTGACAGGGGACAGCCCTGCATCCTGACTGCCATGCTGCTTACACACACCTGCACACACCGTGTGCATACAGATGTCCTGACTTTGTTACTGTGCCCTAGTCATGTGACCTGTGACATTGATGGGAACAGAGCCAGGCTGCACTCGGAACCATCTTTGCAACTTCCTGTGAACCTGAAAGTCAAACTGAAAAGTGATCTACCAAGAACGCTGGAAAACAGAGAAATCATAAATTCAGAATAAACCTGTATTTAACCTTATGATTGTCTTTACAAGCTTGTGTATGTGTATGTATATGCATGTAGTTGTCTAAGAGAAACATGTCATTGTACTATGTTTTCTAATGTACTTTCAACACTTGAAAATATACTGAGGACATTTTTTTCCTTCTCATTTCTTACTTTTTATATCAATATCTTTTGATGGCTGGCATATCCTTTTAAGTTTGTCTGTTATTTTAAAACAATTATACTATTACCATCAAGATTGGTATCAACTTAAATGCCAATCTCTTATAACAAAGTTGGAAAAATTCCTAACAGTAGAATTATATTAATAAGATCAAAGGTATAATTTGAAATGTTTCATACACATTTAATGAATGTTTCACAGCAATATTCTATCAGTTTACATGAATTGTAACAATATATATCCATGAAGTGAGAGCTGACTGAGGTTGGTGTTATTAGCTTATTTATTTAATTTATAACAATATTGAAATTTATTTTCAAATACTTACTGAGCATTTTTTAGTCCATTTATGCCTATAGCATTTTTTTGTCATTTGTCCATTAATTTATTACATATGGTCTTCCATGTTTTCTATACATTAATACACAATATTCAAATTTATTTTATACTCTTTGTAATTATTTTACATTGCTTCCCAGTTTAACGTTTGTCTGTTATTTAAGATGCTATCTGCCTGGTGTTTGACATGTGTATGTCTCAAATTATTTCCTAACTACACATACTGTTTTTCTTGATGACTTTGTTTATTTTTAGTTATAAAATGCTCCCCTAGTGCACAGATCAGTTTTTGGAGACAGTTTTCGCCTGTGCATCTCATGACTCAAATGACTTCCATGGGAAACACCGGCTGTCCCTCTTCTGAAAGACATTAGCAAGCGTACTGGAGTGGGTTGCCATTTCCTTCTCCAGGGGATCTTCCCGACCCAGGGATCGAACCTGGGTCTCCCGCATTCCAGGCAGACGCTTTAACCTCTGAGCCAGTGAGCAGGTAAATCTCAGAGCCTTCACAGCTCTTGACAATCATATTTAATATCTCCCAATATTTTCCTGGTTCATTTTCTATTTCATTCAATTATTTCTTTATTTAACATTTAAGTAGTTTAGGCATTTCTAGATTGCATACTGGAGACAGTAGAATTCTTAAGAGCCGAGACTATGGAGCCAGACCACTTGGGGAAAGTGCCCTTGGGATCTATATATATACATTTTTTTTTACAGTTCTGATTAATCTATGATCATCCCAAAATAAAAAGTTTAAAAATCTTGGTAGTTAGCCAGAAGAGTTGAAAACTTACATTTGCACAAAACCATGCACCCATATTTTTTGTGTGTGCAAATATAAGTTTTCAACTCCTCTGGCTAACTACCAAGATTTTTAAACTTTTTATTTTGGGATGATCATAGATTAATCAGAACTGTAAAAAAAATGTATATATATAGATCCCAAAGGCACTTTTCCCAGGTGGTCCAGCTCCATAGTTTTGGCTCTTAAGAATTCTACAGTCTCCACCCATATAAGCTTTATTCATAACTGCCAAAATGCAGAAGCAACTTTAATGTCCCTTGGCTTCCCAGGTGACTTCCCAGGTAAAGAATCCACTTGCAATACAGGAGAGGCAAGAGACGTGGGTTTGACCCCTGGGTCCGGAAGATCCCCTGGAGGAGGAAATGACAACCCACTCCAGTATTCCTGCTTGGAAAATCCCATGGACAGAGGAGTCTGGCAGGCTACAGTCCACAGGGTCACAAAGAGTTGGACATGACTGAGTCTACTTAGCCCTACTACTACTACTATGATGTTCCTTAGTAAGGAAATGGATAAATATACTATGGTGCAGACCATATCATTCTATCATCAACCGTAAAATAAAGAGCTATCACACCATGAAAAGACAGTTTCCACATATGTTTTTCCTTATTTAATTGGTTAATATGTGAATTACACGAATGGATTGTCAAATATGGAACTAGCTTTGCCTTTCCCAGCTGACCTTCCCTGGATTATAGCACATACGTTTAAGACTGTCAGTTTCTTCTCAGTGAAAATTTAGTTACATCCCTTCTGTTGTCTTTCTTCTTCTTTTTTTTCAATCTAGTAAAAAGTTCCAAGTTAGCTAATACACTGAAGTTCAGGGAGTAGGTGCAGCTAGAGAGGGCAGGCATCTGTGTTCCCGCCCAGTGATTTACATCTCTTCCAAAGTTGATGTGTCTGAAGCTTAGACAACTGAGGGTAGCTCTCCTTAGGCTGAGAAAGAGAACTCTGTTCTCAGACAAGACATCATTTATGAAAATTTGAGGGGGAAAAAAGTGTGGAAGTTGTCTTCACAGAATCTCTCTGTGTACAGTAGCTGATGATGTAGAAAAGTTTATAACTGAACTACCAGAGCCAGAATTCTAGGACCTAAAGGAAAAGGCACAAACAAATTCTCTAAGACTCCAACTGACATTGGCAGGCAGGTCCTTTACCACTGAGTGAATATTCTTTAAAACAGTTGTAAATATTGGTGTTTGCATCTGACACTTTAACCTGAATATGATGTGTGGTGAGATAATCTATTGAAAAGTATTTGGTGATATTCACCAAACAGTTTACATGTTTTTTTTAAAAAAAATGAAGCAACCTGGAAAAGAATAATAAGAAAATTTGTCTATTACTCTATTTATTAAAGACTTAAAAATTCTGTAATAAAGTACCCTGAAGTTCATAGACCACAGCCTAATTTTAGGAACCAGGAATAAGTGCTCGGGAAAGTTATCCGTGTCCTGAAGACTGAAGATAAGAGATTTAATCTACTGAAGTAGATGTAAAATGAGATAAGTAAAATGTTATTACTGACAGGAGGTTCACTGACAAGGTTATAGTTTGTTGCTAAAACAAAAGGAGCACAAGAATGTCTTTAAAAAGATGAAAGAGTGTGATGTTAGGACACAACCCAGAGCAGACAGACAGGGATCACGCCTGGTCAGGTTCTTTACATCTTTTCTTTCAATGCTTTTTAGATGACTTCCTGGTTGGGATCCAAGATGCTCAGATCGACATCCAGATTCCACTCCCAGAGGATGGAAGGAAAAAGAGACAATTTCAGGAGAACTGGTTTGACTTTCAACTGGAAAGATGTTAGAACCTGCACAAATACCTCTGTTCTCATTTCATTACCAAAAACAGAATCCCATGGCCACATCTTGTCAAAGGTAAACTGCGTGGAGAAACTCTGGAGGTGTGGCGAATAGAACAAAGACTGGGAGGATTTGTCAATGGAGTCTATAAAATGTCATTATCTGGGTTTTTACTTCTTATTTTTGATTACTTGTCCTCAGAAAAGTTTGAAAAATTAGAAAACCACTGAAGGTATTTTTCTTTCTCTTTTTTAATGCCCTCTTCTCCTAATCATAGGTTCTGATACATAAACGTTTGGTGTGAATTTAAGCCAGGATCATGCAGCATTTTTATCTTGCACTTTGTGATTTAACTTTTAAGACTTATAGTGGAAAATAAGTTCACTTAAATTTAGGTTCTAGGCACAATTAACAAGAAAAAATATTTTGTTTGCATATATACATGCTTAATACTCTTTAATACATGTGTATAGTTGTTAATTAAATTTAAGTATATGCATTAAAAATTATATGAAGAAGAACCTGATTTTGTTGATATTTGAAGAAAAATGGAAATGAGTATTTAATGTAAAGTGCTTGTGAAGAGGTATTTAATTTTAAATAATTATGAGGACAAAAGTGTGTTTGAAAGAAATATCAACCCTTTCATTCATCATTTCTGTTTCCTGATGACTTTGTGTGTATCTGTAGGAGTTGACCCCTTTATAGAAATGTCCATCTGTTACTGGGGTCACAGGTGAAGATACTGCCCATTGCATTCTAGGAAATGAAGGACCATCTCTCTTCTCTGTCCTACATGGTCACTGTGTCCATCTCTCAGCACCACTGCTTCCTGTGATAATTTTTTATTACATTTTTATGATCATTTTCCAAATATGTTTGTTTGGCTCCCCTAATAAGCTCTTTAGGGGCTATGATACTGTTCTCTTAATTTTCTTCTCCCACCAATGGCCCAAGAGAGCCTCCAGCACAAATTAGAAAAAATTTCTTGAGAGGTGCTGTGAAGGTCATCTTATTCTTCTTAGTTTTATCTACCCAAAGTGCCTTTGTCTTTACTGTAATCCATGCTGTTGAAAACAAACGTATCTTTAATTGCCTGGTGTCAGCAGCTGAAACTAAAATTATACGGTATAGCATGAGCTGAGCGTCCACTTCATTATTCGCCCTTGATTTTAAATGTGTTAATAACCATGGACTGCCCCATTTATACTGAGCTATTTTCCCTTCTGGATTTGCCAATCCCAGGAACAATACAAGAGATGTTCGGGCCAGGGCATTACGGAATCTAGTGAAATGGTAGAGAGCTTGGATGACCTTCTCAATTTGCATTTTACAAGCATTTCGTTTCCCCGTGGAACTAACTGCACATAATAACTCCAGAAACAACAAATCTGATTTCAAAAAATAAATACTTATGGCAAATAAAAGTACTTGATTTCAATTGGGGAGAAACTGAACCTATAGCACCACACATTCATGTATTAGATTATCGTTTTTGTGACACTCAGAGTACTAGCAACTAGCTAAAGTCCAACATGGTCATTTATTCTCAAGGTGCACTTTGCCTTCAGAGAATCTGCTAATTTTTCAATTTTTAATGTACAGTATTACAATTCTTCAATACTTCAGTATAGATCATCTTTGCAAACTATGCCTAGTTCCTGAACTATAGACAAAAATAAGAAAGAATAAAAGTTGATAATGGAAGAATAAATAAATAAACTCCTTCTAGACAGACCTTTCTCTCTGGACACCTAGATTTTATTTTCCAAGGACTGAAAGTTAAATTTTAAAACATTAATTCAGCTGCTAATAAAGAAGCTTTAAAGTATGCTCACTTAAAGTTTTTGCACACTTGTAAGTTTTAGTAAAATCACAGTGAGAGCAGAGATTTTAAGAAAAACACTCCTTACATTTGAGAGGCTACTCAACATCTTAGGAGCTTGGAGCATGAGACAGTGATGGATGCTGACGACTTTGGTTCCCAGTTGCACAAAATGCACGTGCCCTGACTTCTTAGAAGGAACAAAGGAGTGGATTTGGGGGAGTCTGGAGTTGTGATGGATGAACTGTATTAGCAGAGCAGAAAGCAGCACCCACACCTGGCTTCAACCACTGCACAGAAGCACCATTCACCCTTACAAGGGGGAGTGTCATTGGCTCCATCCCTGTCCATCCTCACAGGATGGACGTCATGTCTCCAGGTGACAGAGCACAGCTGTTCTGTGGGCCATGTGTGCTGAAGGAGCCAGCAGCTGCCCCATGCTACAGAACGACTCTGTCTGCCAAGCCAGCCTCAGGCACTTGTACAGAGGGCAGCTGCACTCACTTTATGGCAAGCGTGTCTGCACACCTCTCCCTCGAGTCTAGGAACTGGAGAACAAACACCCTTCAAGGGCTGGCCCCCCAAGCAGCTTTCCAGTGGGCAGAATAAACAACCCCTGGGTGATTGGGTGATAAACAGTCCTATTATTTTTTAAGTTTTTATTAACTTTGTTACAATATTGCTTCTGTTTTATGTTTTGGTTATTTGGCCCCGTGGCATGTGGGATCCTAACTCCCCAACCAGGTATTGAACCCACACCCCCTTCACTGGAAGGGGAAGTCTTAAACACTAGACCACCAGGAAGTCCTGCAAATGATCCTACTTATGCAGTTCTTTGTGCAGAACATTTTTCCTGAGATTGTAAATGATCAAATATAGATCCAAAAAGAAGCCTCTAGAAACAATGAAATCATTAGGAAAAATCATAGAAAATATTTTTACTATAATATTGGGGCAAGAATATTCTTCCCTGGAAATACATGCAACCACAAAGGAAAAATCAGACAAACACAGCTACTAATAATTACAAATGCTTATAAAGTAAAAGTTACCATAAGTCAAATTTAAAGCAAGAGGAAAAGATAAAATATTTTCATGTCATATGTTAGATGAAGAATACACTTTTCCTTACATGCACACTATTTGTAAGAATGTAACAAATAATCTGATTAAAAAATGAGAAAAGGACCTAAATAAACATTTTTCCAAAGAAGACATACAAATGTCCAACAAGCTGATGAAAGATGTTCAATGTCTCTAAGTATTATGAAGTTGTAAGTAAAAGCTGTAATAAGACATCACCTCACACCTGTTAGGATGATCATTACTGAAAAGGCAAGAAATAACAAATGTTGGAGAGGGTGCAGAGAAAAGGGAGCCCTTGGGCACTGTTGGCAGAAATGTATGTTGGTGCAGCCACTGTGGAACAAAGTTATGGAGATTCCTCAAAAAATTTAGACTTGAACTAACATATAGCCCAGCTATTCCACTTCTGGGTTTTTATCCAAAGACCATGAGAACACTCATTTGAAAAGACATGCACACCCCTATGTTTGTTGCAGCTTTACCAAGCTACAGAAACAACCTACAAATATCCATCAATAGATGAATTGATGAAGATGTGGTATATGTATCAAATAAAATGTTACTCAGCCATAAAAAAGAATGAGACTCAACCATTTGTAACAACATGGATGAAACTTGAAGGATTATGCAAAGTGAAACAAGTCAGATGGAGAAAGATAAATACCATAAAACTTCACTTGCATATGGAATTAAAAAAGAAAAACAAAACAAAACTCATAGATAAGCAATCAGATTAGTGGTTGACAGAGGGAAGGAGATTGTTGTTGTTATGGTTGTTCAGTTGCTAATAATCAATATTCTCCTAGGATAAGAATTTTTATTAATTGCTCCACTCTCTGATTTTTTAGTTGTCATGGTATGTATAAATGCACAGAGAGACAATTCATTAGCTTTCAAAAATATAAAGGTCATTGCTGCTGCTGCTGCTGCTAAGTCGCTTCAGTCGTATCCGACTCTGTGTGACCCCATAGACAGCAGCCAACCAGATTCCCCCGTCCCTGGGATTCTCCAGGCAAGAACACTGGAGTGGGTTGCCATTTCCTTCTCCAATGCATGAAAGTGAAAAGGGAAAGTGAAGTCGCTCAGTCGTGTCCGACTCTTAGCGACCCCATGGACTGCAGCCTACCAGGCTCCTCCGTCCATGGGATTTTCCAGGCAAGAGTACTGGAGTGGGGTGCCATCGCCTTCTCCGAAAGGTCATTAGCAATAACTATAAAAAATGCAATTTAAATATATTCTGTGTAAAGTCTGTATCCCTTTATATATTCTTTAGAAAGCCTTCATCGTAAGCTCCAGCACCAGCTCATCTCTCTAGAAATGTCTGCCTTGCATCATCTATTCACACCCTGTCCTCTTCCTGACTTAAAAGTTTCTACCTAGTTTCATTTTATTTCAGAGGTTTGTAAATTATTCTTTTTGTGAAACTGAGGTGGATTTAAAAGCAGAATTTCTGAAGTATGGAAAAAGTTTTACCTCTGATAGAAAGGTCAAAGGAATTTTTTGCTCAATTATAAATACCAAGTACAGAAGAGTCAAAGCGTTCCTTTAGGATTCCATGACTTGATGTGCAACAAACAGAAGCAGACCCTGAGAGAGCACCTGACCGTGTTGTCATCTTTGCCCTTTCTATGGCATCTGATGTACTCAAAAGACTGGACAAACATTAGCACTTCCTTTCTGATTCACTGGCTATTGACTCAATACAGTCCATCCGCTCTCAAATAATACTCCTGTCGCTCAGTCGTGTCCAACTCTTTGCGACCCCGTGAACTGTAGCCCACCAGGCTCCTCTGTCCTTGGGATTCTTCAGGCAAGAATACTGGAGTGGATTGCCATTTCCTTCTCCAGGGGAACTTCCCGACCCAGGGATCAGACCCAGGGATAGAACCCAGGTCTCCCGCATTGTGGGCAGACGCTTTAACCTCTGAGCCATCAGGGAAGCCCACTAATTAGAAAATAGAAAAGGGAGCAACAGAGAATTCAAAACTGACTTTGAACCATGAAGAGGTATATTTTTAAAATGAATCAGATAAATATCATCCAAGATACATTAGCTGAGTTTATTCACAGTTTTAGCTCACTTGCTCCCTGTGTGGCAGTAGGTTTTGGTGACTTTGCTTGGGCTGATTCCTGTGAGATTTCCAGACTGATGGGGATAAGCAACCACAGGTAGAAACGAGAAACAGAGGGAGAGATGTGTAGCCGGAAACATAACTGTGTCCTACATTTCCTTTTAAGAAGACTCCAGTGTGCCAAAGCTCGTGGGTCCTGGGTTAGGGAGACCACACTGGGGTAGAGGGGTTTCAAACAGGGGAGAGAAAGAAGAGCCTTTGCAATAGCTATTGGCATGTGAAACAACCAGAGAGAGAGAGAGTCAGAAAGAGAACATTTTAGAGATCGTACATCTATTCTCTAGCCTTTCAGCATCCTCTAGAAAGGAGATTGTCACAAAGCGTGGACTTATCTGGATAAGTGATTTTTTGTTCAGTTCAGTTTAGTTCAGTCACTCAGTCGTGTCCGACTCTTTGTGACCCCATGAACCACAGCACGCCAGGCCTCCGTGTCCATCACCAACTCCCGGAGTCCACCCAAACCCATGTCCAGTGTGTCGGTGATGCATGACCTTCTAAGCTCACTGACTCTCCCTTGGCTCTGCCCATGCTGTGGATGAGACCATCAGGGCTTTTTTTTTTTTTTTTAATTTCATCGTGGTGGAGTTTTTTTAATTTCTAGCATTTTCTTTTGATTCTTTCTTTGAGTTTTCACCTCTCTGTGTACATTATACATGTATTCCTGTATATTACTTATCTCTAGTGGCTTCTGGTCCTGTCCATGACCCTCAGGGCTCACCTGTTCAGCCTGATCTAAGGTGGCAGTCTACCATGGAGCTTCAGGATTCTGATGGCTGCAAAAAAGTCACAGATATCATTTCTTAAGAACTTTATGTAACAAGAATAGGAGTGATGAGCATCCAAGGTTGTTGGAGACAAGCCCAGAAGTTCCACATATAGTATATAAAACAGACACTACACACAAAGAAATTTCCGAGTGAGCAATCAGTAAGTACTCTCAATCTACTGCCTTCACTAAATTTCTCCTAACCTACTTTTCTTTTACACTGACTTCTCAGATTAAAAGAAACCCCCTTTTTTTTATTGTGACAATGACTTTGGAAATAATCCATTTCATGAACAAAATATGTGCACTAAATTAAATTGTATAAACTGCAAATTTTAGTAGGTGAAACAAGAAAATGAACAAAGTCAGACTAGTCAGGGATAAGTTTCATGGGGCAGAGTGGCAGGACAGAGCCAGAATAAAAAATTGGGTGGAACTTAGTAAAGGAATGAATGCTATATCAGGTGAAGGGAATAAGAATGTAGAAAAGCTCTCAAGTAGGAATTGTGTGACATTTCATAGGATGGAAAGATTTGTTATGACTGAGGTGATACATATGAACTCATAGGTTTAGGTTAAAGATCAAGGGAAAAGTTGTCTTGATGTAAGTAAAGCTATGTTATCACTTTCATTTGTCTTTTAATTAAAGATATGCAATTTAAATGTTATTCCAAGGACAATAAGCATAAAATGATATTAGGCTAGTGTAGGCAAGCATTTGAAAGTTATCCTCATAGACACTTTGCCAATTCAAGGTAACAATTATTACTGTTCACAATGGCAAAAGCCAGTTAATATAATTATTAAATTCTCATTTTTATGATGCTATTTACAGTAATTATTTAAAACTCAAAATCTTAATTCTAGCTAGTGGTAGAAGAAGCTAAGGAAGTTCTGGTATATAGCGCTGATTGGTTTCCCTGTTTGGACAACACAGTAAAGCAGTTTCTTACTTCTAGTCTTCCGCAGAGAGTCATTTGGGACATCTAGGTCACTGGGACCCATGTTATGTCCCTGGATGTCCCATCTCATCCTCCGTGATTTTTGCAAGTGAGTTTCACCCTCACCATTTTCTTCATTTCTTCAGGTGAATATGACTAACCGACAAGAGTCTCTTAATGCCTAAGAATTTTCAGAATAAATGTCAGAGTCGTAAAATAACATTACCAGTAATCCAAGGCAATGCTCATTCCGATCCTCCCTGATCATCCTGTATTATAGTCAGGGAACCGAAAAATCGGCCCATTATCCCGTAACTGAATTCCTTACATCCCCTCCTTTTAAATTATACCTGTTTGAAGCTCTCACTTAAAATATATTTTGTGTCAATGCTCGGTATTTTTCAGATTGCCTTAAGCATTTTAAAGTGAAAGATTATTTCTAAAATATCTTTATTTAAATTATTTTTTAACATACAATGGTTTAGGTAGCCACTAAATTAGATGTATCAGGTCAAGAATACATGTTAAAAGAAATAAATTCATTTGTAATTTTTTTTTCTGAGTTCTGCATTTTCAAAGTGTAGCATGTGATTAAACAGAGTTACAGAAATTTCTCAAACATACATATAACCCTGAGAACACCTAGCCTGAAAGCAAATAATCTGGCTTCAAATTATTAATCCCGATTTCAAAGACAGTGCTAGGTGGAATTTGCTAATTGTATTTCACAAGTATGAACACAATTTAATATTTATTTCTGTTATGTATGCTGTCCACTCCACATTTTATATGTTCATGAGTGACAGGAGAGAAACTGATTTATAGGTAAATTCAAAAGATGATACTAATACTATCCATATGCAAATTTGGAATGTCAAATGCACAGTAAATCTCCATTTATGCGAATAATGCAAATAGACAAACATCACAGGCTGATTATTTGGGTTTTAATCATTTTTACTTCATTTACAATGTTAGTAACTAATCAGAACCACTGTTTTTGCTCTTTTGTACTGTATGTATATACTTCATTCACTCACTCTTAGTTTTCCGGGGCCTGTGTCACTCAGTCATGTCAGACTCTTTGCAACCCCATGGACTATAGCCTGCCAGGTTCCTCTGTCCATGGAATTCTCCAGGCATGAATGCTAGAGTCGGTTGCCATTCTCTCCTCCATGGGATCTTCCCATCCCAGGGTTAGAACCCAGGCCTCCCACATTGCAGGTGAATTCTTTCCTGTCTGAGTCACTCACCTAGTTAATACTTCCACTTTTTTGAATGGTGCCATATTAAAAGATCAAGGTAAATATTTTACAATAAGTCTATATTTATAAAATACTAAAGAAGCAATATCTGTCTTAGAAAAGTCTATGTTTAGTAACCAAAACACTCAGCTTGAGGGTGATCAGACCACTTAAAATCATTCATATATATTCTTTATTCTTCTTGAGTAAATTGCACTGCTGAGGTCATGGACAGGTTTATCAAACCCACATCCACTACCTCACGCTCTTAGAAAAACTCCACTGCATTTGTTGTCTAAGCAGCAGCTGCAGTCCCGTCTGTAAGGAGCCCTTGACCCTCCTCTTAGGGGCACTTGAAGGATGGGGCTTACCTCAGCCCAGCTCCTCTTTGTCCATTCCCTCAAGTGTCAAGGGGCACCAAAGCAAAAAAAGCTTGTGTTCCATCTCACTTAATTTTTCCCTGACATGCAGAGGTAACAAGGTCAATTTTATCCCAATAAAATTGAATATGGCTTTGACTAGTGACCTAGGAGGCTGTGGTCTTATTTTCCTCCCTGGATGGAGCCAGCCCCACCCCCTTATTCTCAGGGTGACAGTGAAAGTGAAAGTCGCTCAGTCATGTCTGCCTCTTTGCAAACCCTATTCTCCAGGCCAGAATACTGGAGTGGGTAGCCTTTCCCTTCTCCAGGGGATCTTCCCAACCCAGGGATCAAACTCAGGTCTCCCATATTGCAGGCGGATTCTTTACCACCAGAGCTACAAGGGAAGTCTTATCCTCAGGGTAGTAGTCATGTTTGATGACAATCATTGTCTTAGTTTAAAATTCCTGACTATTTAAAGTCTTTGAAAGTTTTAGAAAATAAATTAAGACTTCTCTGGCATTCATCATGCTCAGGCCATGATCAAAACTCTCAGGTTTTACCAGAGTTTTCATCTTTCAATCTTATCTCAAAAAAACCTTTATATTATTCTTGATCATTTTAGCTCCCTTTCTTTGACTTACTTACTAGAAATACATATAAAGATTATTCAAATCTCAGACATCCTAGGCTTCATACAGAAAATAAAATTCCTCCCTGGCTTGTAATAATATCTTAATTGATCTCCCTGTGTGTTTGGCTCTGGCTGGCTGCACCAGCAGAATGAGTTAATATATTAAGACTTTGGGAAGAAGCCATTTAATGACATTTATCATATTCAATTATCACTTAAAAATTAGATGCCTTTTCATTTTTATATCCACAGTTCCAGATAAAAGTAGAATCTTATTCACATGTTTTAATTATCCATTATATAATGGCTTATTTCTTAATTATAAATAGAGCTTAAATGTAAGATTTTCTTTGTAAATTGAGTATATGACTGAGAAGTAACATGTTTCTAGTAATAATGACCTACATGTTATATAATTATTTTTGTTTATTCAAAACTTTTTATTTCCTATCCTTTAAGCTTCATAAAGAACTACATAGTAGGGACAGTGGTTGTGTGAATTTTACATTTATCCTTTATATGTAGTTCTTCACTTATCCATTTTGACTGGATAATGAAAAACTTCATTCCTTCCATAAGAAAGGAGGAAGACTGAACATTACCTTTGCACATTTCACAGAAGTTTTATTAAAAAAAAATCATTGTTTGTGTTCCTTTTTGCTGGGTGGGGCCTGTACTGCCAAACTCAGGGTTTTTAACTCCTTCTGGTACCCAGAGACAGAATACAAGGGAGCAAAACAAACACTCTCGAGTCTCCTTGCTCTCCCGGTAAAATCAGAGGTACCCCCCCCAACCCCCTGGCCCCTCTTCCCTCTGCAGAACAATTCTTCCTGCTCTGTATAATATATCCCCCAACTTTATACTCTAAGATAACATGACATTCAGCCTACACAAGTTCTCTCCCTTAGCAGAGAACAGAATTTCATAGAACAAGGGAAACAGTCAAGGTGATACTTCAGGTGACATACAGAAGCACAGTCAGTCAGTTTGTTTTCATATGCGTCATTAGAAAGCCACTTCCAGGGCTGGGATTAGCTGGCAAGCTCGGAAGACTTTTCTCCAGAGTGACGGAGCTTGAGACCTTGCTCAGGAAAAGCCGTCTGAGAAACCCTGCGCCTCTGCTGAGCCACCAAGGTCCCCACTTTGTGCTGGTTAGTCATACAGTTCACTCAATGGACTCTTAATTTCACACACTCTAGAATGAGGTTACCTTCCACTACACTAAACCTTCAAGGAGTTCTTACAGATTTAAAATCTTCATAAAACTTCCATGTATCTAGCAAACCAAATATCCCTATTTCTGGGAATAAGGCAGATTTGTCCTTGTCTTGTCCTTATTATGGATGGAGAAGAGTGGAGTCGTCTCCTTGGTACTAACACATTCTACTGAGTGATGTTTAATAGGGCAACATGCAGTCTGCCTTCTGCTCATTGGAGTAATCCCAATTATTTTAATTTTCCCTTGGGTTTTACAAGAGTCACACATGCGTGTCTCATTTCCCTAATTCATAAATCACTTTAATTCTCTTCTTTTAGATCATTTCTTCCAATTTTCTTTTTAAAAGGTGTAACAGTATAACCAATAAAACTGGATTAGGATGGTAATAAAAACTGGAAATGATAAGCTGAAGGATGGAGGCATCTAGGACATGAAATCCTCTGCCTCACTGGATAATCTCACTACCATCAAGTTCTTCACTAACTGTGTCATTAAATTATTGTTTTCAAGTGTTTGGGTGGAAAGCATGCCACAAAACAACAAAAGTGGGAGATAAGTGGATGTATGCTCATCAAACTGCGCAACACTCAGGCTCATTTAGTTACAGTGAATAACATGAAATCATTGTATAACATATATACACTGTAGATTTTCCACTTAAATCTTTTAACAAGCAAGAGTATGGTTATACAGTCTTTACAGGTTCATCTAGCAGTAAGATTGCATTGTTTTCAGGCTGTCACTCTAATTAGACCATGTGTCACTTGGCTGAATGTAAGAAACATGTCTGTATGCCTATGAGATTTTTACAATATCTTGCTTATTTTTGTATGTGAATAAAATAGTTTTTGAATGAATTTAAAATAAAATATGTTTATTGCAACTGAATATCTTTTTATTTCATCCATATATTTGCCCTCTATGAACATTCACAGCTACACATTAGTTATTTATGTTGTGCATAAATATTTATAAACAAATTATTGTTTATATATATATACAACATGTGTACAAATGTATACATGTATCTGTGTTCATCATTTATATATATAGACATTTATATATATGCTTTAAAGTTAAATAATTTCATGAGATTTCAATTGGGATAATCATTTTATAAATGTTGATTAATACATTCTAAAGGGAAACATCTTTGTCCTACTACCAAACATAATTATTACTTTACTTTTCACAGCCAAAGGTAATTAGTACTCAGTTTTGGATGAGTTAGAAAGGAAAAAGACAAAAGGTGTTCCGTGTGAGAATGCTTCTCAGAGATCCTAACATTCATTAAAAATTATTGGGGGACTAAAGAGCTTTTTTCCTAATGTAGGTTATATGTATCACTATTTCTCATAGAAGTTAAAAATAAAACAATTTAAATGTTATAGGTTAATTCAGTGAAAATAGCAATAGTGAACTTATTGCATAATGTAAATAACTCAGATTTGAAATACTTTAATCTTATAGTTTTTTATAAAATATGTCAAGAATAAAATATATGAACAAAATATCTTTGAAGATAAAACTGTTTTCAAAAACAGTGAGCTGAATTGTGGCCTTGGTTAGATTTATCAATACTTAACGTGCAGCATAAAGAATGAAGTTGGGTTCTGAATTCACTCTCTGAACTTAGGTTGTTTGGATTGAAATATATAATGGCAATCTTACCTCACACAGACAAACAGTTTGCAGAGAGAGGCTTATTTCACTAGTATTTTTAGACAATTGTGGCCCTTCTTCTTGAATACTACCTATTCAACAACTCAACAACTGGGCTTCCTAGGTGGTGCTAGTGTTAAAGAACCTGCCTGTAAGAGATGTGGGTTCAATCCCTGGGTCAGGAAGATCCCCTGGAGGTGGGCATGGCAACCCACTCCAGTATTCTTGCCTAGAGAATCCCATGGACAGGGAAGCCTAGCAGGCTACAGTCCATGAGGTTGCAAAGAGTTGGACACAACTGTGTGACTAACACACACCCACAACTATAAGAAATGATCATATAGTGTGGTTTTCAGCCACCAGCTTTATGGGCTTCCCAGGTGGCAATAGTGATAAAGAACCCATCTGCCAATAAAGGAGACATAAGAGACGTGGGTTCAATCCCTGATTTGGGAAGAGCCCCTGGAAAGGGCATGGCAACTCACTCTTGCCTGGACAATCCCATGGACAGAGGAGCCTGGTGGGCTACAGTCCATGGGGTCACAGAGAGTCAGACACGACTGAGCAGCTGAGCACATAGAGCTAGACACTCCTAAGATCTGAGCAACGAGGGGTTTTAGGTATCAGACACCTTGCATTTCGGCACCATGCATTTTACTAACAGCAAGTTTACTGGTGATGAGATCAAGGTTCAGTGACCTTCTCTTCCTGGAATCTGTCGAAGGCAGAACCACATCTAACACTCACTTCCGGTTTGGGAGTTCACACCTTCCTGTGTTACTGAAGTGACAATGGTTGTTTTCCCACCACGAGCTATAGCTATACTTTCACCTGTCACTATGGAAAAACCCAGTTATGCTGATTTGAATGGTTTTATTTTTCTCACACAAGGAAGAACCTGAAGATGTCCATGGAGTTAGCAGTCTCAGGGCCCATGACACCAGCAGGCGTCTCCATGCTGCTGCTGGTATTTCCCTCTTGGTCACAGGATTTGCGGGCAGCTGTCACACACCCTTTATGGCAGGGTTAATGAGGAAAATGGTCCAACACTAAAAGTTTCTGTATCTCACAGAGAACTGGACTGGGAGGGCACAGGGGGCAGTCGTAACTTCTAGCACCTGGGACAGTCAGGGAAGAAGGGGTGGATTTGGTGCGGCAGGACCAACCTGGGGAATCTCTTTTTTGGCAACACTTCTGTCTTTTTCCTACAGACCATTTACATCAAGGGAACTTGGCCCCTTTCCTATCCCTTGGGTGTGCTTGGTGGTCTAAGGGCATTTCTCCCCCATCCAAGTTCCATAACCCAGGAAAACCACTCCCCACATGGCGATCCATTTGTGATAAGGGTTAGAATCAGCATAGATGTTTGACCCAATTTTAGTCAATAAATTCCAAGCAAGATTTCATATTAGAAGTTCCCTCTGCTTTGAGGAATAATCTCCCATAAAAGGCGGTCTCTATTCCTCTGCGTGTATCCAGATGCATGCATCAATCCAGGACTTGTCAAGCCTGAGACTAAAACTACTTTCGGAGCCGGGCAGAGAGAGGGCACGGCATGAGAAACGGGGCGGGGACATTGTAAATCCGGCCTCTGCTTAGTCCTGCACTTAAGAGTTCATCAGGTTCACGAGCCAATATATCATTTTTATGTCCTAAGTCATTTTGGATTTTCTATTGCTTGTAGCTTAACACAACCATCTGATAAATTGACTGGTGCAAGTAGGAACTAACATGAGTATGAATAATTCAAGTTTCTGTTCAATCTAAAAATATTTGCTGAGAACCTATCATAATAAGTGCTATCCAGGTGGTAGAAGGATCAAAAGAACCCTATATTTTTTTCTAAGATTTTACTGTGGTCTGTACATAAAAGTATGAATTAATTATTAAATTTAAAAAACTGGGGTTGGCCAAAAAGTTCCTTCAGTTTTAAAGTAAAAATAAGACACATTTTTCACTTTACCAAGAACTTTATTGAACAACATATTCACTGTTTTGTTCCCCTACCTTCTGCCATTTTTCAGGCAACTTCCTAATTCCATCTTCCCAAAACGTTTTATCTTATTGAGCAAAGAACTGCTCCAGGTGCCTTTCACAGTCTTCCAGGGAACTAAAATTGTTTCTGTTAAGAGAATATGGTAAAGACAGAAATATGTGGAAATCCGAAGGTGCATTCTCTGGTAAATATGGTGAATGAATCAGAAGTTCCCAGCCAAGCTGTAACAGTTTTTGCCTGGTCATCAAATAAACATGCAGTCTTGCATTATCCTGATGGAAGACTGTATGTTTTCTCATATCACTTTCTTCAGATGAAGGCCAGCCTTTGGTGTGGTTGGTGGTGGTTCATTTCACTTGCAGAAATACAATCAAAAGGGGACTTTTTTTACCTTATGTGGAACCTAAACATCAAAGCCATTAACTTATACAAATGATTTTCAATGAGTGATTTGGATATTTTGATTCATCTCCCATGAGGTATAACATTGATTGTTCTCAATTAATGTCTCAATTTGATTGTTGTCAACTTCAACTAAGGGCTTCCCTGGTAGCTCAATTGTACAGGATCTGCCTGCCAATGCAGGAGACATGGGTTTGATCCCTGGGTCAGGGAAGATCCTCTGGAGAAGGAAATGGCAACCCACTCCAGTGTTCTTGCCTGAAAAATCCCATGACAGAGGAGCCTGGTGGGCTATAGCCCACGGGGTCACAAAGAGTCAGAAATAACTGAGTGACTAAACAATAACAACAGCAATAACTTCAACTGGCCTACCCAACCATGGAGCACCTTCCAGTGAAAAATCTGCAAAACAAAATATCACAAACCACTTTTGACACGTTCAATCAGTCACAGCACCTTCTCCATACACTCCACAGATCAGTTTTCCTTTTTCACATTTCAATTATGTTTGTACCTTTCTTGAAATAATATAACATAAGTGCTTAAAGTGTTGCTTTTCTCCTTCCATTTTCAATATTAAAATGGCTACACAAAAATTCACCAATTTTGATTTTTTTTTTAAATGCATGCTGATATGACAGCTGTCACAATTCAATCTAATGAAATTGTCTGAATAAAGTTAAAGACAACCAAGTGCTACTAGAGCCATCTTATGGAAAAAACTGAACAAGTAATACTGGATGAGCTGTTTTAGGGTCAAGGTTTTCATGCTGAGGCAGAACTTGTATATGAGTCTAATGTCTGGGTCCGATTTCATCAGGTATAGTTGGATGCATGTTCTAGATACGGAAAACTTAACATGAGCAAAAGCATGGGCTTGTAACATAAAGGAGCATATTTATGGAGTAGTCACTGTTTTGTTTTCAGGTGTTTAGAACACATGAGATGTGAGCTTAGAATTTATAGCTAAAACAAAAAGCTCCAATCATATTGTGAATGCTGGTCTGAGGATTACAAAGAGCATTCAGTAGGTCATGAGGAGGCCTCCTCAAAAGGTTTTGAATAAGGGAGTGATGCTATCAGTCTTGATTTTAAACTGTTTCTATGACAATAAGGTAAAAGGAGGCTGCTGCTGCTGCTGCTAAGTCACTTCAGTCATGTCCAACTCTGTGCAACCCCATAGACGGCAGCCCACCAGGCCCCCCAGTCCCTGGGATTCTCCAGGCAAGAACCCTGGAGTGGGTAGAGGAGGCAGGGGAAGACAAATCAGCTCTTTATTGCACTATTTCTGATAATCAGTAAGGAAAGTCTGGCTTTCTGTAGCTGTTGTTGAAATAAAATTAAGGTAATTATTGGGAAACTAGCTTGATTTTTTACCCAAAGATCCAACCAGTCCATTCTGAAGGAGATCAACCCTGGGATTTCTTTGGAAGGAATGATCCCAAAGCTGAAACTCCAATACTTTGGCCACGTCATGCGAAGAGTTGACTCATTGGAAAAGACTTTGATGCTGGGAGGGATTGGGGGCAGGAGGAGAAGGGGACGACCGAGGATGAGATGGCTGGATGGCATCACTGACTCGATGGACGCAACTCTGAGTGAACTCCGGGAGTTGGTGATGGACAGGGAGGCCTGGCGTGCTGCGATTCCTGGGGTCGCAAAGAGTCGGACACAACTGAGCGACTGAACTGAACTGAACTGAACCGATGCTTTCTACTGTTTCACACAGTCACAAAGATAATACTCAAAGTAAGGGGCCTGCCGAGATGCGTGGGCACCACTATCACAGCATTTTATGGCAACATTTTTTACTACAAGTAATTCAATAGATTCTGATTAATGTCAGAAGGGTTTACTGCATGGACATCTGAGTATCTCAGAGAATCAAATAAATATAAATGACAGGACAATTTTGGATGGTAAGCAACAGCTAGTATACAGCCACCTAGGACACACCACCTCCCTCCTATATTTCTAATCACCCTCTTCTCAACATTCAGGTATTTTGTAGAGTAAAATTTACCTCCCTCATTTGGTTCCACAGCCCTGTTGAAAAACTGGCAGCAGGTTACTGGGCATGAGTGAGTTCATCCAAAGATCCCTTGTCTAAATAGCAGAGCCAGAAGAAACTGAAAACAGTCCAATGAAATAGCACATCTGTCACTGCAGAAAACCAGCTAGGTACCTACCAAATGCACTGTGGTCTCAACACACTGTTAAGCCCAAGACAACAGACAGTATTCAAATATTCTTGTTGCAGGAAAGGTGCAAAGCAGATCAATCAAAAATAGGATTTAACATAACCTTTCCAAAGACAAAGATACAGTTCTTCCAAAAGAAAATCTAATTCTTCTTTTGATTTCTCTCCTGTGTTTAAATAGGATGCTTTAAACATAACCTTAAATACTAACATCAATCACCATGTCACTCCCTAATTTTCAAAACTGGAATTACTTAGCATGGGCTTTAGAATTATGTGGATTTAGTCATTTCTGAAATAAACAGAGACCAAGAAGCATTATGAATATATGTAACATGAGTCAGAAAATTTTATTAGTATAGCTGCAGAATTTTAAAGATGTGGGATTGGAAGGCACTTCAGAGTTTCAATTTCATTTCAGTAAAAAACATATTCATATAACACAGTGATACTGAATCTTCAGGTTTTGGCAAGAAGCATTAAAAAAGAAATTAAAGGAGCTCTTGATCCAGTGACCACGAGGGACCCTGAAATGCACTTAAATTTACTCACACATTTTGAGGATCTGTAGCACCAAGAATATTTAGAATTATGTTGGTGAAATCATGATTTCCAATTAAAACAGTTAAGAGTGTCAATCCACATAATAGTTTTAGGGACTGGATTATGTCCCCTGCAGAAAAAGACCATATTTGTTAGTCATCTTCATTGGAACAACAAACAATCCCAGAACATCAGTGTCTTCCAACACATCATTTCTCATTTTTCTCTTTCCAAGATACAAAAGAGTAGAAGCTTTCTGGGACTTGGTTTTCTTGCAGCACACGTGAGAGATAGATGGGAAGAAATGCCCACTGCCTCTTCAAGCCTCTGAGAGGAACCGGACCCTTTATCTGCACTAAGTTGCCTGAAAAACCTCAGCGTCCTCCAGGGAAACACACTCACTGCTTCCCTAGAGGCACTGGCAAGGCCCGGGCTATAGTCCTGCCACATAATCCTTTTTCAGCCAGGGCTGCAGGATCTTAGGGGCTCTGTGGGTCTCTTCAACAATGATGCCCTGAGATCAGACTCCAAATTCCCTGACCACATGGTCAAGCTCCTCCAGGGGCAGGGACATCTCTCCAGTCTTCTCCTGTGTCTCTTAATGTGAGTGCGTGTGCTGTCCTGCCAACACTATCCTGCAAAGTGCCCTTTTCACTACTGTTCACACCATTTCCTCTACACATTGCAGCCTAATGCTAAAGCCCCAACCTCTGAAAAACAGCCCCACATCCTTCCACATGTGTAGAGTCTCCCTGGGCTTTGAACCTGCTGACAACTCAACACCTCTGCTAGCGTGGTTATCGTGTTCTTCCTCCTGATGTAGGTATCTGCATATTACTTCCCCTCTGTACTTGATAGAAAGGAAGGAAGGAAGAAAAACAAGGAGAAAGGAGGGAGGGAGGAAGAATAAGCCAGCACTGATGCCCACTTAACAGACTGAAAAGTGAGAGGACGCAATTATTCAAAAGTATACATCTGGTTTCTCACAGTTTTCATAACATTTCACTGCCAGGTGACAGCAGCATGTTGATGAGTATTTTATTCCAAAAGGCACATACAGTCTGGGACACATGAGAAGGGAGAACGCAACAGCAGGTGAAAAGTGGAGACCAAGCTGGACCTCTCAGTACACTGAATACATTTGATTTTTTCAAAGCAACGTTAAGGGGTTTTAAATACCTGTGTCTCGTATAGATGCACAATCGTATACAGGCAGCTCTAACTTGATTGCCTGAGATCTGCCTGGGATGTTATTACCACAACAAGTCCTATTTGGGAGCAATAAGTAATTACCATGGCAACATAGTCCTTCTTGCACAGTGGCTGTAATGACGATGAAAGTAAGTGCAAGAGTACCAGACATTTTTGGCATTATATTAATAATACATATATATATATATATATATATAATCATGGAAAGGAAGGATGCTTTTACAAAATCAAATTACTTTTTCTTATTGAAAGGACCTCATCGTTAGTGCAGCCATCTTTCACTCAGGCAGCAGGCATGCAAGAACATTTAGCCAGCTTATGTCAGGACACACACACACCCACATTTGTTCCTGAGGGGCTTCCAAGCTATAAATGTTCTTACTTGATCGTTAAGGAAACTAACACGCTACTTGAAAATTTCATAAATAACAGGAAATGCCTCTGTGAACTGAATCCACATTGAAAATGATAAAGATAAACATGGGCTTTGGAAACATGAAGCAGCATTAAGGTATCTAATCAGTAAAGCTGCTAGTAAATGGGAACCAGGGCACAAAATCAGGGTCCCACATTCAGGCTAAAATTGGCAGGTTATCAATCTACCAAAATTCCCAATGATGTTGTAATGTTTCACAATTTAAAATGTGCTCCCCTAAATTTGTAGAATGGTGTGTTTATGAAACACTTTAATACTTTGGTGAAAGGAAGAAAGAAGACTAGAAACAATTGTTTTTAACAAGTAGTGAGAATAGAACTAACGTGATCCAATGATCTCACATGTAGCTGGAGAAAATGTATCACATGTATCTGGGCATGTATCTGGAGAAAACCATAATTCAAAAGTATTCATGCACCCCAGGGTTCCTTGCAGCACTGTTTACAATAGCCAAGACATGGAAGCAACCCGAGTGCCCATCAACAGATGATTGGATAAAGAAGATATGCTGTATGCACATACATACACGTACACTAACAATAAAAATGAAATTGTTTATTTAGTGTTCTTTCATTGAATAATTATATGAAATACAAAAATAATACTAAAACATCCACTAAAGTATCATAGCAGTCATGGGCTACGGTGCGTACTTTGTAAGGAAGTGATGTGTTGTAGCGTTAAAAATAATCTGTGTCTTCATTACTTTTACCAGGTCAGTGATCTTCCAGGAAAACATACAACTTTAAGAGTGCATACTCAATTTTACATGCTAAGAAAATATTTCCTTTCAAAAAATATCCTCACGAAATATCCTGAAAAACACCCTGCAATATAAGGATTTACGAATAGTAATTAGTAACGTACTTGAGTATTATGAGAAGTGACTCTATTAGTTATACAAATTTCCATCAAGAAGTGGCAACAAATGAGTTTAATATTCAAATGAGAATATTTTATAGCACAAAGAGTAATTTTAATTATGCAACCTACTAAATATTTAAGCATATTCAGGCAGTAAATCTCTGAACCCAGGGAGAAAACCATTCTGTCTAGATATTTTTCTTCTGTAGAACAAATTAAACTCATGTGCTTTTGTAATTTTGTAAAAAAGTACTAAAATTAATGAATTTTTAAAAGGACATTCACAGTCAAAATTCTTAAGCTCCTTCTCTTCCAGGAATAGAATTATATTAATCATTAGGCACATTCAAGTAAAAAAATGTCTACTTCTGTAAAGAGAGTGCAGTGACTGATTTGAGAGGTCCCACCTATATTCTTGTACTGAGAAAAAGACATTTTACTTATTATTTCATAAAACAACTTTTAAAAGACTGAAACCGGTTGTATCCTAGCAACAATAGTGCATTTAGTCAGAGAGAAGAAAATACTTTTTTCTATGGAATCTTCTAGGAATGGCAGATAGAGGGCAGAGGAAATGACTAGAAGTGTCATAAAATGTTCTTTTGAGAAATGTTGAAGTAGATTAAATTAATTGCAACATAAAATGTGAGACTATATATCGAGCAGAGTTGTTTTAATTATGTCTCATTTTTCTTACCTTTTCTCATCTTTTCTCATCTTTTAATCCTCAATTATTAACAATTCGAACAGCAGCAGGACATATTTTAGCAATTTTAATCCAAACAACTACTTAAGTTGCTCTCATTTGAGTTACGTACAATTTAAGTACTCAGATGTCGTTCACTTTATTAACTTAACACAGTCTTAAACAAACATAACTACAGTAAGAGGAAGCTAAATTGATTCCAAAATACATTAAATATTTAAGGATAAGGAATAAGTAAAATGTTAAAAAAAATATGCTATTTTTTATATGCTACACATAGAGAATGTAAGAACTGCATAGAAGCATGAAGACTGCTTCACTCAATATTTTTGCTTCATGGGTCAGAAATCCAAGCTACATAGATGGTAAATCAAGTTGTTTGAAAAATATTCTACACAGAATGAAAGGTTCAAGGCCAGTGGTGTATTATCCCTGATAAACTTTGTCTCAGTCACCTGTGTTTACCTTACATAGGACATTATCATCAGCGTGAAGGTAGAAACAGTACAGGAGGCGCGCGAGCCAGCGGCTCTCACACAGGGCTGTGATCACTGGTTCTTACACAGCACCAGACTGCACTTGAAGAGAATCTGTCCTTTTAAAATGGCTTCCCTGGTGGTTCAGCGGTAAAGAATCTGCCTGCAGTGCAGGAGACTTGAGTTTGATCCCTAGATCGGGAAGATGCCCTGGAGAAGGAAATGGAAACCCACTCCAGTATTCTTGCCTGGAAAACCCCATGGACAGAGGAGCCTGGCAGGCCACAATTCATAGGGTCACAAAGAGTCAAATATGACTGAGAGATGGAACAACAACAGCAACAACCTCAATTACATTACTTGGCACAAGCCCATGAGGGAAGTGTGAACATGTTATCAACAGTTGGAAAATGACCAGGAGAAATCCAGGAAGAGAATGAACATGCCAGACCCAGCTTCAAAACTGTATTTTCTCTCTGTATAATAAACAGTTGCATTATTTTATCAAGTTTCTTAATAGTCTCACTTTTATTATTTAAAGGACAAGAAAGTTTCTTACAAATTATGCTCTATTAAAAGAAATGTATACTGAGAAGTAAATTCCTCTGAGGAAAAAATATAAATGATAAATGTTTATTTGAAGGCTGGAAAAATAAAATACTTGGGATTCCTAATATATTGATAACCCTTTGCACAAAATGTATTTGCCTTTGAAATATATATAACCCTCAGTAATGAAAATTCCTGTGTAAACCATGTCTGTGTTTTAGCAGTTTTGACTGAGAGAAATTCTTCTAGCTCACATAAAATTCCCTCACTATGTTTTAAACTGTCAGAACTATAATTTAAGATATTTCTTTAGGAGGAAATTGCTATTGGTAGAATTTGTTATAAAACAAAACAAAGCAAAAACTTGTGCTTGTATGTTACACCAAAAAGGAAGATTGTGGGTAATTCAGTTTGGTTGTAGCAAGTCTTTCTAGAACCTTGGTTAGATCTGCTAATCTCAGAAAGGCCTGGATGAGGGCAGGTCCAGAGCCGCCCTACCTTGATGAGGAGCCTGAGGGTGTCTGGCTGGACTGGTTCAGGGGAAGAGACAGAGCGAAGATCAAAACCAGAAATGAGCAGAATGGTAATGTTGGATGAAGGTGATGGTAGTCCTCTCTTCTTTTATTTAAATTTTTGATAAATTATTAAACAGGGGTTTTGGTGTAAGTTTCCATTTGTAAGAATATTGCTTTAAAATACCATTTACCCTGACTACTGAGGCTCTCGATGATCCATTAAACTGTGTGCCCAACACAGGTGGCAAAGCCATAACATGATAATCCCCCGGAGGTGTGAGGGCCTGATGTGGGAGGAACACTTACAGGCAGAAGCGGGGTGGTGGGGGTGTCACCGGGGCTGTATTCTGAGGGTGTTTGGTCCACCTACTGTTGTCTTTGTCCCTCTACTGTTTATAAAAATTCCTGTTGATCACAGATTTTGAAAAATTTTATTATAATATGACTTGATATGCTTTCCTTTATTTTTTATTTGCTTCCTCCATATTTATTGTGTTTTGGCTTCATTGAGCTTCTTGGATCTGTGAAGTTTATAGCTTTCGTAATATTAGAAAGACTGAAGACAAAAGCAGAAGAGGGCGGCAGAGGATGAGATGGTCAGATAGCATCACCAACTCAATGGACATGAACTTGGGCAAACTCTAGGAGATAGTGAAGGACAGGGAGGCCTGGTGTGCTGCAGTCCATGCATTCACAAAGAGTCAGACACGATTTAGCAACTGAACAACAACAACAATATTAGAACATTTCAAGCACTTATATTTAAAATATGTTTGTTTCACCTTCATAGACTCCAATTATATGTATTTTATGTTGGTTGAAATTATGCCTCAGGTTAAGAATGCTCTGTTAATTTTTTCTCTCCATGTTTCAGTTTGATAATTTTTATTGCTTTATCTTTCAGTTCACTAATTTCACCTTCTACATATCTAATCTGATGTTAATCCATCCAGAGACATTGTAGTTTCAACTTTAGAAGTTTGATTTTGTCTTTTTTATAACTTCCATGGCTCTACTTAAATTTTTTGAACATATGCAATAGAGTTCTAATAATTGATCTAATATATTTGTCTGTTAATTCCTATCAATTCTGGATAAATTGTGATATGTTTCCTCTTTAGTATAGAACATAGTTTGCAATTTTTCCTCCCTTGAAATTATTGATAAAATTCTAGATATTCTGAATTGAGTCTCGTGAGGTCCTGGATATTTTATTACTTCTATCAATATTTTTGAGTTTTATTCAACATACACTTGCATTACCGGTCATTAGTTTGTTCTCTCTTTAACTGAGATTTTTTTTCCTTACTGATAAACTTAAGACTCAGTACATCAAATAAAACCAATTTCTGAAGAAAAAAAAAATCAAAACCTACAACAGAATTTTAAAAGTTAAAAAGTTAACACTGTTGGGCAAATAGGAAAACTCAAACAGTATATTCCTTTAGTTGAAAAACTCCAGACATTTCATACTTGACCTTTTGATACAAAATGATCTAACAGATTTAGCAATGCTTAATTATCAGTTTATCTTTCTGTTTAAGATATAGAGAACAAACTTTTGGACATGGGGCAGGGGAAGGAGAGGGTGAGATGTATGGAGAGTAACATGGGAATTTGCTGTATGACTCGGGGAACTCAAACCAGGGCTCTGTAACAATCCAGAAGGGTGGGATGAGGAGAGAGGCAGGAAGGAGTTTGAAGAGGGAGGGGACATAGGTACATCTATGTCTGATTCATGTAGATTTTGACAGAAACCAACACACTAAAGAAAGTATCCTTCAATTAAAAATAAATACATTTTTTAAAAAACTTACCTTTCTGTTTAACTTTTTCTGTTTACCTGCTCTATGAATGCAGTTATTCCAAAGACCTAGCCAAGACTGACAGTCCCTGCTGCACTCATCCTGATGTGGGTGAACCTGTGTCTTCATGCTGTGAGCATGCAGGCTGTCTGGACTCTGCTCTTACTGGACTGCAAGGCTCCATTCAATACCTTATATACTAAGTGTTACTGTTTGTCAGGCTCTGCAAAAGGCCCTGAGGTCCCATGGTGGGTGGAAGGAATTTTCAGCTTACAAGAGGAGATTGATAGTTTAAAAGAGAGAAAAATATATCATAAGTATTGAAGGTCTGTCTAGTCAAAGCTATGGTTTTTCCAGTAGTCATGTATGGATGTGAGTGTTGGACCATAAAGAAAGTTGAGCGCCAAAGAACTGATGCTTTTGAATTGCGCTGTTGGAGAAAACTCTTGAGAGTTCCTTGGACTGCAAGGAGATCAAACCAGCCAATCCTAAAGGAAATCAGTCCTGAATATTTTTTGAAAGGACTGATGCTGAAGCTGAAACATCAATATTTTGGCCACCTGATGCAAAGAACTGACTCCTTTGAAAATACCCTGATACTAGGAAAGATCGAAGGGAGGAGAAGCAGATGACAGAAGATGAGATGGTTGGATGGCATCACCGACTCAATGGACATAAGTTTGAGCAAGCTCCAGGAGTTGATGATGGATAGGAAAGCCTGGCGTGCTGCAGTCCATGGGGTCACAAAGAGTTGGATGACTGAGCAACTGAACTGATTGAAGAATGAGTAAGTGTTAGGTTAGGAGGAGAAAGAACATGGAAAGAAAATAAAGAATCAACAATATTTCAGACAGCTGGAAAAGCATCTATGATCTGGTGCTTAAAGGAAATGTGCTACCAGGCCATGGAAAGAACCTTAAATGCACATTCCTAAGTGAAAGAAGCTTCCTGAGAAGGCTAAAGGCTGTATGACTCCAACTGCATGGCCCTTTGGAAAAGACGGAACTATGAAGGCAGTAGAAAGTTTTAGCGTTTGCAGGGTGAAGCAGCAGTTAGAGTTGAAGTTTAGTCACTCAATCATGTCCGACTCTTTGTGACCCCATGGACTGTAGCCCACCAGACTCCTCTGTCCATGGGATTCCCCAGGCAAGAATTCTGGAGTGGGTTGCCATGCCCAGGGGATCTTCCTGACCCAGGGATTGAACCCCGGTCTCCTGCATTGCAGGCAGATTCTTTACCGATTGAGGCACCATGGAAGCCCCAGTAAAGCCCCAGGGAAGCAGCGGTTGAGGTAGTCAGTGGGAGACGGAGAGCTCTAGGGCAGTGAATATACTGTGTGATGTTGGCATTTGTCCAGACTCACAGCAGGCATATCATGGTGGACCCTTAAGCATCATGATGTGCCAGTGCAGGCTCATCTTTGGTTGAAAAAAGGAAAGAAAGAAAGAAAATACCGTCCATCCTGAAAAGTGGTGTTGGTGTGGGAGCCTATGGATGAAAAAGGTCAGGGGTTCTGTGGGAAATCCTTGTACTCTCCTTTCAGTGTTATGGTAACTCTCAAGCTGTTCATAAAAAATAAATGTTTAAAAGACAAGCAGCTCTGAAATCAGAATCAGAGGCAGGATGGGGTTTACAGTGAACTGAAAATAGATGCGGGACTATTATAACCAGCAAGTGACAGCCTAGGACATTCAGCCCCCCAAGGTCAAAGTCATCACAGGGAAAGTTGAGACCATGTAGGATAACTTTTTCAGAACTGAATTATTGTCCAGAGTAATGAGTATTCTGTTTCTCTTTTACAGCCATATATATGGGAATTAAATGTACTCATTTTTTAAATGCAAATCAGTTATGTAAATATCAGTTTATTTAATACCCATTTAATTCTCAATGACAAGCGATGCTCCCTATGTCATACATAATAAAAAATAATGAATCTGGAATCCATTTACTTTGTTCTGTTTTGTTTATTTTTATGTTGATGGCACAGCACACTGATCTCTTCATTTAACAAACCGATATTCATGTGACAGTAACTATAGTAGCATTTTCTTGGCCCAATTATGTTTTCATCACATAAATGCTAATTATTCAATCATTTTCCTTGGTAAATATATTTTTAAGCCCACAGTATGACAGGCCTTATGTTAGCCAAAAGCTCTTTGTCTCCTTCTCTCCTGGGATTTTGCAGTTGGTAGGCTGGAAGGACACTAATAAAAGAGCCACTCAGATAAACACAGTTACACTCTTTCAAATACGCGTCAAAGAGGAATACAAAGTGCTGTAAATCTGTATTACCAAGGGAGCATCCCAAGGAGGAAAGTACAGGATTCTCCCACAGGAATGTGGCGATGAGCTGCAGAGGGAAGTGGAGTGTGATGACCGGGAGAAAGAGTGGGAAGAGACCCCAGAACATCCCAGCAAGTACAGAGGGCCTGAGAAGGGATGGAAGACGGGACCTGAGCGGGGGTGGCAACACCAGCTGGATCTTCTCCCCAGAGTGGCACCCACATTCTGAGAAGGCCGTGCTGGATAATTGTGACAGGAGAGTGCTGGTGACATAACTAGATATGTATTTGAAAAATAAAATTCCTCTAGTTACAGCAAGTGAGGGTAAGGAGTTGAGAGTTGATGTAAGGAAGTCAGTTTTGAAGATACTGCAGAATCCAGAAGAGAGCTAACAGACACTTGGGACAGGGAATGGTGGTACCATGGAGGAAAGAGATGCTTTCAGACAGAAGAATTTAGGTTAAAAAACCAGCTAGAATCGGTGATCAAGATTAGGGGATGACATATATGAGAGAAAGATATTTTTTCAAATCTTTCTGATCAGTCTGATGTTCTATTATTTGATTATTTTGTGCTTTTGTGATGTGTCCTTTTAATTTACAAGCACTTTATATTTTTATATAATAAATATAACACCTAAAGTTCTCAAGGATCTAAAAGTGTCAGTCAGTCAGTTCAGTTGCTCAGTCATGTCCGACTCTTTGCAACCCCATGGACTGCAGCACGCCAGGCTTCCCTGTCCATCATCAGCTCCTGGAGCTTGCTCAGACTCATGTCCATTGAGTGGGTGATGCCATCCGACCATCTCATCCTCTGTCATCCCCTTCTCTTCCTGCCTTCAACCTTTCCCAGCATCAGGGTCTTTTCCGGTGAGTCAGTTCTTCGCATCAGGTGGCTAAAGATTTGGAGTCCCAGTTTCAGCAACAGTCCTTCCAATGAGTATTCAGGACTGACTTCCTTTAGGATTGACTGGTTTGATCTAAAGTTATAGGAATGATATTTCTATTCTGTTTCTACTGTCTCTCATCCACTGGGGCTTTTTCCTACACTAGATTTTGCTTGTGTGTTAATTTGTGCTCAATCTTAGATTTTCTGTGAGGGCTTAAATTCTCCTAGATTTCTTCAGAAGGAATGCACATGCTTTTGATGCGAAGCAAGGGTCACCAATAAAACTGGATCAATTCAGTGTCACTCAAGATTCCTAGGCTTACTATTCCAGATTCCTTTTGTCATAATGTGTCAGATTTATAAAAAGGTCCATTTTTCTCACCCGGTTGCTACTGTGAAGCTTTATTCTGGATAGTAGAGTGGCTCTGGGTGCTCACCTCCAGATGATCCTCTGCATCCTCTGCGGGTTACTGTCACTAGGACTTGTTATCAGGTAACAATTCTGGAGAGAAAGTTAGATGAGAGGGTCCATTGTTTCACCCCAGTGTAGGACTTTCCTTATCTCCAGATAAAAGTCCACCAGCATCTACTGAACTTTTAATTTGAGTTTTTTGTGCTGTTAGAAGTGTTTGCAATAATTGGTGTTTCATTATTTTATTCTTATTTCGATATCATTCAAAAGCCAAAATTAAAATGTACTAACTTTCGATAGAAAAATTCTACTTTGCAACTTTTATATTGAATCATGGGACCCTTTTATAAATCTCAATAACATTAGGAAAGCTTAGAGACTTATTTTTCAATATTCTATATATCATTAAAAAGCAGAAACATTACTTTGACAACAAAGATCCATCTAGCCGAAGCTATGGTTTTCCAGTGGTCAGATACGGATGTGAGAGTCGGACTATATAGAAAGCTGAGCACAGAATTGATGCTTTTGAACTGTGGTGTTGGAGAAGACTCTTGAGAGTCTCTTGTACTGCAAGGAGATCCAACAAATCCATTCCAAAGGAAATCAGTCCTGAATATTCATTGGAAGGACTGATGCTGAAGCTGAAACACCAATATTTTGGCCACCTGATGCAAAGGACTGACTCACTGGAAAAGATCCCGATGTTGGGAAAGACTGAAGGCAGGAGGAGAAGTGGATGACAGAGGATGCAATGGTTGGAAGACATCACTGACTCAATGGACATGAGTTTCAGAAAGCTCTGGCAGTTGGTGATGGGCAGGGAAGCCTGGTGTGCTGCAGTCCATGGGGTTGCAAAGAGTCGGACACAACTGAGAGACTGAGCTGAACTGATATATCATTTTCCTTTCTAATCATGTGATAGTAGATATTCATTGACCCACAGAAATTATTTCCAAGGAGGCTAATATGTATATATACTGAAATAATAAGAAACCAAAAGAATTAAACAGACCTCCTTAAACAGGTCTGGCCATACTGCAGCTATGGATCACATCCAGTATTCCTCCCAATTTTATAAATAAAGATTCATGAGATCACCTCCAAGTGTATGCAGTATGCATTGCCTACATCTCCTTTCATGCTACAAAAACAAAATTGAAACAAGATGTCACAGACTGCATAGCCCCCAAAGCTAAATATTTACTAGTTGGCTCTTTACAGCAAAAATTTGCCTACAGGTGGTTCAAAGGATGTTGTAAAAGTACAGTAATTTATCACTATTGCATTATCACTTAGGCTTTTTTACTGTATTGCCCAGAGTTCAGCATTTTCAAACATGTATAGAAGGCTGGAGATACCATCTTCATAGACTTTTTTTAAAAATTTTATTGAAAACAGCTTTTTATCTTTCACTAAAAATGTCAAAAAGAAAAAAAAATGGCAGTGAAAGACATAATTATTTTTAAAAAATCAGAAAGGAGAGTAAATAGATAGCAGCACTTGATACTGCAACTCAAGTTGAATGAATTTGTTTATATAATGGAACATCAGATACTCAAACGACAATATCTGAGACAGATTTTCTCAAACTTAGGAATGTACGGATAGACAACATATGTCTAAGTTAAAAGGGAAATATGATGTTATATTAGTTTAGCCATTCAACAGAAAGGATTTCATTATGCAGTATCTTGTGACAAGATTCTGGCCAATCCCAATTTACATTTTTCATTCTTCATTATGTTTAGGTGCCAAAATTCACCTGACGCTCTTCAGAAGTTAACAAACGATGAAGCAAGTGAATAAATGAAAGTCACTAGAAGGGAATAGACGGTGTAGATATTTTAAAATTACTGGGTAGATCATTCTGATTGATGTTTATAAATAAAAATGAAAGACATATAGTAATATATCAAAAAGATATGAGGTAATATATTAAGAAGATGGCCATCTTCTATTCAAGATCATTGTGAGCCATCAGAGGTTTCAAAAATTGTTCAAGTATTGTATTTTGCTGGTGGAAATGCAGGAGGAATCACTAGTGATGAGCTGGAATTGACATATTTGGAATCTAGTACTAGCATTTATGAAATGGATATTTTTTCTAGATCCATGATGACCATTTTTGCCCCTTTTCAGTTCAGTTCAGTTCAGTCACTCAGTCGTGTCCGACTATTTGAGACCCTGTGGACTGCAGCATGCCAAGCTGCCCTGTCCATCACCAACTCCCAGAGTTTGCTCAAACTCATGTCCATTGAGTCACTGATGCCATCCAACCATCTTATCCTCTGTTGTCCCCTTCTCCTCCTGCCTTCAATCTTTCCCAGCATCAGGGTCTTTTCAAATGAGTCAACTCTTCGCATCAGGTGGCCAAAGTATTGCCCCTTTTGGGTACTTATAAGTTGAAAACCAGGGAAATGAGAAATCAATTTTGGGTTTGCTATGGTTTAATTTTATCACAATTTCTGATAAGTTGCTTTTCTTTATTCCTTTATTCTTACTCATATAAAATGAATAAAATATAAAGAATTTAAAAGGGTCCACTGGACTCAAGAGGTAAATAATGATAATTTTGTTTCCAAGTAATTGACTCACTACTGTAATCAGAATGGGAAAGACTAGAGGTCTCTTCAAGAAAATTAGAGACACCAAGGGAACATTCCACACAAAGATGGGCTCAATAAAGGACAGAAATGGTATGGACCTAACAGAAACAGAAGATATTAAGAAGAGGTGGCAAGAATACACAGAAGAACTATACAAAAAAGATCTTTAAGACCAAGATAATCATGATGGTGTGATCACTCACCTAGAGCCAGACATCCTGGAATGTGAAGTCAAGTGGGCCTTAGAAAGCATCACTATGAACAAAGCTAGTGGAGGAGATGAAATTCCAGTTGAGCTATTTCAAATCCTGAAAGATGATGCTGTGAAAGTGCTGCACTCAATATGTCGGCAAATTTGGAAAACTCAGCAGTGGCCACAGGACTGGAATAGGTCAGTTTTCATTCCAATCCCAAAGAAAGGCAATGCCAAAGAATGCTCAAACTACCGCACAGTTACACTCATCTCACACGCTAGTAAAGTAATGCTCAAAATTCTCCAAGCCAGGCTTCAGCAGTATGTGAACCATGAAATTCCAGATGTTCAAGCTAATTTTTGAAAAGGCAGAGGAACCAGAGATCAAATTGCCAACATCCGCTGGATCATCAAAAAAGCAAGAGAGTTCCAAAAAAAATCTATTCCTGCTTTCTTGACTATGCCAAAGCCTTTGACTATGTGGATCACAATAAATTGTGGAAAATTCTGAAAGAGACGGGAATCCCAGACCACATAACCTGCCTCTTGAGAAACCTATATGCAGGTCAGGAAGCAACAGTTAGAACTGGACATGGAACAACAGACTGGTTCCAAATAGGAAAAGGAGTACGTCAGGCTGTATATTGTCATCCTGCTTATTTAACTTCTATGCAGAGTACATCATGAGAAATGCTGGACTGGAAGAATCACAAGCTGGAATCAAGATTGCCGGGAGAAATATCGATAACCTCAGATATGCAGATGACACCACCCTTATGGCAGAAAGTGAAGAGGAACTCAAAAACCTCTTGATGAAAGTGAAAGAGGAGAGTGAAAAAGTTGGCTTAAAGCTCAACATTCAGAAAACGAAGATCATGGCATCTGGTCCCATCACTTCATGGCAAATAGATGGGGAAACAGTGGAAACAGTGTCAGACTTTTTTTTTGGGGGGGGGGCTCCAAAATCACTGCAGATGATGACTGCAGCCATGAAATTAAAAGACACTTACTCCTTGGAGGAAAAGTTATGATCAACCTAGATAGCATATTCAAAAGCAGAGACATTACTTTGCCAACAAAGGTCCGTCTAGTCAAGGCTATGGTTTTTCCAGTAGTCATGTATGGATGTGAGAGTTGGACTGTGAAGAAAGCTCAGTGCCAAAGAATTGATGCTTTTGAACTGTGGTGTTGGAGAAGACTCTTGAGAGTCCCTTGGACTGCAAGGAGATCCAACCAGTCCATTCTGAAGGAGATCAGTCCTGGGTGTTCATTAGAAGGACTCATGCTAAAGCTGAAACTCCAGTACTTTGGCCACCTCATGCGAAGAATTGACTCATTGGAAAAGACTCTGATGCTGGGAGGGATTGGGGGCAGGAGGAGAAGGGGACAGCAGAGGATGAGATGGCTGGATAGCATCACTGACTCGATGGATGTGAGTTTGAGTGAACTCCGGGAGTTGGTGATGGACAGGGAGGCCTGGCGTGCTGTGATTCCTGGGGTCGCAAAGAGTCAGACACAACTGAGCGACGACTGAACTGAACTGAACTGTAATCATTAACTTTTTCCCATGTCTATAATTTTGTCATTGCTAGAACATCATGTAAATGCAATCAAATACCAGTGAATCTTTTGAGATTGGTATTTTTCATCAGCAGTATTCCCTCTAGATCCATGCAAGTTGTTAAGTATCAATATTTTGAACTTTTTACTGCTTCAGTATCCCATAGTATTGATGTACCATAGTTTATTTAACTACTCATTTGTTGATGGACATCTGGATTACTTCCTATTACTAACTATTATAAATAAACCTGCTATGAAAATTCATGTACAATTTTTATTTCTCTCAGATACCCAAAAGTTTGATATTTATCATAGCAAATCAACCTTCCTTTTGATATTAATAGATATTTGTATAGCTTACAGTTTGCTGCTATCACATTTTTTCCTATGAACTTTTTTAAAATAATTTTTCTTAACTATGTCACAAACTTTAATGATAATCATTAATTGGGAAATAGTGATAAAATCTTTCTCTATTCTTATAGACAGATTAGTATCTCTTTGTAGATCTGTTAACATGCAAACTATATTTTAAGGATAAGGTATTCATTGGATACAAATAGCAAATTATATCTTCTTGATTATTTTGTGTCCTTATGTAGCAGTCACTTTTACCTTTGGTAATGCTTTCTTTTCTTAAAGTTTATTTTTTTCTGATATTAATATGACTTTACAACCTTATTTAATGAGGCTTATTATATTCTACTTTTCATTTTCTGCTTCATAACTGTGTCATGCCATATTTTTAAAAAGCTAATTAGACACTCTATAATTTCTCATGGATAGTTGAGCCCTACATTCATAGTGATTAGTCATATATTTGGATTTATTTCTACCTTCTTGTTTAGGGAATTTCTGTCTGGATTTCTCCTTCTCTGCTTTTGCCATTTCTCTTGATTCATTTCCCAGTCTGAGCCTTCCATCAGTGAAAGCTTTGCAGCTGTGACTGTGATGTCTATGTTCCTTCTGGCTTTTAAGGTATCTAGTTTTGTTTCAGTGGGGCTTTATTTTGTTTTTGTTTTTTGTCTTTTGTATTTTGGTTATGGTTTGTTTTGCTTACTTCGAGCTCATATTTTTGAAGAATATTTGAAATTTGTGAGTCCTGAGCTTCCAAGTTCCTTGGAAGAAAATGAGCATTGGTTCCTGCAAGGTGTAGTGGCACTATAGACCTGTCTAGTCCTAAATAAATTCTGCTGAGGTTTTCAGAAACCCAGGGAGTTTGAACTCAAGCTTCAAACTCAAGTGAAGCCTGGATTTTGGTTACAAATTCTCAGAGGGATATTTTTATATTCTTTCCACCAGCCTGAGTGAGAAAAGTGAGCAGTCCTTTGCAATGCTCTCTCAGCAGAGCAGACCTTTTTAAATTTATGAATTTATTCAACACATATTTATTGAGCTTCTGTTCTCAGTCTCTGATTGTGTGGAGCCCTGTTCTAAGTTCTTTGATGCATCTTCTTTAGTGCATTTGTTTGATGTAAACAAAACAGAGAAACTTCTCTGCCTCTCTGGAACTTTACATCCTGTATGAGAGACAGAAAATTAAGTAAAAATAATAAGCAACAAAATAAATTGCTTGGCATGATCAAAGGTGAGAAGTGCGACTGACGAGAGAAATAAGCAGAGAAGGTCAGAGACGTGTGGAAGTAATCTTTGTCTTTCTCTTCATCTCCTTACTTATTTTTTTCTACCAAATTGACTCCTGGACAGACTCTTGTTTTGCATGGTGTGGTTTTATGTCTATTAAGTGCACATTTTGCAAGCATACACTGTCTTTTCATCCTCAAACTATTTAAGATATAGTTGCTCTTTTTGGTAATAAACCAACTTTTTCAGGGTCAAAAAAGAGTGAAGTGTTAAAACTAAGATGCAGATAGACATAATGACTCCAGTGTGTTTTCACTTGTCTACAATGGAACACCAAATCATTCTTTAGTAAGCAGACAATACAAAGCACTGGTTCTAGGAGATCTGAGAATACGTCATCTTCAGAGAATTCAGAGATTTAAAGGGGTATCAACTAACTCTCACCTCACCTGAATCCTTGGTTCGAAATTGTCCCTTTCTGTCAGTCACATGTCCCCCTACTATCCATATAATTCCTCCCAGGGTGGAGTGGGGGCATGTGAGGAGGTGGGGAGATATAGAGCCAGAGAAGGACCACAGACTGCTTCAGGATTGCATCAACATCGATTAGTGATCCCTGATCAAGAGTGGTTTTGTTCTCTAGGTTTTATCCTCTCTGAGTGAGTCAAAAGCACACCCAAGGATAAATAACTAAACAAGCTAATGAGGTGTGACTATTGGAAGGCCTATCACAACCAGACAATGCAAGAAAGGGGGATAGTCCCCAAAAGAAATTTAGAAAGTAGGCCACACAGAGCTTTGCAATGTCCAAGTTATATGACGATCTTGGTTATACAACAAGTTATACGACAATCTTTAAAGAACCATAAAAGAGTAAAAATGCAGAACAATGACCAAATAGAAACTGTGGGCCCAAAGAAAACATAAGCATCTACCTACAGGACAAATGCTACATGATTTTGTTTTAAACAGTTAATGTAATTGTCCTTCTTTCTCTTATTTTAAGAACTACAGTGACTCACTTAAGGAACACCATGGTCTCACAGGTGTAGTCACTGTCATCTTTGAACAAAGGAAGTCTAGAGGGGAACCTTGTTTTGCAAAGTTTGTTTCTTGGATGAGCAGCATCAGTACCACTGAGGTTTCCTGGGAGATTCAGGATCTCAGGCTCCACCTCAGACATACTGAATCAGTAATTCACATGCACATCGGGGTCAGATAAATGTTAGAGCCACCGTGCCTGGAGTAGCTCTGTGCGCTACTTGTTGGGCAAGTAAGTCTTAATCTCACTTTCACTTTTATTATCTTTCAACTGGGTTGAGTCTTTAATAGCAAACACTTCAATGTTTAAAAATAAAATATGCATTATATGCTTATCAGATGGCACATTGAAATATTCAGTAAAAATGACATTTTTAATTGAATCTTTAAATTTCAGCCAGCTTATTCATAACTTGTACTGGAACAATCATGGGAAAACCAGGGCAGGAAAAAAACACATGAGTGAGTAAGCTCTTTGGTATTCCAAGTACAGTGAAAATTAACATTCTCTTTGATTATTTTAGTTTTCAGTTTTAGTGTTCAGTCTATGCTCTGTTTACTTAGATGGACTGCTGTGCAGTGCTGGAGCAGCAGCTGCATGGTGCTGGAGCAGCTGTGAGGAGATAACCCGTGCCCAAGGGCAGAGAAGCCCAGCAAGACAGTAGGCGCTGGAGCTGCAGCTGTGCAGCACTGGAGTGACTTTGAGGAGAATACCCCATGTCCAAGGGCAAAGGAGAAGCCCCAGCAAGATGGTGGGAGGGTCAAAATCGTGTTTTAAATCAAACTCTATACCCACCAGAGATGCTCAGAGGGCTCAAACAAACCTTTTGTGCCCCAGGACCCAGAGACCCCACAGAGACTGAGACAGAACTGTGTTTGAGTGTCTCCTGCAGAGGTACAGGTAAGCAATGGACTGCTGCAGGGGCAGGGGTTCTGGGTACGGCAGACCTGGGTATGGCATAAGCCCTCTTGGAGGAGGTCGCCATTAACCCCACCATGCCAGAATTTACACAGGATTGGGGAAAGAGACTCTTGGAGGGCACAAACAGAAGCTTGTATGCACTAGGACCCAGGAGAAAGGAGCACTGACCCCCACAAGAGGCTGACTCAGACTTGCCCATGAGTGTCCAGGAGTCTCTGGCAGAGGTGTGGGTCAGTGGTGGCCTGCTGCAGGGTTGGGGTGTGCACTCAGGGTGCATTGAGTGTAGCAATGCTTGCTTGGGACCTTTTGAAAGAAGTTGCCATTGTCTCCACCATTGTTTGGCCCCAGGTAAATAACAGGGAGGGAACACAGTTCAACCCATCAACAGAAAATTGGATTAAAGATTTATTGAACATGGTCTGATTACTGAGCATTATTTACTGAGCTTCTGCTAACAGAAGCAGAAGATATTAAGAAGAGGTGGCAAGAATACACAGAAGAACTGTACAAAAAAGATCTTCATGACCCAGATAACCATGATGGTGTAATCACTCACTTAGAGCCAGACATCCTGGAATGTGAAGTCAAGTGGGCCTTAGAAAGCATCGCTACGAACAAAGCTAGTGGAGGTGATGGAATTCCAGTTGAGCTATTTCAAATCCTGAAAGATGATGCTGTGAAAGTGCTGCACTCAATATGTCGGCAAATTTGGAAAACTCAGCAGTGGCCACAGGACTGGAATAGGTCAGTTTTCATTCCAATTGCAAAGAAAGGCAATGCCAAAGAATGCTCAAACTACCGCACAATTGCACTCATCTCACATGCTAGTAAAGTAATGCTCAAAATTCTCCAAGCCAGGCTTCAGCAGTATGTGAACCATGAAATTCCAGATGTTCAAGGTGGTTTTAGAAAAGTCAGAGGAACCATAGATCAAATTGCCAACATCCACTGGATCATCGAAAAAGCAAGAGTTTCAGAAAAACATCTATTTCTGCTTTATTGACTATGCCAAAGCCTTTGACTATGTGGATCACAATAAACTGAGGAAAATTCTGAAGGAGATGGGAATCCCAGACCACATGACCTGCCTCTTGAGAAACCTATATGCAGGTCAGGAAGCAACAGTTAGAACTGGACATGGAACAACAGACTGGTTCCAAATAGGAAAAGGAGTACGTCAGGCTGTATATTGTCATCCTGCTTATTTAACTTCTATGCAGAGTACATCATGAGAAATGCTGGACTGGAAGAAGCACAAGCTGGAATCAAGATTGCCGGGAGAAATATCGATAACCTCAGATATGCAGATGACACCACCTTTATGGCAGAAAGTGAAGAGGAACTAAAAAGCCTTTTGATGAAAGTGAAAGAGGAGAGTGAAAAAGTTGGCTTAAAGCTCAACATTCAGAAAACGAAGATCATGGCATCTGGTCCCATCACTTCATGGCAAATAGATGGGGAAACAGTGGAAACAGTGTCAGACTTTACTTTTTTGGGCTCCAAAATCAATGCAGATGGTGACTGCAGCCATGAAATTAAAAGATGCTTACTCCTTGGAAGAAAAGTTATGACCAACCTAGATAGCATATTCAAAAGCAGAGACATTTTTTGCCAACAGTTTCGTCTAGTCAAGGCTATGGTTTTTCCAGTAGTCATGTATGGATGTGAGAGTTGGACTGTGAAGAAAGCTGAGCACTGAAGAATTGATGCTTTTGAACTGTGGTGTTGGAGAAGACTCTTGAGAGTCCTTTGGACTGCAAGGAGATCCAACCAGTCCATCCTAAAGGAGATCAGTCCTGGGTGTTCATTGGAATTACTGATGCTGAAGCTGAAACTCCAGTACTTTGGCCACCTCATGCGAAGAGTTGACTCATTGGAAAAGACCCTGATGCTGGGAGGGATTGGGGACAGGAGTAGAAGGGGACGACAGAGGATGAGATGGCTGGATGGCATCACTGACTCGATGGACATGAGTTTGGGTAAACTCCGGGAGTTGGTGATGGACAGGGAGGCCTGGTGAGCTGCGATTCATGGGGTCGCAAAGAGTCGGACATGACTGAGCAACTGAACTGAGCATGGTCCCGCCTATCAGAGCAAGACCCAGTTTCCCCCTCAGTCAGTCTCTCCCATCAGGAAGCTTCCATAAGCCTCTTATCCTTCTCCATCAGAAGGCAGACAGACTGAAAACCACAATCACAGAAAACTAACCAATCTGATCACATGGACCACAGCCTTGTCTAACTCAAGGAAACTATAATTCATGCCATGTAGAGCATGGTGGAGAGTTCTGACAAAACATGGTCCACTGGAGAAGGGAATGGCAAACTATTTCACTATTCTTGCCTTGAGAACACCATGAACAGTAAAGATAGGACACTGAAAGATGAACTCCCCAGGTTAGTAGGTGCCAAATATACTACTGGAGATCAGTGGAGAAATAACTCCAGAAAGAATGAAGAGATGGAGCCAAAGCAAAAACAACACCCAGATGTGGATGTGACCAGTGATATAGAAGTAAAGTCTGAGGCTGTAAAGAGAAATATTGCATAAGAACCTGGAATGTTAGGTCCATGTATCCAGGCAAATTGGAAGTCAAACAGGAGATGTCAAGAGTGAACATTAACATTTTAGGATCAGTGAACTAAAATGGACTGGAATGAGTGAATTTAACTCAGATAACCATTATATACACTACTGTGGGCAAGAATCCCTTAGAATTGAGATGGAGTAGCCATCATAGTCAACAAAAGAGTCCAAAATGCAGTACTTGGGTGCAATTTCAAAAAAGAAAAAAAAAAGAATGATCTCTGTTCATTTCCAAAGCAAATCATTCAGTATCACAGTAATCCAAGTCTATGCCCTGACCAGTAATGCTGAAGAAGCTGAAGTTGAATAGTTCTATGAAAACCTACAAGACCTTCTAGAACTAACTCCCAAAAAAGATGTCCTTTTCATTACAGGGGACTAGAATGCAAAGATGTAATAATGGTAAATGCATACATTAAAAGCATATAGTGGCTAGTAGAGATCCTGAATATTCATTGGAAAGACTGATGCTGAAGATGAAGCTCCAATACTTTGGCCACCTGGTGCGAAGAGCTGATTCATTGGAAAAGCCCCTGATGCTGGGAAAGATTGAAGGCAGGAGGAGAAGGGGACGAGAGAGGATGAAATGATTGGATGGCATCACCAACTTGATGGACATGAGTTTGAGTGAACTCCGGGAGTTGGTGATGGACAGGGAGGCCTGGCGTGCTGCAGTCCATGGGGTCGCAGAGAGTTGGACACAACTGAGCGACTGAACTGACTGACTAACTGATTTTAGTTTTTGACATTTAATGGCTAGCTTTAGTGCTGAGTATTACAATTTTGTTTATATAAAAACTCAACAGATGTAGAAAATTTTGTAATTTAATATTTATGAATGCTATTTTCTATAACTAGAGCATAATAAGGTCATTTATACATTAAAAAGGCAAATGTTATACTACCCTTAGTATTATTTAAAAAAACTATAAATAACTATGAAGCAGAAAATTTATTTTTATATTTAATACTATATTATATTTAATACTATATAGTATAGTTAGTCCAAGTAACATGAGGAATACCACCTGGTCATGTATTTTCTGCTGCTTTGTGGCAGCCCCACGTTGAGCTGCATGCTCCCTTCCTCGGATTTCCTTGTACATCTATTTTTCCTTCTCTAAATTGCGCCCTCTCCAACCTCATCCACACATCTTATAATGACTGTAACAGCCTCTATATATCTATACCTACTCATAGAACTCACCTTGCTCATAACTAGAGAATTCCAACAGAAATCAAACAAAGGAAATGAACAACAAAATTAGAACACACCTCACCCAGCGTTTTCCTTCCAAATATATCCTTTGCTTTTTTTTTTTAAGATTTAATTATTGTACTTATTTATGGCTGCACTGGGTTTCCGTTGCTGCGTGCAGGGCCTTCTCCAGTTGTGGCGAGTGGGGGCTACTCTCTAGCTGTGCTGCAGACTTCTCATTGCAGTGGCTTCTCTTGCTGCCGAGCACGGGCTCTAGGGTGTGTGGACTCTGTGCTTGTGGCTCATGGCCTTAGCTGCTCCACAGCATGTGGGATGTTCCTGGATCTGGGATCAAACCCGTGTCCCCTGCATTGTCAGGCAGATTCTTAGCCACTGAGCCATCAGGGAAGCCACCTTTGCTTGGGTTTTATCTGCTGCCTTGGTGACATGAATAGAACATTAACCTCTAACTAAAACTCCCCAACCTCACTCAAGAGTCTAAAGCACATTTCAGTCAGAAATGCCCTCAGTAAAGGCCTCGAGATCCAGCGAGCTCTCCTGATTCAGAATACCTCAGAGGCTCAAGCTCAGCTCTTGGAGGAAACACTGTGTGGTGGGGCTTGATGACAGGGCGCAGAAGGGAGAATCCAGGTCACACATCGACTTTTGGCCTTGCTTGTCCAGCCTACACCATCCATCATTGGAGACCATGTGTTTCTTTGCTTCCCTGTTCCTTGGTACCGGAGCGTCTGCTGTTCTTTCTAAGGGAAGATGCCCTGCAATGAACCAGATATGGTGACCAGAGCTGTGGAGACTCCACCTGGAACCTGGCAGTGAGACCCCAAAGCCGGCAGGATCTGGGCCAGAAGAGCAGGCTGCACATTTCTGCAACCACCCTTGGTGGTGGTCACATCGCCTTTACTCTAAGCTGCGTATCTGACTCCGGCTGACCCAGCACTGATAAAGTTAGAGATGGTGGCATCAGGGCTCTGGACTGTCCTACAGGGTTTATCTGAGCCACTTTGCTCACCACCCCTCCTTTCACCGCAGGACTTCCCTACCTGGAGCAGGTGGAATGGTCTGTGCAACAGTCCCCAACATTTTGGCACTAGGGACTGGTTTTGTAGAAGAGCATTTTTCCACAGATTGGGGTGGAATGGTTTCAAGTGATGATTCAAGTGCATTCATGGTGCACTTTATTTCTATTATTATTGCATCAGCTCCGCCTCAGGTCATCAGGCGTAAGATCTCACAGGGTGGGGAGCCCTGGTTTACAGGGCTGCCCACCTGCGCTGTAGGATCAGATCCCTGAGCGCCAGTGTTTGATACTGCCCAGTTGGTACCTCAGAACCCCTGGTATCAATCCACTGGCCTTCTCATTACCTTGCTGGACTCAGTTACAGCCCACTGTCTGGTATTTGGTAGGAAACTGGCACAGTCTTGGGTTTCATCTTTGCCCGTTCTTGGTTTCAGGAAAACGACCTCAGCAAAACTGAGACTATGATGGGTTTTTCACCGTCTTTGCTAATATTCTGATATTCTTCCCTGAAGAAGTCACCTTCTTCACATCACTTTTCCCACACCTATTCAGTGCTCATCTCTCCTTAAGATTTAACATTTTCCAACTTTGTTCACAGGCTTCCCAGGTAGCTCAGTGGTAAAGAATTCCCCTGCCAAGGCAGGAGACATGGGTTCGATCCCTAAGTTGGGAGGATCCCCTGGAGAAGAAATGGAAACCCAGTCCAGTATTCTTGTCTGGAAAAGTCCATGGACAGAGGAGCCTGGTGGGCCACAGTCCATGGAGTAGCAAAGGAGTCAGACACGACTTAGCGACTAAAAACAACCTTGTTCACAGCTGATCAAATACCATAAAAAACTACAGAGAATAATGGTTGTCACAAAAGATGAGATCTGTATCAGGCTGAAGGGCAGGGAATGTTGCTCTAAGTAATTACTTTTCAGTGGAGAACTTAAATGACAAGCAATCATGAAGAAAAGAGTATCCAAAGTCACTTATTCAGTGAAGGATTGATTACATTGACCGAGTAAAGAAAAGGAACACGAGTAGCTGTAGGCCTTAATGGATGGAAAACGGTGGAGAGTACCGCTGAGTAGAGAACTCATCTCTGCCATCAGTGGAGAAAGATGGGCTCCTGGGCTTTCATTGTCCTTGAGCGTCATGAATCTTTCTCAAACTGTTTAGACCATGGCTGTTACTCTTCCTCTCTTCACTTGCAGATGGTTGTATGGACTTTGAATTGCTGCTCTTTGTAGCTATTCTTCGCTATTTACATCTCTAGTGACCCTGTTTACCACCTCTATGCATCTATTTCTCACATCACTGTATTCAGATATAACCCCTCTCTTATTTGCATTCTAATAAGACTTCCTATAGGATTCAATAGCACTTTAATTTTAAAATGTAAGTCAGGCAAATAGTTTTAGGTCCTGACAATAGTGCCTTGACTTTATTTTTTTTTCTGCTAATTGTGAAGAAAAGATAATAAAGTATTCTGAACACACCACCTGGCCTGGTGAAAGAGCATTAAGAATATTCTTTTATATCAGTAAAATCTATTTTTACTTTTTAAAGAGTCCAACTGCAGATTCAATTTAAATTCTTGTTTTTGCATCTGATTTCAAGTGCTTCAAAAACAGCTTCAAGCACCACACCTCATTAGATGACTTTAATTACAGTTTTTAAAATATATGAATAGCAAATGCATTCTGTCTAGCAGGGACATAACTTCAAATAATGCTATTTTCATTATGTGAAGCAGGCATAATGTTTGGATGGTATTCATATCTTCTTTAAAGTTTAAAGCCTTTTTCCCCTTGACTTTCTCTGCTTTCATATGTTTATGAGTCTAAACTATATAGCAAAATATTACTTTTATATTAACAGAAAACTAAATTTCAGAAGAAGCTCTGACATTGACACACTGAAATTGATTCCAGCCTCTGGCTTAAATCTTCCAGTCCCTCAGGCAGTGTTAGCGAGCACCAGCATCTCAGTAAGTTCCCATCGTCTAAACGTGCTTTAATCATCCAAGAGCTGGTTAGACACCAGACTCACTTCTAGTTTAAGAATCTAATGTAATGCTTATCTTCCCAATATCCCTAATGATACTAATAAATCTAAAAACTGCTTAATATTTTGTTTTTACTTCATTTTTTTATGTTCGAATTTCAGTGGAACAGTTCAGTACATCACAATCTTGTGCAAGTACCACTTCCATCTAGTTCCAAAATATTTCTGTCAATCCAGAGTAAAACCCCCTACCCAGTAAGCAGTTTTTCTGATTCCTTGCTCCCCTTCCCAACCTCTGCCCTTGGCAAACAACCGTCACCATTCTGTCTCCAAGAGTTTGTCTGTTATGATTATTTCACATACATGAAATCAACACAATGTGAATTTTACATCAGGCATCCTAAAATGTTGTCACATACATCTGTGCTAGAGCTTGTCCCAGCCCTTCAATGGCTGAATGATATTCCGTTGTATTCACAGCCCACATGTGTTTATCTATCCATCAGCTGAAAGGCATTTGGTCTGTCTTCACATTTTGGCTATTGTGAATAGTTCTGTGGTGAACATGCATGTATCTGTATACTGGTTTGGGTATCTCTTATCAACTATTCAGTTATATACTGAAGAGTGGAATTGCAGGATCAAGTGCTAATTCTACATTTAACTTTTTGTGGAGTTGCCAAACTATTTCCACATAGGCTGGAAATTTTACATTCCCTGCAATTTTTTATGAAGATTCCACTTTTTCCTTAGCTCACTCAAACCTATCATTTCCTGTTTTGTTTTTTTTTTTAAATATGTATTAGAGGATCCCAGAGGATGTGGAATGGTGTCCCAGTGTGGTTTTGACTCACATTTCTCTTAGGAATAATGATGTTGAGCATGCTTTTGTGTGCATGTTAGACAGTTGCATGTATTCTTTGAAAAAATGTTTTTCAAGTCCTTTGCACATCTTCCTATAATTTTTTTGATTTGTTTTTATTTGTTGTAAAAATAGTTAATGTACTTAGTCGCTCAGTCATGTCTCTTTATGACTCCATGGACTGTAGCCCACCAGGTTCCTCTGTCCATGGGGATTCTCCGTCTAGAATACTGGAGTGGGTTGCCATGCTCTCCTCCAGAGGATCTTCCCAACCCAGGAATCAAACCTAGGTCTCCCACATTGCACACGGATTCTTCCCTATCTGAGCCATAGGGAAGTCCTTATCAGGTATAAGAGCTGCAAATATTCTCCCATTCTGTAGGCTGTCTTTTCACTTTCTTGGTAATGTCTTCTGATACACAAAGTTTTCAGCTTTGATAGTTAGACTTACCTGCTTTTGGAGTCATGTCTAAGAATCTCTTGGCATTTATTTTGGATATTTCTCAGCCATTATTTCAAATATTTCTTTTGCTCTGTTCTTACATTCTTCTCATACTGTAATTTCATAGACCTGAGTGTTCCGTATCCCTGGATATCCCTTTTTGTTTTACTTTCCTTTCCTCTTTGCATTTCAGTTTCAATTAACACATCTTCAGGAACACTGACTGCTTCCTTGGTGCTGTTCAGCCTATAAAGGAGCTGACTCAAGATATTCTGCATTCATGATCCCATGATTCTAAGTTTCTAACATTTTCTTTTTTCTTAGCATTTCCACTTATCTCCTTATATTATCTATCTGATCTTTTATGGTTTGTGCTTTTCTCTGTAGCCCGCCAGGCTCCTCTGTCCATGGGGATTCTCCAGACAAGAATACTGGAGTGGGTTGCCATGCCCTTCTCCAGGGGATCTTTCCGACTCAGGGATTAAACTTGAGTCTCCTGTATCACAGGCAGATTCTTTACCATCTGAGCCACCAGAGAATCCCATTAAAATATTAATCATTGTTATTTACACTGTCTATTAGATAATTCACAATATCTGTTTTATATTTGAATCTAGTTTTGATGACGGCTTTGTTTCTTCAGACTGTTTTCTCTCGCCTTTTAGCTGCCTTATAATTTTCATTATCAATATGCAATGTTATATAGGTAGTAGAATTAAGGTAGACAGGTCCTTAGTGTAAGTATTCACATTGATTTGGCCAAGAGTTGGGCGAAACCTATCTTTTTAGGTATAGATGCAAGAGTCTTCAAATTTCTATCATCCTTGTTTTTGCCTTTGTTCTGGACTGTAGGCTTTTGTGGGCTTCCCAGGTGGCTCAGTGGGTAAAGAATCCACCTGCAATGCAGGAGACATGGGTTGGATTCCTGGGTCTGGAAGATCCCCTGGAGGAGGGCATGGCAACCCACTCTAGTATTCTTGCCTGGAGAATCCCATGGACAGAGGAGCCTGGTAGGTTACAGTCCATGGGACTGCATAAAGTCAGACATGACTGAAGCGACTTAGTATGCATGCACATGTAGGCTTTCATCCTGTATGTTTTGGTAAGGTTGTGGCAGGGGACTTTGTATAATGTCCCAAGTAAGCCTTAGAGTTTAATTTGGCTGATATCACGGGTCTCTGACCTTCTTGAGTGCTTCACCAGTAAAATGGTCTCTTTACCCCCTCAGATTTCTACTCCCTATCCTGCCCACTGGATTCTCAATACATTTCTATGAATCATTAACCTCTGCTGGCTAGAGGCTTCCCTGCTCCATGTGACCCAGGAAGGCAAAGGAGGGCAAGATGAGGAGGGATTCCCTTCCAGAATTGGCAGAACATTTCACAGTTGGACTCTGGTACTTCCCCTCCTACAGTGTAGGTCTTCAGAGAAGCCTCTGTGTTTTCCTGGTGGTTATATTTTCCCTTCTCTGCAATGTAAGGAGCATGAAGAGGACCCCATGTGAAGAACCCGATGGGGATCCTGGAGATAGAGCCCAGGAAGCAGACCCCTCACCTAGATGGTAGTCTTCAGGAGCTTCTCACTGTCATCCTAGTTCACATTCGTTCTGGGGAAGTTTATCAAAACTACCACCTCGGCACCCCTGTTAGTTTACACCTCCGAGGACGTCTGCTCCAGGTGAACTAATCTTTATCTCTCTGTGTTCATTTGTCTCCACAGTTTGTGATAGTGATTTGCCCTGTTAGTTTATGATATTGGATCAATAATTTTGGGTTTCCCAGGTGGCACTATTGGTAAAGAACCTGCCTGCCAATGCAAGAGACATAAGAGACGCTGGTTTGATCCTTGGGTCAGGAAGATCCCCTGGGGGAGGGCATGGCAACCCACTCCAGTATTCTTATCTGGAGAATCCCATAGACAGAGGAGCATGGTGGACTACAGTCCATAGGGTTGCAAAGAGTCAGACATGACTAGAGCAACTTAACACACACACATCAATAATTTGTAAGTCCTTTCGGAAAGATCTAATGACATTTCCAGTAAAAAGAGGTCATTTTGAAGGGATGTGAATATATCACTAGCTCTGACTTTTCCTAAGGAATTTTGTTTCTTTATGAAGTACGTTAAATGCAGCCATTCAAAGAATACATGTCCATCATTATCTGGAAGAAAATTATGCTAGAAAATTTAAACAATTTAAATGTTTAGTCTTATTAAAATAATTTTATACTACATATTATTTCTTTAAAAAGTGTGTATACAATTTTCCTCTTCAACTCAGTTGGCCATATTTTTATGAATAATTCATAATTCATACATAATTTTTTTCCACTGAAAAATATTAAGAATTTATCCTTTAAATTTACATACTCCCAAATTATGTATTTTTAGCACATTCTCTCTTTAAATATAAGATGCAAACATAGTACTTTCCCTAATAATTTGCTTACTGCCTGAAACACTGCCTCAGGAATTCTAGCCTATGACATTTTGATAAAAGCAGCTGAAGAAGTGTGAAATAGTTAATTAACAGTCTTATTGAAGATAAATGAAAGATTAACATTTATGTTCACACCTGTAAATTGAAGGGAGTTCTTATTCAGATAATGAAATTGTACACCCAATGCATTTGATCCATTTTCAGCCTAAAAGATAAAAGTTAAATTATATTATCTATTTCTCCATCTAAAAATTCAGGGAGCATCGTAGGCAAAGATGAGGATAGGTAGAACTACGTTAATGATAATTTTAAACTTAACTTTGGTAGATGATTAATCCGTCCTTAACACCAAAATACCAAATGATGTGTTTGGTTTATTTGGCTTCATTTTATTGCAGTGGCCCAAAAAATGAAACTTCAAGAGAAAACGCTTTTTTAACATCTCCAGGTAATTCTACTAGAACCCATAACAGTAAACTTCAGTAGTAATGTTTTAAGGCACTGGCACACATCACATAATGCTAGGGCTCTTTAAGCTGCCCCAGAGCAAAGAAAGGAAAGGGAAAATAACAGCTTCTTTCTCAGAAACAGAAATATAACTGTATCATAAAATTGCACACAAAAGACAACTCTGAACCTAGTTGACTTCAAATATCAATATACAAATCACAAATAAAATAGAAACAAACAGGGACTTCCCTGGCAGCCCAGTGGTTAAGACTCCAAACACCCACTGCAGGGGCACGGGTTCGATTCCAGTTGGGGAACCAAGATGCTGCATGCCAAGTGGTATGGCCGAGAGAAATTTAAAAAAAAATTTTTAAGTAAATATTTACACTGTACAATAAAACAGTAATACATAATAACTAAATGGGATTGATTCTAGGAGCAAAAGGGTGATTCTAATTAAGGTATACATTCATATGTTTATATGTATAAATCTTAATATGAAAAGAATGTGATAATCTATACATAATGTGATAACCTATTTACTTGTACAGAAAACATTTGACAAAACACCACCTTGAAAAGATAACTAAAAGGTATATGAAATAGGAATCCATGTATCTTTTTTATTATAATACATAAAAAATATATTCTTAGCCTAAAACCGAGCATTGTGTTTATTTATTTAATGCACCACTAAAGTGAGGAACTAGGCAAGAATGGTCATTTCAGTTAAATCGGCGTTGTAGGGAGCTCTGAGGGTCTGGCCCTCAACAGAATGCTGAGGTGGGGGGGGGGTTAAATCTGTCAGAATCAAGTTCATCAGAACTCTCAGTTCAGTTCAGTTCAGTCGCTTAGTCGTGTCTGAATCTGTGACCCCATGAACCGCAGCATACCAGGCCTCCCTGTCTATCACCAATTCCTGGAGTCCACCAAAACCCATGTCCATTGTGTCGGTGATGCCATCCAACCATCTCATCCTCTGTCGTCCCCTTCACCTCCTGCCCTCAATCTTTCCCAGCATCGGGGTGTTTCAAATGAGTCAGTTCTTCACATCAGGTGGCCAAAGTATTGGAGTTTCAGCTTCAACATCAGTCCCTCCAATGAACAGCCAGGACTGATCTCCTTTAGGATGGGCTGGTTGGATCTCCTTGCAGTCCAAGGGACTCTTGAGAGTCTTCTCCAACACCACAGTTCAAAAGCATCAATTCTTCAGCATTCAGCGTTCTTTATAGTACAACTCTCACATCCATACATGACTACTGGAAAACCATAGCCCTGACTAGATGGACCTTTGTTAGCAAAGTAATGTCTCTGCTTTTTAATATGATGTCTAGTATATAACTAGACATAGTTATATGCTATAACTTGGTCATAACTTTCCTTCCAAGGAGCAAGTGTCTTTTAATGTCATGGCTGCAATTACCATCTGCAGTGATTTTGGAGCCCAGAAAAATAAAGTCAGCCACTGCTTCCACTGTTTCCCCATCTATTTACCATGAAGTGATTAGAACTCTGGAGAACAGTCAAAAATACATAGGAATGCAATGAACATTCCATCAGGACAAAGCTGACTTAAGCACAGTAGGAAGGCTCTGTGGCCTTTGAACTTAATTGTGTCACTTCCCCTGTCTGGGTGGTGGCAAAGATGGTAGCCGTGTTCCCAGCATGGTGGTCTGGCCATGGAGGGAGCAAAGTGGGCTTTGTTCTCAAGGAACTGTGCTGTCTCTTAAGCTGGTCTGATGGTTTCCTGATTGACACAAAACATTTGTGTCTGTTTAGCCTAATTTGAATTCTCTTGCGGAGTGAGAGTCCCTAAGTAAATAGCATCGCTTGGCAACATTGAAATTAAAAAGCCACTGCTGCTTGGGATGAAAGATTACAGTTGGGACATAAATAGACAGGCCAAAGAGCCTTGGAGGGAAAGGCAAGGAGAGAGTTAATTCAGGGCATAGGGACTTCAGAATTCTCCGGCATATAATAGGGTAGCTAGAAAGCCAGCCCCAGACCCAGGGGAAAGTCCTGCTCAGGAGGAAAGGGAGAAGCTGAGGCTTTCCCCTCTCGCTGATTGTTAGACTCGGTATAAGCAGAGTGCAGGCTAATGAAGGGAAGTAAACAGACTGGCCAAGCACTGAAGGAGTGCCATAGCACAGAGCCTATCAGCAAACCCTGGTACTACAGCTTTCTTCTTTCCTTTCTGTGGCTCTAAACATGTAAGGGATTCTGTGTCAAGCCAATAGCTTGCCATAATCTAAAGAAGAGACTTCAGAGACCACACATTACAAAGAATACAAGCTTTAAAAAAAATAGTGTAGAGAGCCATAGTGTAGAGAGCCGTCAAACCACAAGCAGCTACAATTGTAGCAAAGAATAAACAACAAAATCGAAGGAGGCTAGCAATTTGATTTCCAGATTTATCATATACTATTCAAAATATTCAGGTTTCAACACAAAATTATGAGACATTAAAAGAAATGTAAATGATATCCCACTCAGAAGAAAGAAAAGAACAGAAATTATGTTTTAAGAGGACAACATGGACTTACTAACAAAGACATTAAATCCACTGCTTTATATATAATCAAAAGCTATGGGAACCAGGGACAAAGAACCAAACAAAACCAAGATAATGATGTCTTAGCAAACTGAGAGTATGAACAGAGATAGAATTCATAATAAGGAACCAAATACAAATTCTAGAGTTCAAAAGTACAATAACGGAAATGAAAATTTCACTAGAGAGATTTAAAAGCAGAAGAAAGAATGGCAAGGAGGGTGATAAATCGAGAGGAGAGCAGGTGAACCTAGAATTTAGCCAGTGGTGACTTCTGCATGGCTTGAGCCCTATGCTAGGTTCTCTCTCACTATCCAAACCCACTTCCAGCTTGGTCCCCTTTGAAGGAAGCAGTGTAGCTGTCAACACCTACATGCCATACAACTGTCCACATAACAGAAATGATGTTTATATTATTTAAAATTTAAAATTGATCATTTTGATATATTTGTAGAAAAATGGGAAAACATATAAAGGAAGGTAAAAGAATCAACTGAGGGGCCCATTCAATTTTTGAATAAACACTGGAAACGGACACTTAGAAAAATAAAATTATCTTTGGAGTTGAAACGAAGCTTTGTAGACTTTCAAGGCTGAAAAAAAATAATGACAAAATAGAGTTTGCGGATACTTCTTATTGTGCTGTGTGCTATGATCACTGAGTCATGTCTGACTCTTTGCAACCCCACAGCCTGTAGCCTGCCAGGCTCCTCTGTCCATGGTATTTCCCAGGCAAGAATACTGGAGTGGGTTGCAGTTTCCTCCTCCAGAGGATCTTCCCAATCCAGGGAACTCATGTTCCTGCATTGCAGGCAGATTCTTTACCACTGTGCTTATTAAAATATTAAAATAAAATACAACAGCCTAAATGTGATAATAACCACACAAGTCTTGTCCTCACATCTCAGCACATTTTTGTAGCTTTTCAGCACCTCGCTGTGTTTCTTTTCATTTGAGAGAATGCTTATGTCTCTAAATGAACAGAAGATTAAAGGTATGAGAGGAATAGAGAGCTATTGTTTGCCTATTACCTCCTTGCACTTTAGGGAAAAATTATACCCCAGTAATGCTCTCAAATTATTATCTGTTTACTCTTTCCTTTAAAACATACATATTTGAGAAAATGAAATGCCAAGGACTCCCCTGGTAACACTTCCTTTTGCAGCCCTCATGCTGAAAAAAGTTTCTTTGTAATGTCTAGGCTAAATTGCTTCTATTACAGTTTAAGCTAATTCTTCTCAGCTCTATCCTTAGTGAAAATACAGGGCAATTTCCCCCAAACACAATGCTCTTGAATACAACTTAATTTACCTCTGGTCTTTTCCATCCTGTATTAACTGTTTCATTAACCTTTTCCCGTAGAGGCTACTTAAGTCTCCTCGTTACCGTATGAATTTCAGAATGAAGTTTCCTCAACTGCAAGTAATAGATGTTGCAAATCCTAATTAGAAAAAAAGCATAAACTCAAAGTATTTTTATTTTGTGTTGCTGCTTTACATATATCCATATGTAATTCTGCTATATCCAAATATATTACTGTACTTGCATTTTAAAAATAAGCACTCCATTATTTTCTCATTTTTAGCTTACTGAACACTGAAATCTCTGTGGACTTCCCCCCAAAATTGTACTGAAATAGACTAAATGTGTAACTCACATTTCAAAGTGCAAAGAAAAGAGAGAAAGGCTTTACCTCAATGGATTCAGCTGTCCCCAGAAAGCAGAAGAGACCTTCAGAAAACAAGGTTAACAAGGAATCTAAATTATTTGTAAAATCAACAACTAAGCTATACCAATAAAACTAATGTTCTTCCTATGTCCCAGGGGGCACTAGTGGAAAAGAGTCTGCCTGCCAATGCAGGAGACACAAGAGACTAGAATTGATTCCCTGGGGTGGGAAGATCCCCTGGAGGAGAAAATGGCAACCCACTCCAGTGTTCTTGCTTGGAGAATCCCATGGACAGAAGAGCCTGGTGGGCTACAGTCCATGGGGTCACAGAGGGTCAGACACAACTGAGCAACTGAGCACACACATAGTGAACAAATAATCCCAGGAAAGAAAAACATGAGCCAAAGATAAAACAGTTTTCCCCACCTCTCCTCTGGAACTCTGCAAGTCTCTTTCAGCAGCACCCTCCATTCTGGGTGGTGGAAAACTTCCATTTTGTTGTTGTTGTTGCGGGGGAGGGAGGGGGTGCTGTTCAACTGAAGCTGGTAGCTCCCTGGGGCTACTGGGCAACTAACTTGAGTCTGCTGAAGCTGAAACTCCAGTACTTTGGCCACCTCATGTGAAGAGTTGACTCATTGGAAAAGACCCTGATGCTGGGAGGGACTGGGGGCAGGAGGAGAAGGGGACGACAGAGGATGAGATGGCTGGATGGCATCACTGACTCGATGGACATGAGTTTGAGTGACCTCCGGGAGTTGGTGATGAACAGGGAGGCCTGGCGTGCTGTGATTCATGGGGTTGCAAAGAGTCAGACACGACTGAACTACTGAACTGAACTGAACTGAACTGGGCCCAATTGAGATGTGCCATAATACAAATTATATACTGGAATTTGAATGTTCTAGTAGGAAATCAAGGATGTCAAATATCTTATTAATAATGCTTTGTGTCAACTATATATTAAAATCTTTATATGTAGATCGAATAAAATATATCAAAAGTAATGTCATTTTTAAAGCTTAGGTGGCAAGGAGGAGATTTAAAAGCATGCACACAGGGTGCTTTTACAGCCAACGTGTTCTTTCTACTGGACAGGACTGGTCTAGCCCCGGACTGGCAAACTGAAGCTGTGGGTCCAGTCAGACCTGCTGACAGATTGGGGTAAATAAAGCTTCATTGAAACACTGTCAAGTCCATTCATTTACCTGTAATCCAAGGAGGTTTTTGTGCTTCAGTGGTAGAGATGAATGAAAAAAGAAAGTGTTAGTCACTTGGTCGCGTTCCACTCTGTGACCCCATGGACTGTTAGCTCACCAGGTCCCTCTGTCCATGGGATTCTCCAGGCAAGAATACTGAAGTGGGTCACCATTCTCTTCTCCATGGGATCTTCCTGACCCAGGAGTCAAACCCGTGTTGCCTGCATTGCAGGCAGATGTTTTACTGTCTGAGCCACCAGGGAAGCTGAGTAGCAGTAGCAAAGCCTGCTTAGTTCACAAGGTTGAAATATTCACTCTGGATCCTTACATAGTGAGTGTGCCGACTCAGCTCTAGAAAGACAACAGCAGACTCAAGGTGTGAAAGTGAGGGAGGAATTTAATTGGGATAATTTGTCGGAAAGGGAAAGAAGGAAAAGATATATCCTCTGTACAATAACTACAAAGGAAACCAAACTGCATAGCCCAGAAAATAAGTCATTTTCTTAGATACGTCTTTTGAATATAAAAAGATTTTTAATTTTAAGGAAGCCCAATTTATCCTTTTGTTCCTTTTATTTAAATATTTCTTTTTTTATATTTTTGTGAGTACATTGCAAACTGAATATTTAAATAAGTACATCCTATTGTTTATTGCTAATATATAGAAATACAACTCATTCTATCAATTACTGAGAGTAGAATGTTGAAATCTCCAAATATATCTGAGGTCTTTTCTCTCTTCACATTTCCAGATTTGTGTAAACTCCTTCAAGCTTAAAAAGTGACTACAATTTAGGATGGTCACATCTTCTCATCCTCTCAGCCAGTTAATCCTTTCATTATTACAGAATGACTTTCTTTTATCCATTTTAATATTCAATTCCCTGAAGTCTAATTTTCCTTGTGGTCATATAAACCATTCAACTATTTTATCTATTTATATTTTTGGCTTAGTTTTTGCATAGTGTCTCTTTTTCATGTACTTTTAGTCTTCCACTTTCCAACTATATTTGAATCACTATTTAGATTTCTGTTTCACAGCATTGTTTAGAGCTTCATTCCAGCCAATCCAACAACCTCTGGTTTCTAATTTCACCACTTAAACTATCTATCGTTAATGTGAGTGTTGATAATAAGTGCAAATCTACCATCTCAATATTCTTTTCTATTTGTCTTACATGTACTTTCCCCCTTTTTTCCCCTTCTATATCTATTATCTCTTAGATTAAGCTTTTTTTAAACTGTTTCTAGTTTCTCTTTACTATCAGTTTTATCAGTTTTTCTTTTTCTCTCTTTTATTGGTTGATCTACACTTTTAATATAATCCATCTTTAACTAATTAATTTTATACTACTTCACATATTATATGAGAAGTTTACAACAATATGCTTCAATCCATCCATCCCATTCTCTGTGCTACTGTTCTTAGATATTTTACTTCTACGTATTCTGTAAGCCCCATGCTACACTGAGTGTTTTTTTAATATAAAAAGTTAATAAATATGTTTCAAGATTAATAAGTGAGGAAAGTCATTAAACTTAGTTATACTTTATCCAATTTCATTCCTTTGTGAAGATTTTAATTTCCTTCTTATATAATTTTGCTTCAGCCTGAAAGACTTCCTGAATATGCCCTTCAGTGTAGGTCTCCTGATGACAAAATCTCCCAGCTTTTGTATGTCTACAAACGTTTTATTTTGCCTTTCCTTTAAAAATCATCCTTGGTGAATAGAGAATTTTAGTTTATATATTTTTTTTTCTTTCAATAAATTCAAAATATATCTTTATTTTGTTCTTACGGTTTTTATAACAGAAATCATCTACTATCCTTATTCTTCTGTATTTAATGAGTATTTTTCCCTCTGGTTTTCTTTATGGCTGCCTCTCACAAGTTTTCAGAAATTTCATCCTGCTTTTGTATAGTTTTGTTATGTTTATTCTACTCTTGTTCATCAAATTTGTTGGATATATATCCCGTCTCTGGAAAACCAACTCTTCCCATGTATGACTACCTAATACTGTCTCACAGATCTGTACCACTTTGTTCAATTTTTAAATTCTTTTTTGGGGGAGGGAAAACTTTGATAATTTCTATTGCTATGGATTCAAGTATTTTGCTCTTTAGTTCTGTATCAGCAAGTCTTCCATTAATCTCACCCGAGGGTGTTTTTTATTTTTTTAATTTCAGACACTATACTTTTCGTATTTAGAAGCTTGTCTTTATATCTTCCACTGGTGATTGGTGCGTGCTCAGTCATGTCTGACTCTGTGACCCCATGGATTGTAGCACTCCAGGCCTGGGCAAGTAGTTAAGTCAGTTTGAATTGATTGGCTCTCTTTTTAGGTTTGTTTTCAAGATTGGTCATGTTCACCCAGGTAACATAGCCTTAGAAGGTTTAACCACTCTGCCTTGTGTGGACACAAGCTCCTCCCAGCACTGTGAGGACTCTAGACGTTGTCTCTCCACCAATTGGTGGTGGTTCTCTCCCCAGCCTCAACCAATTTCCTCTCATGCAATCACAGATCAATTCTCAGCTGAAGAACTGCAGGAAGCCCTCTGCAGATCTCTGGGGCTCTGTGACCCTGCGAAGCCCCACCCTCTGTTCCAGGTGACCCACCCACCCTGAAATCAGAGCTGTGCCTCTGAGGTCAGCAAGGTCAGCAATCTCCCTCAGGGGCCCTCCTCCGCATCCTGCAGATGAAACCTGAACTTGGAGCTACTGCTGAACTGACCTTGTCTCTTTCCCTTCCCTGGGGATACAGTGGTGCGCTATCTTTTGTCTAATGCCTAAAAGTCAGTATTTCATACATTTTGTCAAATTGTTTAGTGCATTATGCCATAATCTTCAAAACTGGTTGTCTCTTAATCTCTCTTCTTAGAAAGTTTTACAGTTGACCCTGTATTCATTTTATCTTCCCTTTTAGCCATTTTTCCATTCTGTTTATTTTATGTTTTTTGTGTTCCTTTTAATTTTTTTTCTTCATCTTTGTTTTTTATTTCCAATTCTGTCTGACATATTTTATTTTATTCCTGAGTTTTTCTATTTTGCTGTCATTTTAATTTCTTCCATCATTTTCTAAGAGTGCTCTATCACATTTGGAAGCAATAGATGACATGTAATCTGTTTTATGGGAATGTCTTTCTGGCATCCTCTCATTGTCGCTGGGGTACTGTGCTGCTTTTCCATCACTCCTAATGACTGTGTGGAATCAGAAGCTGACACTTTTTGAGGCTTGACACTTTTTGCAAGATCCGTTTTTATGAAGTCAACATGGGGCCATACGTTGTAACTTTTTTACTCTGCGAGTACTCTTGTTTTAAGATTTTTTTTTTAATGTGGACCATTTTTTTTAAGTTTTTATGGAATTTGTTACAATATTGCTTCTGCTTTATGTTTCAGCTTTCTGGCCGTGAGGCACGTGGGATCTTTGCTCCCCAACTAGGGATTGAACCCATACCCCCTGCACTGGAAGGTAAAGTCTTAACCACTGGACCATCAGGGAAGTCACTGCTGTAGTTTTCTTGTTTGTTGGTTTTCAAGGTTCCCTAGTCCTGTTTCTTCCATTAGTTTTGGCCAGGATTTTGCTTCCTTTTGCTTTGATATCCTGGTTTGCTCAATTTTGTTTCCACCTTGAGTGCTGCCCCTCAGTGTGGGACTTGAAGGTGACCAGCCTTGACTGATCAGTTTACAGAAATCACAGAAATTTGAGAGTTCAGGTGCCTCAGTCCTTGATACATAGGACCATAGGTCTCAACTCTAAGACCGAGCACTAGTCAACTCAGTTTCAGCCGCTACTCTTGCCCCATTTTACTGAGGGCTATCTTGTTCTAGGTGCATGACTTACCTTATTTATTCCTTGTGATTCTTTCTACACAGACGCTGATAGCCTGCAGCTCTTAAGGATTTTCTCCATCCACTTGTACTTTGGGGTCTGGGAGGATATCTAATTTTTTTGTTACTGCATTAGAGATTCAGGGAAATTATACAAAAACATTCCACCACTACTGCTGTCCTCTACAGATAACACACTTCATGCCCATCGTCTCTTCCGTTTGCCTTTGCTCTATTTTCAAAATAGGAAAATTAGCTTGGATTGTGGATAACCTTCACCCCAAATCACTTTCTAAATTGTTGCCTCAATCCCCATGTGCCTCTGCTTCTTCTGTAGTTGCAAATGTATTTTATATTATCTTGCTGCTCTTATTCAAGTGCATTTATACTCAGTATTCTTACTTTTACGTGTGCATGTGTGGTCAGTCGTGTCCAACTCTTTTGTGACCCCATGGACTGTAGTTCGCCAGGCTCCTCTGTCCATGAAATTCTGCAGGCAAGAATAATGGAGTGGGTTGCCATTTCCTCCTCCAGGGGATCTTCCCACCCCAGGGATCAAACTCGGGTCTCCTGCATTGGCAGGTGGATTCTTTACCACTGAGCCACTTGGGAATCTACCCTTACTTTCATGAGAACTTCACTAATGCTGGCCCAGCCAGTGTGGTTCCGAGATGTGAAGTTTGTGCATAGAGCATCAGTAGTCATGAAAATCTAGAATGTATGTGAAGTGGCAAGTTAGTGCAAAGAAACACATGAAGTAAAACAACGAGTTTAGCAAAATAGAGAAGGTAACCTAAAAAAGTCCTGAAAATACCATTGTTCTGTGTGGTAGAAAAGAAAGCATTAGGATTCAGATTTCTCTAGGGAACACTTTTTGGCTGCCAAGCTAGAGGTGATTTGAAGCCCTTTTTAAACTGGCTTGTGTTACTTGGACATCCTTGGGCTGATGGTTACGCCTAAACATCCTGCTAACATTAGGCAAATAAGTAGTTTTGTTTAAAAATATTTTCAAGGTTTTCTTTTTTAATATATCTGTGTAAAATTTAAAAATGATGAAGTATACATATTAGAGCTTATGCATCCTTGCGGCTTTTATAGAACCTTTAGTTAGCTCTGTCACAAAATCTAAAGTACTCTATTAAAATCATCTGTGTTTATGTCTGTCTCTCTCCTGCTAGGCAGGGGCCATGTCTTTTCCACAATTTTATATCTAGTGCCCAGTAAAATAGGATATAATTTGAAAGTCTCATATAGAAATCCCAGACTAATGCACTAGACCAGTCCATAAATTCAATTAATTTGTCTGACAGTATGAAAATGGAAGAGCTCACTTAAAACTGAGAACCATAATCTAGTGGGTAGACTGTGATTACCTCACTGAGGCTGACTTTGCTTGAGGGGAACTTTTCATTGATTTCTACAAGAGAGTTATGGAAAAGATCAGTGAACCTGGAGACGTCTACAGAGTCCTGGAAATGGTTAGCAGGTGTCAGCTAGAAGTGACAGGAAGAAAAAAAACTCACCAAATTTGCACTAATTATATATCATTCATCTGGACTGCTCACAACTTCGGTCACTTTTACAAACCAGGACCAATATTAGTAACAATAATTAAAGGTATTAATTGATCTCTTTAATTCTCTTTGTCCTTTTGTATTTTCCCCTCATATTTTTAAATCACTAATTCTGTTTTCTAAAAAAAATTCAATGTCTGCAAGATATCCAAAGCTAACCTATTATATTAATTTATATTATCAATGATTGACTCCTTTTAAAGTATTAAATGACCTCTTGGATTCCCACATAAACATTTCTGGGAAATGAGGAAAAAAAAAAAAAACTCCTCTGATGAGAATAAGAATGAAAACCAAGACTTCCTAAACAAGTACTACAATACAGAGTGAAGGTTCTACAAATTGAAAGGCATATGGGAATAAAATGGAAAATATAATTGCTTGATTTTGACACACATTTTGCTGTGTCAAAAATACACAAATGATGGAAAGCTTTATGAGGCAATACTTCACCCCTTAAGCCCTCTGTTCTGTGGTCAGTTCAGGGTTTATTCCCAGCAGACATCTCTGTCCCTACAGATGGGATGTGGTCCTATGTACATCTCCTCAGACTGTACCCTTCTGGTATCATTTTAATTCCCTTGAAAATAATAAAAATTAGAGGAAAAAAATGCTATGTTCTAAATTTTCTTGATTCCACTGGACCCAAAAAGCTATGCTGCTGAAGGCTGCCATTTGTCATGAGCTCCCCTAGACTTGACATCAGAGGTGAAGTTTCATTTCCATTCTTTGAGGGGGCCATTCCAGATGAATGGCTGAGCAGCTCATCCTCCAGCTGTGAGCTTTAATTACCACCAAACAGCATGGCAGCCATGCATGCGTGTTCTTGTTTGGAGAGTTGAATGCTTGTGGCTTCTCTATTGGAAGTAAGAATAAGGTCAAAATTACTAAAATTTGTGGACACTTACTCACCAGGCTACTAACTGAGGAGGAGAAGATGAGTCAGAGTGCCCAGAATTTTCTCAAATCTAAGAGGCTTACAGAAAGTCAACCAAAGGAATCTGCAATGAGTCGTTAGTAAATGTTTAGGGCTTGTGGGCTGTTCCTGTTACAACTTGTGACTCTGTTGCTGTATGACACTGATAATATGCAAATGAATGAGCCTGGTCGTGTTCTAATAAAACATTATTTAAATTTGGATTTCACACAACTTTTGTGTACCATGAAATATATTCTTCTTTTGATTTTTTTCAGTGAATTTTAAATGTTAAAAAACCTTCTCAGCTGGTGGGCCATACCAAAACAAAAATGTATCCAGTGCCGTTAATATACATTTACAAAGTTTACTACATAAATATCTTTACATCACAACCTAAGAATGCAATCTTAGTCTCAATTTTAGTTTTAGCTTATGAAAATATATTCAGAAAAAAATCCTGGAAACATATATAAACACATTAGTATTTTAATCTCTAAAACTAGGATTTTTGAATTCATTCCATTTAGTCGTTTATGCATTTTAATGGATTTTTCCAAACTAGCTGATGTGAATTATAATTTTAATTCCAAAACAGTGTAATCTCAGTCACTCCGATGTGAAAGATAGAAACAATTTATAATTCCCAGTGTATAAAACCATATGTTCCCACATATGCTTTGTTTTTGTATAGTAAACACATATTCACTTTCTAATTATAAAAATGATAACATTTACTAACACTGAGAATGGTTTGTTCTACCTTCAAACATTTTGGGCACTACTGTTTTTAATGAGCAAATATTCTAGCTGGAGCACCGTTCTAGCTCAGCTATCGGCATTTACTGGGACCCAGTCTGGAAATCTGCAGTCCTTGAGGTTTCAGACTCACTGCACTGGCCTCAGCATCCCAGGTGTTCAGCAGCTCCCTCCAAATAGTGTCCGCATCAGCACGCTTCTAACTGGCTTGTACTTGTGTTGCGGCTGGAAGAGGTCCTACCCCCTATCAGGCCCCTCCCTGCTCTTGTCTCAGATTCTGAGGATTCCTGTGCCTCCCACTCTGTCCTACACCAAAGGCCCTGATGCTGGGGGTGGGGGCCTCTAGGCTGAGCTCCTGTATTTTCTCTCTCTCTGATTCACTCCTGTTCTTGCCACAAAGCTTCTCTACCTCTTCTCCAGACAAGTGGGCTTTCTTGTTTTCACATCCTGACTTCTCTGTGATTGCACCCTGCAGGAAAGGTTGAGTTACAGATGTCCAGACGTCGTGTTGCTATGTAAGAGATGAGCATTTTTTTAGGAGACAAGCTCTGAAGACACAAGGACTTGATATCACCCTTTGTTCGAATGCTGTCCAGCTCTTCCCAAATGGATGAGACTCCCTGGGCCGTGTGGTTAGAGCCAAAAAGACGACAGCCTGGGAAAACATCTGTCTGCCCTTGCATCTTCTTACATCATCACTTTGCAACCTCAGGCCCGTGAAACTTGGATGAATCCTGTCATCTTTTCTGTGTCAGGTGGGGACTGCCCTGGGTATTTCAGGAGACGGTGGTCTCGGTGTGAGCGGAAGCCACGACCTCAGTGAGGATGGTCACGGGCACAGAGCCGTGGTGGTGGAGCCGCCGGGGCTCCTGGGGCTCCGGCAGGGTCCGGGGTTCCTGCTCTCTACTCTGGGGTCAGACTTTGGGCCATGTAGAGGCCACTTAGCATGCCCTGCACAGTGTTGTCTGCCTCCTTCCCCTCAGGACTCACCTCTTCACATTCAGGACCACCTCCCGACACCCTCTTAGTCAATATAACCAGTGTCATGGACAAGTGGCTGGCTCTCTCTCCCGACCCCACCTGGGTCTTCCCTCCAACTGTTGTTTGGAATCTCTTTCCAAAAACTGTTCTACATGACTCATTTCTCCCTTAAAAATTCTAGCATGGGACAAATAATAGCAATGGAGAGTTTGCTTTTGAATGTGTTTTTTATACTGAAATGCTAGCTTTCTGTGTGTACCTGGTGAACATCTGTTCTCTCTTCCTATTCAGAGATAAAATGAGGTCAGGTAATTTATGGTGATGTGATCACAGGTGACACAAGGTCAGAGCCTCTCGCAGCTGATATTTGAAAACACCTAAAGTGTTGAGTGGGGCTTCCCAGGTGGCGCTAGTGGTAAAGAACCTGCCTGCCAACGCGGGAGACACAGGAGACACAGGTTTGATCCCTGGGTTGGGAAGATCCCTGGAGAAGAGCATGGCGATCCACTCCAATATACTTGCCTGGAGAATCCCACAGACAGAGAAGCCTGGTGGGCTGCAGTCCATGGGGTCACAAAAGAGTCAGATACAACTGAGCAACTGAACAACAACAATAACAACAACAAAATGGTGAGGACGTGTCTCTCTGAGATGATGAGTGAAAGTGAAGTCACTCAGTCATGTCTGACTCTTTGTGACCCCGTGGACTGTAGCCTACCAGGCTCCTCCGTCCATGGGATTCTCCAGGCAAGAATACTGGAGTAGAGTGCCATTGCCTTCTCCAGGGGATCTTCTTGACCCAGGGATCAAACCCAGGTCTCCCGCATTGAAGGCAGACGCTTTAACCTCGATGATGAGGTTGTGTAACAGGATCTGGCAAGAACTCCCTGCCCCTAGCATTCAGGGCCAACTGCAAATTCTGTTCGGGCCCAGACAAGCGACGTGAAGGGATACAATTGGATGGGCAGAACCCAGAAGCTTGGATGTCCAGGAACCTAGGCCACTACTTTAACAACTTTATAACCATAGGAGATGTCCCCAGGCCATTCGGTGATCCAACAATGCTGCTTTATATCTTGATTTATTATTTCCCCAAATAATTCAAAACAGAAGTAATTTTCCTTATATTAAATCTTATCTGTCTCTTATTCGAACATCTCAGTTACTCGTGGTGAAAAGTTAAAACCAAAGAAATGATGGATAAATAGTTCATCAAAAATCCAAGATCTTCATTGAAATAAAATAACATGCCCACAGGAGAAATGCAAACAACTTGCTGGAATAAATGTAGGGGAAGGAATAATATGAGAAGCAAAAGAAAATTAGGGTTTTTTTTAATCCACTTGCCTGACTCCAGCTCTGTCCCTGTTATGTGTGTGTGTGTGTGTGTGTGTCTGTATGTATCTGTGTGTGTGTCTGTATGTGTATATCTGTGTATGTGTATGTATCTGTGTGTATGTGTATTTCTCTGCACACACAGTAGATGGGCACTGCCATGGTTGGGATCAAGCAGGTCATCTAAATCTTTGAAGCCTCCTGCAAAGCGACACAGACAGTCCGTGAATACCAAGATCCCCTGTGCTCTAAACATGTCTAAAAGCCAACTTAGGTAACAGACCCCTTGGAAAATAACAAAGCATCTGCTCCTTTGAAATCTTGCAGGAGAGGAGAAAGGAAAAAGGCCTGCCAATACATGAGATGCACAGGGGACAAGGGAAATTTTCCGGCTCTGCAGGATGCAATACAGTAAGTGGCTAATGTGATGTGTCTTGGGTGAGAGATGCTGCAGTTGACAATTACAGAGAGGATTATTTATCAGGGTACCCAACAGGGTAGAGATCGGAACAGCAGGGAACAAGCTGAGGCTGGCTTCCATTCTCATTGCTTTCAATTTTGATTATGGCAGAAAATGGTACCATTTATCTTCCTCACTGCTTTGAAAAAAGAGTTGGAGGTATGTTTCATAGAAACCATAGAAACTAGAAAGGATAACAGTAATTTATGAGGAAATAAGAAGAAGAGCCAGTTTAAAGAACTCAGAGAGACTCACGATGTGTACCATACTTATGCAAGTATATAAAACACTGTAGACCACTTCTCTGGTGGACACATCATGTGGTAACTGAAATACCAGTTGGCAGAAATACTCAACTGTAAATTCACGAGTGGGCAAACCTTGTTTTCTGTCGCCAAGTCATGTCTGACTTTTTGTGACCCCATGGACTGCAACATGCCACACTTCCCTGTCCTTCACTGTCTCCCAGAGTTTACTCAGATTCATGTTCATTGAATCAGTGATACAATCTTTGGACAGTATTTGAACACAAAATCAGTTCTGTTTGTATTCTAATGAAGCGAATGAAAAGCAACTATAAAAGACAACATTAAATTACAGATTCTGCATCTGTGCCCAACCCAAGGCCAGCTCTCCTTTTGTGCCCTAATTCCATAAGTCCAGTTCATTAATCCACGCTGAGACATGGCCAAGGAGCTATTGTGGGCTAGAGGCTGTGGTCACATAACCACCCGCCTGACCCCCTATGCCTATATCACCAATCTCCTCTCCTGTTGACTTATAATCTTGTCTCTCTGCCCTGAGACAAACAAAAGAAACAGGCTCAGTCCTTGAACTTCAATTTTCTCACCCCCTGCTCCTCTCTGAGTGGTCTTTTCCTCGAAGTCCAGGCTGTGTTCACTGCTTCCATGCCTTCTCCTCTCGTTCACACTACCTTCATGTCTGTCCTGAACACTGTCCTCAAACCTGCTTTGCAAAATCATCAGTGATGTTATAACATTAATGTAATATTCTGTCATGTTATTGGTTTTATTATCCTGAGTTTACTGTGTCTTTCTTGGACCCTACCATGTGCTGAATGTTATATGTTGATGACAGGATTTCTATCAACCACAAAAGGCTTAGCTGAAATATTACTGTCTCGATTAAGTCTTCCTTAAGGTCATTAAGGCAATCATTCCTCACTTCCGTCCATTTTCTTAAGGTGATTTCTCTCATATGCCTAATTCATATAGGTTCAATAAATAAATACTAAGTTACCCAAAATCTGACACATGGATAACTCAAATTTAAATTTATTTATATATTTTCTTCTGAAGCAGAAAATGTCTCTGGGGTAGGAGGGTGGAATGCCTGTATCCTGCGATGATTGCATAGTATGATGTACATTGTACAACAAGTAAGTTGTTATTGAACATTATTAGAAAAGTTGAGTAATTAAATTCAACATAGACTGCACAGACTGAGGGATGAATTGGGGGGACTGGAATTGACATAGTCCAGTAAGCACCTCTGTTCATGGAATTCTCCAGGCTGGAATGCTGCAGTGGGTAGCCGTTCCCTTCTCCAGAGGATCTTCCCAACCCATGGATCGAACCCAGGTCTCCCACATTGCAGGCGGATTCTACATAAATTATCTATTTGCATAAAATAGATAATTAATGGGAATCTACTGTGTAGCACAGGGAACTCTATTCAGTGCTCTGCAGTGACTTAAATGGGAAGGAAATCAGAAAAAGGATATATGTAGACATAGAGCTGATTCACTTTGCTGTACAGCAGAAACTGACACAACATTGTACAGCAATTATCCTCCAATTAAAAACCTTAAGAAAATAAAAATAAATAAATTCTAGCTTTGACCTCAGAGAAGGCAATGGCACCCCATTCCAGTACTCCTGCCTGGGCAATCCCATGGGCAGAGGAGCCTGTGGGCTGCAGTCCACGGGGTAGCAAAGAGTCGGACAGGACTGAGTGGCTTCACTTTCACTTTTCACTTTCATACACTGGAGAAGGAAATGGCAACCCACTCCAATGTTCTTGCCTGGAGAATCCCCGGGATGGGAGAGCCTGGTGGGCTGCTGTCTATGGGGTCACACAGAGTCAGACACGACTGATGTGACTTAGCAGCAGCAGCAGCTTTGACCTTAAAATTATCAATAAATTCAGCACAGACTATATTATCAAAAACAGTTAATACTTATGGCAACTAATATATTTAATACAGTCAGAGAACTGATCCCAAATCATACCTGAGTTTAATGTCTCTCCTGTTTTTACTTCTATGACCAGTTTGCACCTTTACATTTGCCTTTACAGGCTCCTTGTAGAAGATTCAAGCTATGAATTCAAGGATTACTAAAAATACAGTGATCATAGTCAAAGTAGAAACCAATGATTTTTTTCATGATAAACAACAGGAATATCACATTCTCTCTTCTTAATATATACAGAACTGAAAATTAAATTTTCTTATTAAAGAATGACGTTTCATGAAAAAAAATGTATATATACTTTAAAGATGTTTTCACCCTGTCTCCTATGGCATTCCTTACAATGATAACATTTTTTTTTACTTTATTTATTTACTTACGTATTTCTCAGTCTTAGTTGCACCATGTAGGATCTTTTAGTTGTGATATGAGCACCTTATAAGGTTTTCTCAGCACTTTTGTCACATAGTGTCGGCATGTAGTGTTCCCCCATCTAGAAACCCCTTAATCATCAAGCACTTCAAACAGGAGGGCTGCAGCGGCCTCGGCGCAGGATGACAGAGGGAGCCTGCAGACCTGGGACAGAACTGCCTGCTACAGATGCTGCTCATGTATGTGTGTGTGCATGTGTCTGTGTGTGTGTGGATGTGTCTGTGTATACATGTGTGTGTGGATGTGCAGGTGCATGTGTGTGTGTGGATGTGTGTGTACATGTGTGTGTGGGTGTGTGTGTACATGTGTGTGGGGGTGTGCAGGTGCATGTGTGTGTGTGTTCGCACATGTGTGTGTGTGGATGTGTGTGTACATGTGTGTGTGGATGTGTGTTGGGGCAACAATGAATCCTGGATTGGAGTAGTTCTTCTACTGTTCTCTATTTTGATAAGAATGTGTTTTCTTATGTTCTGCCTCAATTTGCTGTTGGGTCTTCACTACACAGCAGCAGAAATGAAACCTTTGAGTGCTGAGTTCATAGTTAGCCACTGCGGTGTTTGGCTCCCTTCTAAAAACCACAGGCAATAAAGCGTATTGCACTGATTGATGACCACACTGTAATCATTTTAATTCTGTGTTTTCACTGAGTCACCTCTGGAAGAGTTCATCACCTAGTGCACGGTGAGAAGCAGGTGGTGTCAGAGGTGAGGAAGATTTACTGAACTTTTAGACCCAGTTAAACAGGTGGCAGGTCACAGTCATTATAATAATATTTAGTGTCTAATAAAACTGTTTACTGCTTTGGGCTATAGCCAAGTCATAGGGTCCAAGCAGTAAAGTCAAATAAAAGTTACATCTCTTTTAAACAAAGGTACATTGCCAGCATTTTAACTAGAGTATAATAAAAACCACTCAGCATATAACTGACTAGAACAGTCTTTCAGTATCATATTTACAGTAGCCTATAATCAAAGCTAATAAAAAAATCATTTAAGGCAGACAAACAAGAAGCTAGCAATACTGTGAACAATTTTATCACATTAATTTAGCAATTAGTGTGGAAAAAAAAGTTTAGCACCTAACATATGTCTTCCAGTGATCTCATTAGAAATAATTTTCTTTCCCTCATAAATTTAAACATGAACTACAAGTACATTCATTTGACTTTAAAGCTGTGATGTGTGATTCTCATTTTTTCCCTTATAGATTTCTTTCTCTTTAGTGTTCACTGATACTATAAGGCTATACTTTTTATATAATATATTTCTTTTTCTCTGCCAAAATAATTTGGGGATTTGCATCAATAGTTTTTTATGCAACTCTCATCAAAAAATGAGACTTTCTTAGAATTCTTATGATGTGCTTTTTTTTCTACATTTGATAGAAAAAAATAATACAAATTTCTGATTCCCAGCCATCCTGAAATCTATCACATCAGTTCATCCTTCACAATGCAGACCTCACTGTACACGGGACAGACCTCAGCAAACAGTCAGAGAAGCAGGGTTTGTATGAAATGAGAACTAGAACTTTGGCTACCGATAGTTTGGCTGTTGTTTGGTTATGAGCATGCTCAGAAAGAAATGCTGGGTCTTAGTCCCCCTCACCAGAGTCTGATGTCTCCTTGACAATGAGTCCTTAAGTGTCAGAAGTATATTAACTCTTCCAGGCTTCTGGGAGCTATTTAATATTATACAGTGCTTTCTATTATTACATTTCACTAAAGTAATGTGATACCATGGTTATTATATGTCCTTCAAAACCTGATACACCATCACATGATGAAATAAACTAACTAGTGAGATCATTGCAGACAAAATTTATACCTCAGTAATGTCTCCTGTTCGCTAGGAAGTCTGCCTTGGCATTTCAAAACCTGTAAAACCACTGCTGCTACTGCTAAGTCACTTCAGTCGTGTCCAACTCTGTGTGACCCCACAGACGGCAGCCCACCAGGCTTTCCTGTCCCTGGGATTCTCCAGGCAAGAACACTGGAGTGGGGTGCCATTGCCTTCTCCAATGTGTGAAAGTGAAAAGTGAAAGTAACGTTGCTCAGTCGTGTCCGACTTGTAGCGACCCCATGGACTGCAGCCTACCAGGCTCCTCCGTCCATGGGATTTTCTAGACAAGAGTACTGGAGTGGCTTGCTATGTTCCCCTTTTTTATATAAGGAAAGTGAAAGTGTTAATCAGTCAGTCATGTCTGACTCTTTGTGATACCATGGCCTGTAGCCCACCAGGCTCCTCCGTCCATGGCATTCTCCAGGCAAGAGTACTGGAGTGGGTAGCCATCTCCTCACCCAGGGGATGTTCCCGACCTAGAGATTCAACCCAGGTCTCCTGCATTGCTGGCAGATTCTTTACCGTCTGAGCCACGGGGAAGCCCCTTTTTACATAACGAGTCCCAGCAACTTGACAAAAATAAAGACATGAGTATAAACACAATAATCTTGCAATACTGTGAGTTTAGGCATTTACTTTGCATAATGACCTTAAATATGTATATTAAAGATGCACACACATATACAGATCTTATAATTAGAAACAGATTTTTGCAAACTGCAATCTGCTGGAGGCTATCAGGCTATCAGGACTCCCTTTTTCTTACATTTTTTTCTAATCTTAGCAAAAAATAAATAAATATAAAACTAACACTTTTGGTTCCCGTGATAGCTATCTGGAAAAACAAAATACGTTTTTGAAAAGTAAATAGGATCAGAACCACCTAATTTTCATCCAAACATAGCATACCAGTTCTGTGCTTTGCCCAAATTTGTTAACCTCTTTGAGTCATTGATCTTCATATAAAAACAATAAGTCCATTGATCTGACAGGATGGTAAACACAAAATGAAATGATGCACATGAAATCCTAGCAAAATCGTAGTTACACAGAATTCAATAAAAGCTGCCTTACATGTTATATGGACGATATACACTCTGAATTCCTGCATATCTGCCAATATCTCATTATTCCAACAGGGAAGATATCTTGCTTGTGCATGTCATTTTATTAATTTTAGTCCTTTATTCTTAATATTCCAATGATGTCATTTCAATATTTCTGATGAGAACACTGATACAAGTCTAATTTACTTCCTTAATAGATAGTATGTTCTTTCTAAGATTATCTGTAGAATTTTATCCTTCTTTCTGAAAATAGAAACCTGGGGACATTTAGGAATTGTCCATGGTATGCCGCTGTGTATTTCTCTTCTAATCAATCTACCCCAGGGCCTGGACTCTTTGAATCTAAAATTGTATATCCTTCTTTAGCTCAGGAAAATTGTATTTTATTGGTTTAAGTATTCCCTCCTCTGTCAACCCCTTCTACAACTCTGGATATCTAATTATGCATATATAAGATATTCTGAATTTATTATCTATCTTCACTGTTTTTCTTTCGGTTTTGCCCTGGGCTTAGAAATATGTCTTATTTTTGATCTTCCAGAACATTAATTTGCATGAAAATAGTAACCACTGAATAAACCATATCTACTGAACTTGACATATTAAATTTTAAGTTCATTATGATTTAAAAAGGGCTTCCCAAATGGTTCAAGTGGTAATGAATCCACCGGCCAAATCAGGCAACTCAAGAGACTCTATCCCTGGACTGAGAAGATCCCTTGGAGGAGGAAATGATAACCCACTCTAGTATTCTTGTCTGGGAAATCCCATGGGCAGAGGAGCCTATAGTCCATGGGATCACAAGGAGTCAGACATGATTTAGCAACTGAGCACACACATAATTAAAAAAAAAAAAAACAGAATGCTTAGATCTCAAGAACTTGCATCATGTAGTGAAGTTCTAAATTTATCATTCAAGATACATCCCTTCAGGAAGCTCTATTGCCTTTTGTGGGCGTCTGTCCTGTTTGATCTTCTGCCTGGCACCTGTGGTGGATTCATGTCAATGTATGGCAAAACCAATACAAAATTGTAAAGTAAAAATTAAAAATAAATTTAAAAAAAATAAAATAAAATAAATTTTAAAAAAAAATACAGGTGTCCTCAGATATGCAAGTGGTCAGTTTCCTATTCTGTTTGCCCCCAGCAGTGAGAGTCAGTTCTTCCAGGGCCACATCAGCCTAAAGCGCAAGTGAAGATAAAGAATCTTGTGTTGATCCTGGTACCTGACAAGCAGATTCCAAGGTGAGACGCTGGATGTGAAGAGGGTGATCAGGGGAGACGCTCCTGGGGAAGTGGTGAACAAACCAGAGGAAGGTGCAGCTAACAGCAGTGATGCCTATCTGCACGGGCGATGTCCAGACCACGGCACAGGTGTAAGGGTGTTTGGTGAGACCATTGCCAGTCCTCGGGCCAGTCGCCCGCTAACTGAGGCTCTCCCAGGAACCACCTGCCGGAATCTCTCTGCTGGGATTCATATTTGGCTGGGAGCAGCCCCTGAGAGTTAGTTGGCCTCTGCGAGGATCACGGTGATACATTCCAAAACAGAGGAACCTTGCTCAGCTGGGCTTCCCAAAGAAGTCCTGAGAAGTGCCTGTTCATTACTCCCACAAGTCAGCTTCCTCCCAGATTATATACCCCCGGTTAGGCTTGCCAAGCCATTCTCTCTGGTCTCCATGCACTCAGTCACTCGTTCATTGTCACCTAGGCTTCTGGGGGGTCAGGAAGCCCCATCACAGTGTCCACTGTCCAGGATGGTCCTACCTCTGAAGAGCCGTGGGGTTGCCTGGGGTTCTTAGGAGCCTTGACTTTGCTCACACACAGTCACTGCAGCCGTCGAGTGTCCTAGACATGGGAGCAGCAGAGACTGGAGCTACGACTAATGAAAGTGAAGATGAGCTCACGTTATCACCTTCTTAGAATCTCTAATGACAGGTTTCACTGTGTGTTCCTCTCTGCCCTTTCAGAATATGAAATTTCTGAAGGTGAGAGCTGTGTGTTACCACTCATTAAATTGTTCACATCTATCATAGTGTTTCCATGTCAAGGCTGTTGAAGGCAGAATTAGCTATCTGTAGGATGTAATTGAAGTTTGGGTTTACTTTGCTGAACGTATATCCTGTTTATTTTAGTGCTTCTGTTTTTTTCACTTTGCCAACAAAGGTCTGTATAGTCAAAGCTATGTTTTTTTCAGTAGTCTTGTGCAGGTGTGAGAACAGGCTGAGTGCTGAAGAACAAATGCTTTTGAATTGTGGTGTTGGAGAAGACTCTTGAGAGTCCCTTGGACTGCAAGGAGATCAAATAAGTTGATTGCAAAAGAAATCAGCCCTGAATATTCATTGAAAGGACTGATGCTGAAGCTGAAGCTCCAGTCCTTTGGCCACCCGATGTGAAGAGCTGACTCACTGGAAAAGATCCTGATGCTGGGAAAGATTGAGGGCAGGAGGAGAAGGGGGTGACAGAGGATGAGATGGTTGGATGGCATCACCGACTCAATGGACATGAGTTTGAGCAAACTCTGGGAGATAATGAAGGACAGGGAAGCCTGGTATTCTACAGCCCATAGGGTCAAAAAGAGTCAAACACGACTTGGCAACTGAACAGCAACAACAATTTTTTTCCTGAGGTTCAATCAATGACTATATTATAATCTCCAATGCTAAGTAATTTATAGGAAAAAAAGCATTGTCCCCAAAATGTACAATACAGTAGGATTTAAGAAACCTTCAGACAATTTTTATATTATTTTTCTTGAATTACAAAACAATAACTTTGTGCTCTCCTCATAGAAAAGACTTGCTATTGCTTTAAAAATGAAAGTAGCTCAATCGTATCCGACTCTTTGCAACCCGATGGACTACACAGTCCGTGGAATTCTCTAGGCCAGAATACTGGTGGGGGTAGCCTTTCCCTTCTCCAGGGGATCTTCCCTACCCAGGGATTGAACTCAAATCTCCCTCATTGCAAGCTTATTCTTTACCAACCGAGCCACCAGGGAAGCCCAAGAATAGTGGACTGGGTAGCCTATCCCTTCTCCAGGGGTTCTTCCCAACCCAGGAATTAAGCCTGGGTCTCCTGCATTATAGGCAGATTCTTTACCAGCTGAGCCGCCAGGGAGATATATAGCTTTAAAAAGCAATATTTAAAATTATACAATTCCACTTTCTAAACTTTCCACTACAATACCCCCTTATTATCTAACAACCGTTGCCCTTATCAGCTGAGGGAACGTGAACGTATATAAAAATCAGTTACTTCAACCTAGAGCTCCGCCTAGGTATGGCAGAGCATAACAATGCCTCAAATTACTTTCTATGCCATGTAAAAAGAGCAAATGGATGTTTCTGGGCAAATTTTTCATAATTTTCTGGTAAATAGAAACATGAAAATAACTAAAAGTGACAAAGTTCTGAAATGACTCTGCAAAGCCCTTGATAATGTTTGTCTCAGCTTTTCCAGTGAAAATGGGAGCGTCTGTCCTCCGTGTGGGGCCGGGAGTGAGGGCCACCCCCTCGGTGTTGGGGGAAGCTCTGCAGGAAGGGGCCTCCACTCTGACCTCAGCCTCATTCAGAGCAGGGTGAGTGGACTGCAACGGGCGTGGAGCCCAGTGATGTGCAGGGCTCAGTCTCAAAACAAGACTGAGGTGACCCCAAGCAGAGGAAGACACACAGTTGCCAGAATTACGAGCATCCTCTTCCCATTAAACCAGAAGAACATGATACAGACAGTAAGTCCAAAGGGCGTGGAGTGTAGGCTGCAGTTTAATATAATAGCATGCCCCCAGAGGGTTGAGACTTCCTAAACAGTGGAATGAGGAGCCTGGAGGACTCTCAGCAAATCAACCATTTAACTAGGGAAAATTATAAAAATAACTACAGTCTCAGGAAGTTATCCTGAGCACATACAGCACATAGGTATATAATCATCCAGTTAAAACTATTCAGTGTAAGGAGTAAGGCAGTCTCTGGTGGTGGAGCCACACCCACCGCTCTAAACCCCACACACCTGAGCTCTGGTCTGGAAACTCTGCCCTAGAACCTGAGACCCCAGGAGAGTGGCCTCTGGCTTTTCCCATCCTCTCAGCCCAGGGTTTCAGAAGCTCCCTTTTGTTTTGTGCAGCCAGAAGCACTGAGGTCCTGCTTGTAGGAGGGAAGTTCTACCCCAGGAGTCAGCTCAGCCCAGGGTCCTCCCTGTCCCCACCCCAGCTCATCTGGAGCTGACTGGAGGGACTGAGGCATAACCTCTCACCAACACCAGCTCCAGGATTAGCAACTTCAGCAATTCAGCAGCTAGGTAGTACCAAAGGGCTTCCATGGTGGTTCAGACAGTTAAGAATCCACCTGTAAAAAAAAAAAAAAGAATCCACCTGTAATGCAGGAGAGGCAGGTTCAATTCCTGGGTTGGGAAGATCTCCTGGAAGATGGCATGGCAACCCACTCCAGTATTCTTGCCTGGAGAATCCCATGGACAGAGGAGCTTGGCGGGCTACAGTCCATGGGGTCGTAAAGCATTGGACAGGACTTAGCAACTAGACAACAAGAACAATGTACCAATAAAAGACATGAAAGCATAAGTCCTTGAAAAACTCAGTGTGAAATGTTTATAGCAATATTATTCCAAATAGCCAAAAAGTGGAAGGAACTGAAATGTCTATTGAATGATGAAATGATAAACAAAATATGGCATATCTACACCAGAGAACATTATTTGGTAATAAAAATAATGATGTGCTGATGGTTGCCTCTAGGTGGATGAACTCTGAGAGCATGCCAAGTGAAAGAAACTGGTCACAGAGGGACTCATATGATTCTATTTATGAAAATGTCCAGATAAGCAAATCTTTAGAGACACAAGGTAGGTTACTGGTTGCCTAGGCCTGAGATCTAGGGTTTATTCTGTCAATTAATTAAAATTGTCAAACTTGCTATTTTACAATCATGACTGTGCAAAAGGTGAGGTTCTATTTCTCCACGTTCTCATTTTCCTCTCCCCTGTATTTTCTTCTGCAATAATAAAAGTTCAAAACTGGGTTTTCAGTTTATCTTTATAATCCGTAAATCCCTTTGCAATTACGTGCTTTATCCAGTGTAATGTAGACTCTTAAATAAGCCCTTCTTTCAAGATGTTTATTTAAATCTAGTTACAGTAAACTTTAATAGATGCTCACATTTTTTTTCCATTCAATTAAAATGGTGTTGTATTGAATACAACTAGATGGCCTCAATAAATGTCAGGGCTCAGAAATCTTACTACACACAGATTTTTACTTTAATCTTTAGAAAAAGCATCTAGTCATTCTGTAAGAATTTTCTTCTCCTTTTAAAATCTATGCTCACTTCTGATAAATCCAGACAGCAGAACCCTCTACACAAGATGATGGCTTCCATCTCACACTAAACTGCTTTCTTCCTGCTGACCCACTTGTAAATTTCCCACTATAAGCATTTTATAACCCAAGAAGATTTTGCCAAACTTTAATTCACTGTTTTATATTATATTATATATATTGGGCTTCCCTGGTAGCTCAGATGGTAAAGAATCTGCCTGCAATGCAGGAACCCAGGTTCGATCAATCCCTGGGTCAGGAAGATCATGTGGAGATGGGCATGGCAACTCACTCCAGTATTCTTGCCTGGGAAATTCCATGGACAGAGGAGCCCAGTAGGCTACAGTTCATGGGGACACAAACTGAGTGACCAACACTTTCACTTATATTACAAAAATAACAGTTTTGTTTGATTTTTAAAATATAAAGTATTTTAATGTTGAATACACTTTCCCCAAATGACAATGATCCCTAAGAATATCATCCAGTTCACCCACCTAGTGACTGCCACTGTTGGCCCATATATATACATACATATGCATACTTCATATATTAATAAATATACAAACAGATATATATATATACATCTTATTTTAAACAGCAATACTGTAAATCCTCCTCTGGACTTTGTTAACCTAAATATATTTTAAAAATTAATTGTGACATTTTGCTTAATATCATGCTAAAGGCTCCATTGTAGACTAATCACACACAGTAGTTCTCTATTGATAATGTTCGTATTGGTTCTATTCCTGCTAAGTCACTTCAGTCCTGTGTGACTGTTTGCAAACCTATCGACTGTAGCCCTCCAGGCTCCTTTGTTCCTGGGTTTCTCCATGCAGGAATACTGGAATGGTTCCCATGCCCAGCTCCAGGGGATCTTCCCAACCCAGGGGTCAAATCCATGTAACCCGGGCCTCTTAAGTCTCCTGCATTGACAGGAAGTTTCTTGACCACTACTGCCACCATATTGGTTCTAGTGTTTTCCTATTACAAATGATATTATGAAAAATACCTTTGGAGTTATGCTTTTTTTAATACAACACTTGTAATTGTTTTCAGGAAAAAGATCAGGGAAAACACTTTTTACTAGACTTGAGTGTGTTTCCAGTCAGTTAAGACAAAGACAGCCTTGCACCTGACGCTTGGCAGGTCAGAGGATTGGAGTCACCTGAGGAGGGTTTTAAGGTGCTCCAGCCACATCCTGTCCCCTCAGGTGGCTGTCAGGCTATGGCTTTTACTGTGGAACTGTTGGGAAACAGAAATAGTCCTTTCTGCAGTTCTGGGTCATATGGCTGGCCTAAGAATTAAATTGACACGAGATAGATTAAGAAGAGTCTCAACTTGAAAATAGTCACAGCCTAAAATCTGAGAGTTATGTTTTATTTGGTGGAAATTCTTAGGACTTCAAACCCAAGAGGCAGCATCTCAAGTAACCCTGAGGGGAATGCTCCATGGAGGCAAGGAGAGGAGCCAGGTTATACAGAATTTTTGCAACAAAGAGCAGGTAATCTGAACATCAAGACATTATTGTTAATTAAAGGAAACCAAAGTAATGCTCAAAATTCTCAAAGCCAGGCTTCAACAGTATGTGAACAGCCACTTCCCGATGTTCAAGCTGGAATTAGAAAAGGCAGAGGAACCAGGGATCAAATTGCCAACATCCAATGGACCATCGAAAAAGCAAGAGAGTTCCAGAAAAACATCTACTTCTGCTTTATTGACTATGCCAAAGCCTTTAACTGTGTAAATCACAACAAATCATGGAAAATTCTTAGAGATGGGAATACCAGACCACCTAACTTGCCTCCTGAGAAATCTGTGTGCAGATCAAGAAGAAATAGTTAGAACTGTACATGGAACAACAGACTGGTTCCAAATTGGGAAAGGAGTACGTCAAGGCTGTATTTTGTCACCCTGCTTATTTGACTTACACATAGAGTACATCATGCCAAATGCCGGGCTAAGCACAAGCTGGAATCAAGATTGCTGGGAGAAATATCAATAACCTCAGATATGCAGACACCACCCTCATGGCAGAGAGCGAAGAAGAACTAAAGAGCCTCTTGAGAGTCCCTTGGACTGCAAGGAGACCCAACCAGGCCATTTTGAAGGAGATCAGCCCTGGGATTTCTTTGGAAGGAATGATGCTGAGGCTGAAACTCCAGTACTTTGGCCACTTCATGCAAAGAGTTGACTCATTGGAAAAGACTTTGATGCTGGGAAGGGTTGGGGGCAGGAGAAGGGGACGACCGAGGATGAGATGGCTGGATGGCATCACTGACTCGATGGACGTGAGTCTGAGTGAACTCTGGGAGTTGGTGATGGACAGGGAGGCCTGGTGTGCTGCGATTCATGGGGTCGCAAAGAGTCGGACACAACTGAGCAACTGAACTGAACTGATGAAAGTGAAAGAGGAGAGTAAAAAAGTTGGCTTAAAGCTCAACATTCAGAAAACTAACATCATGGCATCTGGTCTCATCCCTTCATGGCAAATAGATGGGGAAACAATGGAAACAGTGACAGACTTTATTTGGGGGGCTCCAAAATCACTGCAGCCATGAAATTAAAAGACACTTGCTCCTTGAAAGAAAATCTATGACCAACCTAGACAGCATATTCAAAAGCAGAGACATTATTTTGCCAACAAAGGTCCATCTGGTGAAAGCTATGGTTTTTCCAGTAGTCACGTATGGACGTGAGAGTTGGACTATAAAGAAAACTGAACGCCGAAGAATTGATGCTTTTGAACTGCGGTGTTGTAAAAGACTCTTGAGAGTCCCTTGGACAGCAAGGAGATCCAACCAGTCCATCCTAAAGGAAATCAATCCTGAATATTCATTGTAAGGACTGATGCTGAAGCTGAAACACCAATACTTTGGCCACCTGATGCGAAGAACTGACTCATTTGAAAAGATCCTGATGCTAGGAAAGATTGAAGATGGGAGGAGAAGGGGACGACAGAGGATGAGATGGTTGGATGGAATAACCAGCTCAGTGGACATGAGTTTGAGTAGGCTCTGGAAGCTGGTGATAGGGTAGCTTGGCATGCTGCAGTCCATGGGGTCACAAAGAGTAGGACACAACTGAGTGACTGAACGGAACTGAAAGGAAACCAGATATCCCAAGTTAAAGAATTTAGTGTTTTTCTATGTATGGGAAGATGCAAGAGTTTGGGTTCACTGATATTCCTTTCGTATGTATCTCAGCTCTCCTGGGTCAATATCCTGTGTTTTTGTTTGTTTGTTTTTACAGTCTGATGGCTGTTAAGTCAAAGGTACTCTTCTCCTTCCTGAGTGCCATTAGGGCTTACCAGCTCACAGGGATGGCTGGAATCAATGATGACTATAACACCCTTTGTAAGGGGAGCGCAGAGAAAAAGAGAGCAAGCTGGGCAGTCAGGCAAGGCAAGGGAAATTAGAAGGAAAAGAGAGGGTGACTGGCTCCTAAAGAGAACTAGCATTCTCCCTTTCTGACAGAGTCCGTCTTATACCCCACCAAAGAAAAACTCTCTGAAGGGATGGCCACGTAGTTGGAGGTCTGGAATCTGGTGGTCTCGCAGCTTTGAGAAGATAAGTGCCAGTGAGATAACAGAATGCCATTTGGGCAATTTGGTCAGTCTCAAGGATCACTGTGATTTATTCTTTGTTTCAAGGTTGATATAACAAGCCGTCTTATCAGTAAGACCCCATGTGGACCCTACCACCCTTGTTTACTGATATGGCAGGAAATATTCCAGTTCTCAAAAGAGGTAAGGTTCCAAAGGTGGCCAGAGATGAAGGCTTTTACAGCCTCCTGAGCTGGGGAAATGCACAGGGCTTGGGGGCTTAGGGAGGGGGGTGTACAGAAGAAAATGTTGAGGGACAAAGGTTGCCCTTAGGGGACAAACCTCTCTGGTGAAATGTCACCTCCAGCACTGGCCCCCTTTCTAGTGGAAATTTCTCTTATAAATGCAGATTTCCCTTACAACGGGGCAACTGCTACTCCTGTGCAGTTACTCAAAGTAATTAACTCAGAATAATCCTGTGACAAGGAGACATTTCCTGGGCTGTCCAAGTCTGCCACCCTTCAATGATGGGCTGTGGATTTTCAAAGCCTGCGCCAGGGATGACATTGACAAGGGCCAAAAACCACAAAAATTGCTGATCCCTCTAAGATTCAGCCTCTTTCTTTATCTAGGGTTAATTTCCAGAGCCTGAAAATGTTGATTCTGACCATTTGGGCCAGTTTTTTTGGTCTTGTTGCTTTTATGGAGGAGATTTTCGAAGTTGTTACTATGGCATGCATTTTCGCTGACACCTGAGAATGAATTGATTTTTGTATCGACTTTGTACCCTGTGTTCTCACTAAATTTCGCTGTTACTTTTAATAGCTATTTTGCCGTTTTCTTAGTATTTTCTACATTGATTATTTCATCTGCAACTAATGACATTTTAAAATCTTTCTTTCTAATCTGTAATCCTCAGTTCTCCTTTTTGCTTTACACTGATATGGATCTCCAGAATCACTGGACAGAAATGATCAGAAAACATCTCTGCTTATTCTCTAAATTTAGGAAGAAAACATTAAACCGTTCACCGTTATGTGCTAAGTTGCTTCAGTTGTGTCTGACCCTTTGCAATCCCGTGGACTGTAGCCCACCAGGCTCCTCTGTCCCCGAAATTTCCCAGGCAAGAATACTGGAGTGCGTTGCCATCTCCTACTCCAGGAGATCTTTGACCCAGGGATCGAAGCCAAGTCTTCCGCATTGGCAGGAAGGTTCTTTACCCCTGAGCCACCAGAGAAGCCCTTAAATAAATATAGAGATTTTAAAAAATCTTAAGTAAAAGATAAAAAATACAAATGACAAAATATTATGATGTAATTTATTTTACCATGTTTTTTCCTTAGTAGTCTCTTAGAAAGAGACAGATCTTACCATCTATGATGTTGTAGCCAGGCGTTCCGGGAAACAGACTCACTCAGAAGGACAACGTAGATAGTGGAGTGCAGCTTATTACACAGGCAGGCCCAAGGCAGAGTCTCCTCTTAGCCAAGGACCCTGACCAGTTTTTGTGAAAACCTTATATACCCTAAGTGTAAGTGCCCAAATCCACCTCTCCAAATTCCCTGAAACTAGTCAGAACAAAGGAAAAGAAAGATACAGTCAAAGATAACCCATGATTCATATGCCTCAGGCCTAGGTAGTTAACAGTGGACAATTATCAATAGGCCTGTGGTCATACCCCAATAAGCATAATAGAATTTATGATTCTATTCGGTTACACAGATAATTAGGGTATTCTTTTATACAACCGAGAGTCCAGGTACAAGCTCTGAGGTTCTTCAGTCCAGAGGGTCTGCTTTTCCAATTGGTATGTCATTTCCATAGATACTGTGCATATAGATCAAAGTCCACAGTCCGGCCCAAGATGGAGTCCTGCTTTCAAGATGGAGCCTGTTCTGTCTGTTTCCTCCTATATATGGCACTTTATATTAAACAGCATTGTGGTAATATTTTCATCTTGTTGCAGAAACCAGTAATCGAGAAACCAAACACCACATTCGAAGAGCTGGAGAACCCAGGTTTATTACGCCGGTGGGCCCAGAGGAGTTAACACCCAAAGCTCTGAGCCCCAAACAAAGGGGTTACAGAGTTTTTATAGACAGGCTATAGTGAGCAACACTAGTTACTAATAAGCTGGTTTAAACTAGGGGTTTCACACTCATGGGAACAGCAGTCAAGATGGGGAGGTGGAAGCCTGACCTTTATATTGATAGGCACGATTAAGCAGGTTGGCAGGGGCTGGGCAATTGCAAAGAACAGGACTAGGGTGAGTGAGATAAGCTCCAGTTTCTAGTATTGTAAGTCCCCACTTTCTGAGATTATGTGACCTACATGAACCAGACTTTGCAAGGAGCAAGCTGAGTTACAGAGGCAGAACAAACGAGCAGGAGGTTATGTAAAATTTGAACTTTTCGTCTTCATTCTCGCCTCTTGATGCTTCTATCACTCATTGTAGAAAGTATCATCTCATGTTTTGGTAGGACATTCAGAGCACCCCATCGTTCAGGGGGCTATATTGAGCTATTACCATTTGTAACTCTATGGATTCAATCCGAGAGGTTATGAACCAGGTAATTGCATTGAGAATACAAGGGCCAAACAAGAATGCTTCAAAAACCATGAAGACAGGATCTGTTAAAGGGAGAAGCCACAATGCCCAGATCCAGATATTGTTCCAATTACCCCAGGAATTAGCTAGCTTCTCCTTTTTATGATTTGTTCCCTTAGCTATTGGGCCATGTCCCTGACTATTTCTGACTGGTTTACATAAAAGCAGCATTCTTCATTCAAGAAGAGGCAGAGTCCCCTCTTTTCAGCTGTCAGTAGGTCTACCACTTTCCTATTCTGTAAAGCCACCTCAGCCAGGGTGTCTAGTTGGTTCTGTAATGAAAAGCACAGCAATAATACCGATTAGGGATAGAGGCCAGGGTTGACAATGAGAATCCATCATTATTTCAATATCCTGATCCTCAAGCTTCCGCCGTGTGTTGACCAGCCAGCTGCTGGAGTGTGGCTGGAACAAGGCTGAAGAATCTTCAGTCTTCTGCTGTGCGTTGACTAGTCAGTGCTATGCGTTGACTAGTCAGCTTCCAGAGTGGCTAGAGCAGGGCTCAGAGTCCTTCATGGGTGAGAGCTGTTGTCTTTGGAATTGGACCTTGAGGAGGTTTTTGGGGTCCCAAACTGCTTTCCAGGTGTCCTCATCACAGGAAGCTGCTGCCTTCTTGACTCTGGTGTGATGGATACAAGGGATGACACCTATAACTTTAATAACAGTAGGGATTGCCAGGACGACCATGTGAGGGCCTGTCCAAACTGGTAGAAGTAGTTCCTTTTTTCAATCTTTAACCCATATCTCATCTCCTGGCTGATAGAGATGAACCCAATTGCCCAGAGAAATGGGTGTCCTTCCTAAGGTTTCTCAGGCAATATGGCAGAAGACTTTTCCCAGGGCCTGGAGGTGTTGGGACAGCTCCAGTTCAGCTAGTTATTGGTGGTTTCCCTTGAGCTTTTGTATCACTGGGGGTGGTCTCCTGTATAAGATCTCAAAGGGAGAATAGCCTGAGGACCTCAGGGTGCATTTACGAAGGGAAGTGAGAGTCCACAGAATGATAAGGCAGCTTGTTTCAGCACTGTCTGGGTGTTGGCCGGGGGATATTCTTGTCATACTACTACTTGGAGAAACAAACTTAACAAGAAAGATATATGGCCCAAAGATTAATAGAAGTAGGAAAGCTGTTGTGGGGCTAGCCAGGAGAACCAAGCCTAGACATTGGTTCATGACTTTAGTGTTTCTCTAAAGGTCTGTCTAGTGAAAGCTATGGTTTTTCCGGTAGTCATATATGGATGTGAGAGTTGGTCCGTAAAGAAAACTGAATGCCAAAGAATTGATGCTTTTGAACTGTGGTGTTGGAGAAGATTCTTGAGAATCCCTTGGACAGCAAGGAGATCCAACCAGTACATCCTAAAGGAAATCAGTCCTGAAAATTCATTGGAAGGACTGATGTTGAAGCTGAAACACCAATACTTTGGCCATCTGATGCGAAGAACTGACTCATTTGAAAAGACCCTGATGCTGGGAAAGATTGAAGGCAGGAGGAGGAGGGGACGACAGAGGATGAGATGGTTGGATGGCATCACCAACTCCATGGACATGAGTTTGAGTAAGCTCCGGGGGTTGGTGATGGACAGGGAAATCTGGCCTGCTGCAGTCCATGGAGTTGCAAAGAGTCAGACACGTTGGGGACTGAACTGAACTGACTTTACCAAAGTAACAAAAAGATTTTTAAAACAAATATATATCACTTAAAGGTAAAGAAATTCATAATCTGTTATCAAAAGCTCCATTCTAAGAGAAATTTGTTCTCTCAACAGAGAGAAGACCAAATTCCAGTCTGGTACCAGCTTACTGTTAATAACAAAATCTGTTTATCTGCTTAATCTTAGAAAATCTTTCTCATAAATCTTGAAGAACTACCAGTATTCTTCTAAAGATATGAGAGTAAAACCATAGAAGGCAAGTTTAAAATCTGATTATATTGTAATCGACAAAGAAACCTGGTTATTATTATGATATGTAATACTTTAATATGATAACTAGAATTATAGTTAACCATATTTTATCAGGGCACATCAGATCTATATGAATTTCACACAATTGTAGGCTACCTATATTAGTAACAACAACCATACAGTATAACCTGAAAAGATTTATCACCCCTTCAATAGTACTTCCCATGTAACTTAACATGTCCAGTGAACCTAGGTAGATTAATAGCTCTTTGGGACATCTCAGGGCCCCTCTGAAGCATCCCAAAGTTAGCTAGAAGTCAAGTTATTTGGAAGTTTTATTGATCAATATCAAAAGAGTTTATAACACTCAGTCAGGTAGGATTATATAAGTTACTGTGAAATAATAGTTATTTACTTAGCCAAAGTTAACAACAGATTTCAAAGGTAAATATAGAACAGATCAATTAAGAGGTATAGAAACTTAAATATATTATTAAAAGCAGTTCAGCATCTGAAAAAGTATGTCCTCTTAACAGAGAGAAAAGCCAAATTCAAGTTTTGAACCAGCTTACTTTCAACTCATTTAGGTAAACTTAATTAAATTTATTTTAAACTTAGTTGGTCCTAACCATGCATGAAACTTTCTTTCAGGGTCCACTTTCCACAAACCTTCTAATCACTTTCTGTAACAGCCACCTATAAGTCAGACCTACTTTCTTTTCCCTTCATAAAATGGAATTTTTTTTTGTACTTTTTATATTGATAATATACATCCTACTTTCTTATTAGATTAGCAAACAAACATTAATACTAGATATTTAATATTGAATATTTCCCAGTTCATGTGAATCTGGAATTTATTTAGGTTAATTTTTCTTGTATTTAGAATTGTTTGATTTGTAAGTGCTTAGTTTTGTTTAGGAGAGGGAAATGGCAACCCACTCCAGTGTTGTTGCCTGGAGAATCCCAGGAATGGGGGAGCCTGGTGGGCTGCAGTCAATGGGGTCGCACAGAGTCGGGCACGACTGAAGCGACTTAGCAGCAGCAGCAGCAGCAGTTTTCTTTAGGCCAATTAAATTAAAACTCATTTACAACTTTAACAATATTATCAGAAAAAAAAAAAAAGACATACACTGAGACATACGTAAATCCAGACAGACAGACAGAGATCTTATAGTTTTCTGTTTGAGATTTAAAGTATCTCTTTGACCCTTTTTTTCTTTGCTTGAAGTTCTAATCTGCCCAAGGCTGAGGTCTCAGACAAAGTTGGCTGTGTATTTCAAGGACATGGAAAGGGTTAACTTCAAGCTTTTCCTTGGGCAGGCCTTTTAACAAGCTAGTTGTTTTTAATTGCATATACAAAAAGAATTGGTTTCCCAGTTTTCAAAAAGAAAAAAATTTCTTTCACTCCCTTCAATCAGTTATCATGCACTCACATTTAGAGGCTATCACAATGCCTCCCTTCTCCTGAGTCCCTAGATTTCCTTAACTATTGCTCCCTTCCTGGGAGATCCAAGGAGGTGATCAGTCTTCCTCTTTTACCAGTTGGAGTAGGACCTGACTGGGGACGGGCCTTGGGGCCGTAACTTATCCTGTGGCTGTTCCTGGTGAGTTGATCCATCCCTCCAATGAGTCCAGTCAGGGTTGGGCCATCTGGAGAGTTGGAACACTGGTCCGAAAGAAACCAGAATACTGTCAGGTGGCGCGCCTCCTCATTCATTTTTGGGTTCCTTTGCTCCAGCCAGGCCGAGCCACCAGTCTGGTGACTCAAGGGGCTGGCGTGGTTGGAGTCTCGCTGGGACCTCCAGAAATGTTGCAGAAACCAGTAATCGAGGAACCAAGCACCACACTTGGAGAGTTGGAGAATTCAGGTTTATTACGCTGGTGGGCCCAGATGAGTTAACACTTCAAGCTCTGAGCCCCAAACAAAGGGGTTACAGAGCTCTACAAAAGCTACATGCTATAGAGGGCAACACTAGGGGCTAATAGGCTGGTTTAAACTAGGGGTTTCACATGCACGGGAACAGCAGTCAAGACGGGGAGGGGGATGCCTGACCTTTACATTGACAGGCATGATTAAGCAGTTTGAAGGGACTGGGCAATTGCAAAGAGAAGGACAAGGATAAGTGAGATAAGTCCCAGTTTCTAGTATTGTTAAGTCCCCACTTTCTAAGACAATGTCACCTATGTGATCCAGAATTTGCAAGGAGCAAGCTGAGTTACAGGGGCAGAATGAGCAGGAGGTTATGTAAAATTTTAACTTTTCCTCTTTAACCCTTTCATCTTAAGGGATTTTTTTTTTTTATCTTAAGGGATTTTTAAAAACCAAATAATTAAGAAAAAAATGATTCTGCATTATACCTTGAGGATTGAGGAGATGGCTCTAAGTACTATTTAGTGTGCTTCTTGAGTATAATTGACCAGCAGCACCCAATAAGTATAGTATAAAAACAGAACTATGATATGATATAATAATATAATATTATATTTTACTATAATGTACAGGCTTCCACAAAGCTTTCAAGTAAAATAAAATATTGCTCTCTTTAATTAATTCTTCTTTTATTACTTATCACTATTGTGTTCCAGAACACAAGGAAAGTATTTCCACCACCAAGATGTCATTTTACCAAACAAGATAAATTAAAATGTGAATAAAACTCAGTACCTTCCCTAAAAATGCTGTGTTCTACAATGCTACTGTTAACTAGAACTCAGTTTCCTAATGAAAAACAAATTTTGCATCTTCTGGAAATCATTTCTCATTTGCAAATTCGCTCAATATTTACAAAAAGCCTACAACGTATTAAGTACACTCCCAGGTACCGGATACAAAGATAAATGAAACACGGTTGCTATGTCCAAGGGAATTATGATTTGTTCCCTGGTGGCTCAGATGATAGAGTCTGCCTGCAGTGCAGGAGACCTGGGTTCAATCTCTGGGTCAGGAAGATCCCCTGGAGAAAGAAATGGCAACCCACTCCAGTATTTTTACCTGGAAAATCCCATGGACAGAGGAGCCTGGCCGGCTACACCCCATGGGGCCACAAAGAGTCGGACACGACTGATCAACTAAGACACACACTCACACAATATAAACATTAGCAATACAGTTGACTCTTGAACAACCTAGGAGTTAAGGGCACCAACCCCCTGCTCAGTCAAAAATCCACAGGTAACTTTTGACTCCCCCCAAAACTTAACTACTAATAGCCTCCTGTTGACCATAAGCTTTACTGACAACACACGAAGTTGATTAATAGGTATTTTGCTTGTTACGTGTATCATGCACTGTATTCTTAGAGAAAAGCCAGCTAGAGAAAAGAAAATCATAAGGAAGAGAAAACACACTTAAGATACTGCTCTATATTTATCAGTACTAGAAGTTTGCAAGATGAATTGTCAGTACCTATATCATATGTTTATAATGCAAAAGAATGTAGATGATTTATGTATTACTAACGCTTGACATCAAAAAATAAAAGACAATGAACGAGAAATCCATGTCTATTTATGGACATAATGATCTGTGTGTTGATAATGAAGAGGTAACACTATGATTACTTTATGATAGACTAGAGTCACCAATATGATCGCTCAGAGCCCGGCTGATACACTAATGAATAAACAGTTATAACCACTTTTTGCATGCAGTATCCTAGCTATATTCAGAATACAGTATAGGAAACATTATTACATTTTAATAAACCTTATATGCTATTAGACTGTTATGCAGTTTCTCCAGTTAGGAGAGAGAGAGACATACTGTCCGGTAAGGTAATTCTTTAAAAGCAAAGTTATAAAACAATAAGAAAGCTAACACATTATCCATTACTCTGTTAATTATCACTGTTAATTACACTGTTAATTATCAATTAACACATTGTCAATTATTTTGTATTAAACATCACTCCCCTTATGCCTGCATAAGGCTAGGCTATTCACTTCAGTACCAGTCTTGCACATGGTGTTCTAACACAATGAATATCAGGTATGATGATGATGACACAGAAACGTCTTATTAAGTTCTTGCCTCACAGGTACTGGATTTTCACATGAAGACATTCACATACCTAGCACACAAATCTCCTAAAAGGCGCTGGGAATTTTTGATCAGTATGCAATAGATGGATCAGATGCACCACATAAAAAGCTAAATCCTTACAAAATCTGTCACAACATTGCTTCTGTTTTATGTTTTGGTTTTTTGGCCACGAGGCATGTTGGATCTTAGCTCCCCAACCAGGGATCAAATCTGAACCCCTGCACTGGAAAGTGAAGTCTTAACCTGCCAGGGAAGTGCCACACATTCTTTGATAATTTATTTTTTTCTTTCAAGATTTTATTGTTTGCATATATTTACAACACTTTGAGTTTAAGTCTACTGCATTGCAGGCAGATTCTTTACCAACTGAGCTACAAGGGAATCCCTAAGTCTACTAAAAACAAAATTGAAGAGAGGAAGCATGAGATTTCCAGAACCGGGATTAATTGTGAACATACTAGAAGAAAAGACCTATTAGAACAGAGAGGCAATAGGTGTGACTCACACACTCAGTGTAATTGATATTAACCGTCTAACCAGCTCCTGTAGTTAGAGTTCAGATAGGATGCTCACCTAGGCTTAGCGAGATCCAGCACAGGGCAGTGGGCACCACAGGCACACACCTGTGAGCAGGTCACCCTGATGCTAAACTCGTCTTCTATGTGCTGAAGCACAAGATGATTTTCAGTTTTCTTCATTTTATGGGGGAAAATCCATATGTCAGACTTTCTCCTATGGAAGGGATTTTAACTGGGCAATCTGGATCTATAAGAAAACAACAACCAACATATTAGATATTTTGTATCAGCATATCATAAACAGAAATGCACAGCTCACTTTTTGTATATTTGCATTTAAAATAAAACAGCTGTTGTACATCTAAATTTGTTTTAAGAGAGGGATTTTAATACACTTTATATAACTTTTACAATACTATTCTTTCCAACAATTCAGCTTTTAAGAGATGAAAATGATGAAGTGTTTGAACATATACATTTGTGTTGTTTTGAAAGTGCAGTACAGAATGTTGATTTTGCAATGTGGCATTTTTATGTGTAACTTGAGGCAACATCCTGACTTCCTTCTTCCTCTCAGCACAGTTGGTACAAGCTGGGGGCTTTGGCATTGTCAGTGGAGGGATGACTGGGGAGTCAGAGCATGAGTAATAAGCACACTGACTATATTGGCTTGGGGCTTCCCTGATGGCTCAGTGGGTAAAGAATCTGCCTGCAATGCAGGAGGCACAGGAGACGTGGTTCAATCCCTGGGTCAGGAAGATCCCCTGGAGAAGGAAAATGGCAACCCACTTCAGTATTCTTACCCAGAAAATCCCGTGAATCAAGGAGCATTTGTGGGCTACAGACACAAAGAGATCACAAGAGTCAGACATGACTGAGCAACTTTTCACACATATATTGATTATATATTCATGTGGGCTTTATATGAAATAAAATATTTAGAGGAAATACAAAGTAGATTTGCAAACCTTTAAAAATCAAGGTAAAATCCTTGAAAAAGAAGTCTATAATTAAAATTGAAGGTCAATTATAAGACGCTTCTAATTATAATTTGAAGGTCAGTGAATCCATAGGGAATGAAGTGTCAAGGATTTTTGACACCAGTTCTTGCTTTCTTTTCTTCTTTTCAAGGAGATCACAAAATTTGTACAAGCATGTTTTTTGCCCTAACCTGAGTGTCAATGTTATCATTAAAGTTGTTCATAATTAGGAAGTTGGATTCAATACCAGGAGAGTAAATACTAATATTCACATTATAGAAATTAATAGGAAAATGATATTCTAATAATCGAAATTCAAATGATCCAAAAGCTTAAATGTTTACAGAAAAGAAAAGGATGTCATTTTTTTGTTCAGAAAATAGTTCCTATGGTACCCTGACTGCAGCAGTAAGATGTAGTTGTAATCCTCAGATGATGTCTGTAACTCAGATCCAGATACACCATCACCCACTCTCTCTTATCCAGCTACCAATGCGGCAGTGAGGGCACTTAAGAGATGACGCACGTGGAGATGGCCTTTACCAGAGCAGACAAAAAGCATCTCTATGGAGACAGAGTAAGCCACTCGTGTGAGTAAGTGTGTGTGCACGTATTCTCAGGCAAGTTCAACATTTTGCAACTCCATGGACTGTAGTCCGCTAAGCTCCTCTGTCCATGGGATTCTCCAGGCAAATACTGGAGTGAGTAGCCATACCCTTCTCCGGAGATATTCCTGATCCAGGGATCGAACCTGCATCTGCTGCCCTGCAGGCGAGTTCTTTATACTGCTGAGCCATCAGGAATGCCCCCAAAATCATCACTTCAAAGTCAGAATAAATAAGTCACTTGTACTACATTATAGACTTATATGTTTAAAAATGTGCTTGTTTTTATCCCTTGATGTAGACATTTTATAATGTATGCATTCAAACTCTGAATTGTTGGGGAAAATGTCATAAAAGTTATATAACCAGCTGGTGAGATTCCACTTGTGTCAACAGGAGGGCAAACACAGAATAACCTATTTTTTTTTAATTCTAAGAAAGAATAATGATGATCTGAAATTTCTCCAAACCCTCCTCTAGTCAGGGAAGTGAACACAGCTGAAAACACAATCCCTTTTGAATCCTTCTGAAAGATTTGCAGAATTTACATAAATCCAGCAGGGGACTGTACTAACTGTGTGTTAGCAACAGTGTCTATATTTTATGGTTTTCTCTTATGCAAAAATACTCTTCAGAAGATATATTTAAGTCATATGATTTTTTTAAAAAAATCACAAGTGCCATGTATATGTTAGAGGTACACGTAAAGACTCCACCTGTAGGCTGAAAGTGAAAGCGAAAGCGAAAGTCGCCCAGTTGTGTGCAAATCTTGTGCGAGCCTGTGGACTGTTCAGTTCAGTTCAGTAGCTCAGTCGTGTCTGACTCTTTGAGACCCCATGAGTCGCAGCACACCAGGCATCCCTGTCTATCACCAACTCCCAGAGTTCACTCAGATTCACGTCCATCAAGTCAGTGATGCCATCCAGCCATCTCATCCTTGGTCGTCCCCTTCTCCTCCTGCCCCCAATCCCTCCCAGCATCAGAGTCTTTTCCAATGAGTCAACTCTTTGCGTGAGGTGGCCGAAGTATTGGAGTTTCAGCTTTGGCATCATTCCTTCCAAAGAAATCCCAGGGTTGATTTCCTTCAGAGTGGACTGGTTGGATCTCCTTGCAGTCCAAGGGACTCTCAAGAGTCTTCTCCAACACCACAGTTCAAAAGCATCAATTCTTCAGCGCTTAGCTTTCTTCACAGTCCAACTCTCACATCCATACATGACTACTGGGAAAACCATAGCCTTGACTAGACGGACCTTAGTCGGCAGAGTAATGTCTCTGCTTTTGAATATGCTATCTAGGTTGGTCATAATTTTTCTTCCAAGGAGTAAGCGTCTTTTAATTTCATGGCTGCAATCACCATCTGCAGCGATTTTGGAGCCCAAAAAAATAAAGTCTGCCATTGTTTCCACTGTTTCCCCATCTATTTCCCATGAAGTGATGGGACCAGATGCCATGATCTTCGTTTTCTGAATGTTGAGCTTTAAGCCAACTTTTTCACTCTCTTCTTTCACTTTCATCAAGAGGCTTTTTAGTTCCTCTTCACTTTCTGCCATAAGGGTGGTGTCATCTGCATATCTGAGGTTATTGATATTTCTCCCGGCAATCTTGATTCCAGCTTGTGTTTCTTCCAGTCCAGTGTTTCTCATGATGTACTCTGCATATAAGTTAAATAAGCAGGGTGACAATATACAGCCTTGACGTACTCCTTTTCCTATTTGGAACCAGTCTGTTGTTCCATGTCCATTTCTAACTGTTGCTTCCTGACCTGCATACAGATTTCTCAAGAGGCACATCAGGTGGTCTGGTATTCCCATCTCTCTCAGAATCTTCCACAGTTTATTGTGATCCACATAGTCAAAGGCTTTGGCATAGTCAATAAAGCAGAAATAGATGTTTTTCTGGAACTCTCTTCCTTTTTTGATGATCCAGCGGATGTTGGCAATTTGATCTCTGGTTCCTCTGCCTTTTCTAAAACCAGCTTGAACATCAGGAAGTTCATGGTTCATGTATTGCTGAAGCCTGGCTTGGAGAATTTTGAGCATTACTTTACTAGCATGTGAGATGAGTGCAATTGTGCGGTAGTTTGAGCATTCTTTGGCATTGCCTTGACTGTAGTCCATGGAATTCTCTAGGCCAGAATAGTGGAGTGGGTAGCCTTTCCCTTCTCCAGGGGATCTTCCCAACCCAGGGACTGAACCCAGGTCTCCCACATTGCAGGCGGTTTCTTTACCAGCTGAGCTATAAGGGAAGCCCAAGAATACTGGAGTGGGTAGCTTATCCCTTCTCCAGGGTATCTTCCTGACCCAGGAATTGAACTGGGGTCTCCTGCATTGCAAGCAGATTCTTTACCAACTGACCTATGAAGGAAGCCCACATAGGTTATATACTTCAACTTTTTGTACATCTTGTGTTTTATATATTGAGAAACAAGTCCTATCTCTGGACCCTAACCCTAACCCTTAACAAAAATCACTTAGTACTTTTTCAAACAATTAAAAATTTCACAATAGTTAGTGGCTATAAAATATGTAATCTCTCAGGTGGGATGTCCTTGACTGTAAGTAAAATAAACCTCCATTTCATTTTGGCTTAAAACATAAGGTAATTAATTACTTCCCAAACAGAAAGTCTAGAAATATGATCCCTCCAATGATGCTCAAACCCACTCCTCTGCACACTTTCAACTTTGTCCTCCCGATGTGCTGGCCTCATCGTCCGTCTCCAATCATCAGATCTATTGGAAATGCAGGAAACAAGGCAGTTAGGAGACATTCATTTCCCAACATCTTACACCAAGAATCCGCTTCATAGTGCTGAATCGGCTGTTCATTCCTAATTAACCAGTCACTCTGGAGGGGAAAGAGATTATGAGGAAGGGCTCGATTTGAGGATCAATTTGAGGACATGGAGGAGCCAGCCTCCCGAAGCCCTACATTTTAATCCTTGGATGTGATGGGTGTACCAGGACTGGAGCTTCCCTGGGGAGAACCCAGGGGCTGTGAACACAGTGCTGATTAATAAACATCATGTTTTACCTTCAAATAGGTGATGGCTTTATTGTTCAATTATCAATTGCTAAAACAAAACATTCTCCTTTCCAAGCAAATGATAATCGTGGGCTGATAAGCAACAGCATTGGAAAGGACACCCTCTCACCTCTATCAAAATCTAGTTCTGGGTGTTTTGGTAAACTCGAGCATTCCAGATGGTGAGTGCACAGTGCAGCACCAGTGTTTAATTTCCCTCTAACTGTTGTCATAAAAAGCTACTTTCTAATATACTGCATCTTGTTCCCCTTAGCACACACTGCTCTCTGCGGCCCACGGACACTCGGTTTGCACACAATGGACACAGAAGCTCAGAGAGGTGGAAAATATATATTAAAGGACTTTCTATTCATAAAATTGCTTGGAACAAAACAGTGTAATCTGTGGTAGTCGGGATGTACAGCCTTCAATCTATCAGGCAATGAGACCCTACCTATGTCAATAGCGGACCAAACACAGAATAACCTTTTCCTAAATTCACAGAACAAAGTTATAATGATGGCCTGACTTTTCCCCAACTCCCCTCCCTAAGCAGTGCTTGTGACTGAAAATATAATTGCCCTCAGGCCCATTTGAGAGATGTGTGGGATTTGCAGAAATTCAGCAGGAGATCACACTAAGTGTATTTCAATCAGCAGGAGAACTCTGTACTTCGTGGTTTTTTTTTTCTATGCAAAAATGCCCCTCAGAAGATATACTTTAAGACATACTTAAAGGTGAATATTTTAAAAATACAAGTGCCTGAACATATTAGAGCTGAAGGTGAATGCATGAAAAATTGCTCATAATTTTAAAGGAAACCTTGCATTGATGGCCAGCTGCTCCCTTCTGCGGGAAATAATGAGCTTTGATTATAACTTGGGTTTTGATTTAAACATCCTCCTTAAATATTAGTCTTGAAGCTGTATTTATAATATGTCACTTGAGCAAAACGAGAAAAAATGAACACGGGGGTGCAATAAGGAAGCTTTTTTTACTGTGTGGCTTGATGTAGGAGCCGAAGCAGTATGGTAGGCTGGAGTGGCAACAGCAGGTGGCACTGATGCAGAGCACCCATGTTCCTGGAGTAGTAGAGCCTGTCCAGCACTCGATATTGGGGGGTAAGTGTCGGCGCAGAACTAGAGAGGGAGAAGACAAAAAATCTCCTCACATTTGGTGCTTAAACCTGAAAAAGATCAGGGTGTGACTCTGTGTGCTGCGCGTGTGCTGCACGGGTGCTGCGTGGGTGCTGCGTGGGTGCTGCATGGGTGCTGCGTGGGTGCTGCATGGGTGCTGCGTGGGTGCTGTGTGCTCAGTTGTCTCCGACTCTTTGCGACCCCACAGACTGAGCCCGCCAGGCTCCTCTGTCCATGGTATTCTCCAGGCAAGAACACTGGAGTGGGTTGCTGTGCCTTCCTCCAGGGGATCTTCCTGACCCAGGAATTGAACCTGTGTCTCCTGCATTGCAGACAGATTATCACAGAGCCACCAGGGAAGCTGCTGCCTGTGTTTACATCCCTTGATTCCATGTCTCCTTTCTTGTGCAGGAACATCTCTGCACAGTAACTGTGGGAATCCCCTCAGACCTCTGGAAACAGACTTTCCTGTTTGTAGAACTCATTGTAATTATGACCAGATACTTGATATCTGCATGTCTTTTGAGAGCAGGAAATGCTTGTTTTGTTCAGTATTTGCCTTGTTTGGTGTTTGTTGAATGAATACAAAGCTTACATCCTCTCCAAATGGCCCCTGCTGCTTACCCCATGCTCTTGGTCTCCTTTCCCAACCTGCGGAGCTGGGCTGGGAACACAACAGGACACCTAGGCAACTCCAAGCTTCCTACAAAAGATACAGGTGTTTAAAAGCCATCTGTAAGTGCTACGAGTGAGGCATTATTGGGATCCACTAATACACACTGTGATTATGCTGGGCAGGCTAGACAGGCAGAGCTCCAGGCAGGATGGAAGTCTTGAGATAAGTTTTGCTGAAAGAGAGCAACTTGATTTGACAGGAAGAGTTAGAATAAGAAAATGCCCCAAAGGAAAAACACTGGCTTCATCCACTCAGTACACATAGTTATGGGTGCACAAAGATAAACACCCATCAGCTCCTCATCGGATACTGAAAACACACAGGAGCAGGTGGCCAGTCAATCACACCTATGAAATGTGAGCACGTCTCTACAGCTCTGTGTGTGCGAGTTGGCTTTTGGCCGAACACCTGGATAAAGAGTCCAACACAGTAAGGGTTTATTTCTTCCCTGGGTGAGGGAATTCCAGGGCTGCTCTGAAACTCACGTGAGAACCTGGGATCTGTCCCCAGTGACCCACAGGCTGTGGGGGTGGGACTGCAAGGGTGCCAGCACCTTGTTCTGTTGTCATGGGGACCCAAGTGGGTCACCTGTACTGCCTGCTCAGCTTTGTCCACAGAGCAGGTAAGAGGGAGGATGCAGACCTCCCTCAGGGCCCGGCACCCAGATCTGCTCTTTCAGCAGCTTTGGCTGAATGGCCAGGTCTTCGCAGGAGCCCGGCCTGAAGGTGAGTGACTGCACCCTTACCCTGGGAGCAAGAAAGGGACTGGCAGCAAGCCTGGGAGCTGGGGCCCAGCCACAGTGTGCACATGCAGAATCAGATATTCATCCCCAGCTCTGACTGCAGACGAAGGTCTTCAGATAGGAGACAGTGAGTTAGTCCATCAACTCATGTGACCTGAGCATCAACACCTCAGGTGGAAGTGGGAGGCCCTGAGGGAGAACATGGGGGCCAAAACAGGCCCTTGAACATGATGGAGCACCTTCTCAAGACATGTACATGCTGACTGGGTCCAGCCCCTCGACACCTTCTCATGTGTCACAGCATCAGTACACCTGCAGATGTCTGCATCTCCAGGGCAACCTTCTTCCATCTGATTTTCTTCCCCTCAACCTGCAATTATTTTTTTCTTTCCTTCTGTGAAGTCGGCATTATTTTAAAACATATAATCTGTGTTTTTTTTTTTCATTTCCTCCAACATAATTTAATTCCAAGAAGGCAGGGAACTATCCACTGGTGAAATCACACATGGTGGCTCAGTGGTAAAGAATCCACCTGCTAATGCAGAGGACACCAGAGACCTGGGTTCGTTCCCTGGGTCGGGAAGATCCCCTGGAGAAGGGAATGGCAACCCACTCCAGTATTCTTGCCTGGAAAATCCCATGGACTGAGGAGCCTGGTGGGCTGCAGTCGATGGGATCACAAAGAGTTGGACATGATTGAGCATGTATGCACTATAATTTGCTGTTTAAATTATACAGTTAGTGCCTGCGACGGTGGTGAGACATATGGAAACAGACTAATAAAACTTGAAGGAAGACAAAATGAATGTCTAGATAAATGATAGAAATAGATGGATAGACATAGATACACATGCATATTCTCCAGTTTTAATGATTATTTATATGTTTTCTAATCTTAAGCCTTTGGCTTTCTAGTTGTGTTTTTCCTACCCTCTTATACTTTCAAGATTAGAATAAAATTGCAAGGATACAGTTTGAATTTTAATAAAAACAAAATGAATGAACACATGAGTAGAAAGAAACAACTAGATGTTTTCTAATTCTGATGGCTGGAAGTCATGCAAATGTTTGGACTTAATAAACCCAGTGATGCCACTTTTTACATCTATTCCAAGTTCCATCTCTTACAGAACAAGCCAGCCATAAACTGTCTCCTCATGCTTTGAGGCTCTCTAAAAACTCAACTAGAAAATATTCTATTTTGCAGTTGTAAATGAATCCTTAATTGTTTTTGAAATTTCACATGTGTTATTTATTTGAAATCTGAACTACTCTACATCCTATCAGGGCTTCCCTGTTGGCTTAGCAGTAAAGAACTCACCTGCAATGCGGGAGTTGTAGGAGACACAGGTTCAATCCCTGGGTCGGGAAGATCCCCTCAAGGAGGGCATGGTAACCCACTCCAGTGTTCTTGCTTGGAGAATCTCATGGACAGAGGAGCCTGGCAGGCTATAGCCCATAGGGTCACAAAGAGTTGGACATGACTGAAGCAACTTAGCATGCACGCACACTCAATCAACCTATAAAACTCTCTTCTACCCTGAAGAAAACATGCCTTTTATTATGTGAAGATCAACAGCTTCCAAGTTTAATGCTATGTTGACAAAACAAAAATAAACTGCAAACTATTACACATTTATATACAGACAAAAATGGTAAATAAAATATAAACAAGTAGAATGACATTTCATGAAGATAAAATATACCCTGACAGAGTGGCTTTGTTCTCAGAAAACAAAGATCAGTTGCACAGACAAGATTAATTAATGTAATACACAAAAAAATGTCCAAGGAGAAAACACATTATTTACTTGATTGTGCTTGAAATCCCAGGAGTTGAGAATTTGATCCCTGGTTCCCTGGAGGAGAAAATGGTAACCTACTCCAATATTCTTGCCTGGAGAATCCCATGGACAGAGGAATCTAGCAGGCTACAGTCCATGGGGTCGCAAAGAGTTGGACATGACTGAGCCACTGAGCATAGCGCAGCACGACTTGAAATCCCATGTGAAATAATGCAACATTTTTTCTTAAAAAAATCTCACAGTGAACCAAAAAAGAGAAAAATGTAGTTAACATTTCTTATTCAGTCATCAACATTGTGCCTCACCAGGAAGTCATCACAGGCATCATCTTCTGATAGAACAGGAAGGCTACCTGGACAAAACCAACAGGATCAGCTACAGCCATCTGGGGACTACAGTGATGTGCACCAGTGCTCCTGAGGATCAGTCTTGGAATCCTCTCAAGGAGGAGCCAGTGTGTCTCGGCATCTCCCGGAGAGGAGCCAACTGGGATGAGGGGAGAAAACAGGGAGGGAGGCCCCCAGTAGACATGAAGAGGAGAGGTGTCGAAGCTTCTATCTGGGAGGACATGAAGGGAAAAGTAGTTAGGGGAGGGACCGTCAAGGTAAGGTTGGGTCTTAGGTTCTAACCCTCCTCCCACCTGTGAGGTGGAAGGAGAGGATAATAAGGTGAAAAGAACGCCAGAGGCGGTGAGAATTCCCCTCTGGATTTCTAGGAAGAGATCCTTCTTCTCTCCTTTGCCCTCCATGGATGTCCCACTCCATGAGTGTGGAGAGCCCCCACAGACACACACTCACTCCCGGTGAAACACGGACAGAACAAAGGTAAGTGCTACCCTAGTTCCCTGGGGACCATTCCCCTCACCTGCCTTCTCCTGACCCTGAGGGATCCCGCCTCTCAGAAATACAGGCGCTCGAAGTCTGAGGCTCACCCAGACGTGAGGACAGAGGACCTGAGATGAGAGGAGCCTCTGTGTAGACGGCTGGGGTTTCCTGGACAAGTTATCAGCAAGGGGCAGGGGGGGCCAGCGTGGAGTGAGGGGGACAGTCTGCCCAGCAGGGGGCAGGGGCATCCCCCCTAAAACCAGCTGGGGCACCCACGCCCCATTTCACTGTCATCACTGCCCGTTTTTCCATGTCACTGAAAACTCTGAATTGCCCCTTCAGCTTCATCTTAAGACCGTCAGGAGTATGTTTTCCAAAAACTCTTTTAAAATAGGACGTGTGTATTCAGAGTCTTTCCATATCCAAGAATATTTTTCTGCTGACTTCGGTCATGAAATCCAAATTTCTAAAACCGAATGTCTCCAATTAAAATCTCTTCTCACTCAGCACTCTCTGAAGCCATTATGATTTGCTTAGATTTAGTCCTTTTCAGGCTGATTTCACATTAGTGAGCTCTTTTGTTCAGCATATTGCCAAGGCAGGACTGCTTTCCTTTGTAATATGCTGTGTTATTGCTTTCACTTTATTTGTCAGAAGAGCTTCCTCGGGTCCACCTTTTGTTTTCATTCTGGTTCTCTTCAGTCCCGCCGTACCTCCTGTGCTGGCTCCTGGCTTCGAGGACGGGCGCAGCTGTGCTGTTCTGAGCTGAGGGGTGTTTTCCCATCGCTCACCCTGGCTCCCATGCACCATCAACGATGGAGCTAAAGCACAAGGACACCCTCCCTGGGCATTCAGTGCCGCACACAGCCTTCTCCACAGTTCTGCAGTCCTTTACTTACAGGATCTGGGGTCTAGGTTCCTGAACTCCAGCTCATCTCCGTTTGCCTAGAGTGTAAGAGAAAGAGCTTACAAATCTTGAGGCTTCTATCCTGAAAGATAACTGTTTGGCAGTCCACCTTCCAATCCCTATAAACAGTAAAACCCAGAATACGCATTCACTTTGTCCTCAAAAATTCAGATGACATTTTTACTCTTTAAAGGTCAGTGGAAGCAGTAAATAAAATGGAGCTGGGAGTCAGCTTTTACTTGTTCTCTCAAAGCAGGTAGGGAGATCATTATCCCTTCACGGTCTGTTCTTGGGCTCAGGGATTGAGGATGATTTTAATCAGAAAATTGAGCAGCCGTCTCCTTACGTGTTTTCAGCCTTTTCAAGCAACCAGAGGATGTTTTCCCCCTGCCCAGAGCTATCTGACAATCATTAAAGACCAAACCCTCCCCTTCTCTAGGAGCAACTAGAGTATGTTACTTAAGTACTAAGCTGAATTCCGTGGACTTAAAGATCCCCGATCACCTTTTTTTCCCACAGAATGCAGTTCTGTTTAACTGAATGCAGTTCAGTTAAGTTTCTTAGTCCTCTTCCTGGATCCTTCATCTCCCCCAAAAGATAGGACTCAGACATGTTCTGTTTGTTTCTGCTCTTTCTTTCTCTTCCATCAAATTAGCGATGCCCACAGCCTCCATTTCTTACAATGAGGTCATGGAATAACTACTTACTTCCAACCAAACACGTGGATAGAGGAAGGAGATTTTTCTTTACCTATCTCATCATTAAACCATTTTTAACAATGAATCAGGAGATAATATTAGTCTTTTAGACGATTTTTCTAGGAGTACTCTGTCTGAAACATAGCTCCCATCAGCACTTGTTTATGACATTGGTACTTTGGGTGTTTATTAAATTTGCTTAATTGTAAAGTCTTGATACTGCTTACTAAGACAATGTAATTTCATACAGGAGTATTCACGTTCTATGTTATCAATTTCATCATTTGGCTTTATATTGTCAATTGAATAAAAGCAATATTTTAGGAGAATTTATTCATTTTCTCAAGTCAGTGACTCATATTCATGTCATTAAAATGTCTTTCTTTGCACTGTATCAAATTGTCATTTATAAAGTTTGAGGTTTTATTAGGACAGATATCTTTTGTTCTAGTTTTGGGAATAGTGTTTTAAAATGTGAGTTCAATAATTCACAAATAAATTAATGTTCAGATAGTAGTCAGGAAATGTCATGAACATTTTTCAAGTTGTTTAAATTTATTCTTGACAGTTCACGAATTAAGTTTTGCCCTTGAAACGTCTCATCTTATTTTCATATTCTGGTATGAAATATTTACCAATGTTCTACCTGGGAATATCACTTTATATTAGAAATAGACAACAACAATGACATGCAACAATAACTTTATTATGACAGTGATTATATGGTGACTGTAGAAGTACATATTGTTTGTCTGAAAACTTTAGGCAGTTAAAATTGGTTACTTAGAATTCTCTAAGCTAAGCTATTGATGACTGACTGATAGTAATGCTACTTCTAAGAGAGAAAAAAACACCATTTTTATAGATTGCCTGAATGATTCACACAGGTAAGGTTACCAACTCATGAACAAAAATTTGATGAGATCTCATTTATTTAAACTGTCTACTGACAAACTCTCTTAGGAGACTGCTCTTCTCTTTAGATCCATGAGTAAGTAATGACTTTTTAATTAATGGTACTCTATCAGTTCATTTACCTGCTCTGAGGTAGATCTGATATATGCTGAAATACATGAACATGTATTTGGGTATGTATGCGCTGAGCAGGAAAATAACAAAATGCCTTCCCAAGGACACCAAGTCACATGTCCAGCAATATGTGAAAAGTCTGAGTTACAGCAGGGTAAGTAGAAGGGCTCATTGGTCACAATAAAAGCCAGAGAAATTTTTCCCCAACCAGCACTATCTGACAATCATTAAAGACCAAAATCTCTCCTACTCCATGAACAGCTGAAGTATAACTTAGTTATTAAGCTGAACTCCATGGACTTTTGAGCTCTAGAAGCACCACTTCATACGTTCATTCAGAGAGCATGTAAGGAAGCGCTGTCTGTACCATCATAATGCTGGGCTGGGGTACAGGTGTTACTGGCACACCCCTGAACTCGGAGCCTGACAGCCTGGAGGGAGAAGACCAGAGACTGTGCCCAGTCTGACACGGGGAGGAGGACCTGCAGGTCTGTGAGTACCCAGCATAGAGACTGATGCCTTCTACACACTCAGAAAAGACTCCCTAGAACAATGAATGCATAGGTAAATTGTGGGTATAACAGGCTCCTAGAAATATTTAAAGTTTAATGCAAAATTACCTAAATCAGATTGATAATGCATGCATATACATACACATATTTTCTCTATTGGACATTTTTTCTTTGAGAATGAAAGCAACAAAAAATGTATATTATGGTTGATTGGGAAGATTTAATGAGATAAATTGATAAAAATAAGTGCCATCTGTATTCTCAGACTTTTAAGTACATTAAAATTGTTGACGTATTTTCTTTGAATTTTATTATGTTGAAAACTCTTCAAACAAAGTATCACAGAATGTATTGGATTTTGATCCCTTTGTAATTAACATTATGTGATGAACAGCTCAATAGTTTTAGACATCATTTTAAGGCTCATAATAGCTCATTCTGGGTATCAGCACACCAAACTCTGTTGATGGTTTCCTTACTATAAATGATTGTTCACATTTTTGTCCCATTAGTACTAATATGATAGATGAAAATGTGTTTCTAAATGTGTGTTTCCAGTCATCTCCTAACTATAGTTTTGTCCTAGTTGCTATTGTTTTCCTTTTACTACCAGTCCACCACTAAAATACTACCAAAAAATAAAAAAGAACTAAAAAAGATTAAAGATCAATATAAAAGTTTTATTCTAAGCCCATAAAAAGGACTTTATGGTGTTTCTGAAGAGCAGAACTCTACATAAAGAAAAAAAGGAAAGGATCATGGTATTTGAGCTCCCTGAAATTAAATTTTGATCAGTTTCACTAAGCTCTCTGACTGTTTTCAGTAATTGTTGGAACTAAGCAGTGTAGTTGGAGTCTTAGACAGGAATTCATAAAGGTAACAGTGCTCTGTCAGACCTTTGAAGTGGGAAGGGAGGAAAGGAGGTGGAGTGACCACTAACGGCCGCTAATGATCCTAGTGCTGAGTGAATACTAGGTGCTCACTGGGGTGACCACCTGCAGACACCCACCTTTCAGAGGACAAGCTGGGCTGTTTATGTGATGCAAGCCAGTGGCTTCTTCACAGATAATACTGCTCTTTGCTCCTCTAGAATTCAGCTAGAGATTGAAAAATGATGAACAATAGTTGAGATTCTATTCCTGGCAAGAAACTGATAGGTAAAGAAAACTTCATTCCCAAGGCATTTACAGACCAGAACTGCAATTTCCTAAAAACATAAACAATAGTGGAATGAGGCTGACTGTAATAAGGATTGCAATGAGACAAGCTACAGTGTAAATAGGAGAGCTTTTTTCACACTGACAAATTCAGGTAGAAATATGTGGAAAGATCATTAGACATCTATTCACCACACATCCATTGAGTGGCTATCATAGTTTCTAGATATAAGGCACATAGAAATGAACAAAACAGATGGCTTCATCACGTAAAGCCTCAATTCCAGTAGAACAAGGCAAGCTAAAAATAAAATAGAAAAGATAGAAATATCATTTCTGGCAATGGGCAAGACCATGAAAGGCCTGATTTGAGGCACAGGATGACAAGCGTTCGGTTTAGCCAGGATTAAGCTTAAAACTTGAAAGCAAAGAATAAATGTTTAAAGGTAATGAAGAGAATTTCATATTAAAAGAGAATTGGAGAATCAATTACCTGGAACCCTAGAAACTAATCTAAAACTTCCAGTAACCACAGGACTGTTTAATAATGAAAAGAACAGGTAATTTTTGGTAAGAAAGTGTGATATTTATGTTCACCTGCCCACAACTCCCTTTTTTCCTGCCTGTGGAAAAGGAGAGGTGTCAGCGATAGGTATGGAGGCCCACATTCCTAGTGTGGCCCCACGGTTCAGAGGCTACTGGGGACTGGGTTTTAAAAATACTGTGAAAGTATGTATTCTTAAAATTTTGTGTTCTGACCTTTCCGAAGTTCCCTGAGGGACAAGCACAAATGTTGACCTTATTTTTCCTCCCTGCTGCCTGGGGCTGGAACTGTTTTCCTGAGAGTGGCACTGATGTCATCAAAACATCTTGAGATGTCCACCACCTATGCCTGTCTGGTGTGGGGACAGCAGATATTGCAGGCAGACAGACCCAGATGTGAAGAGGAGGATCAGCAAAAGACTTCTACAGAAATGAGGACTCAGAACAACCATCACATACACCAGTGAAAGCAGGAGTGCAGACTGCATGCCCAGGCCTGGATACATGCTCAGAAAAGGCAGGAGAGGACCCCGCTGGGTGCTGGAAACTGGAGGAGATGGCAAAATAGAGAGCTGCAAGCAGTTGGCCTAGTATGGAAACATTACTCCAGCTCAGAGCAATGAGAATAAGCAGTGCTGGGGAGGACGTGGAGACACTGAAACTCAAGGTGTTCCAGGTGGGAATGTAAGATAGTGAAGCCTGTGTGGAAACAGAGGGTGGTACTGCTAAACATTAAATGTAGAATTGCCCTATGAACCAGCCATCCACTACTAGGTACAGATCCAAAAGAAATGAAACTGCTACTCAAGCAAATACCCGTGTAGGCACATTCATAGCACTTCTATTCACAGTACCCAAAAGGTGGAGATGACCCAAAGGAAATGACTCACCCATCACTGGATGAGTGGATCACACACTGTAGTGTATACAATGGAATATTAATCAGCCATAAAAATGAGGTATTTAAAATGCTACAATGTGATAAACCTCAAAATTATCACCCTGAGGACTGAAACAAGGCAGACACAGAACATCACATGATTCCATTTGTACAAAATCCATACAGATTGCCGATGGGTGTTTGTGAGCCTGCGGAGGTTCGGGGGCAAATGGTGATACAAGCATTTTGGAACTAGATGCATGTGGTGGTTGTGCAACACTGTGAATGTACTAAAAGTCCCTGAATTGTTCCCTTTAAAATGGCCAGTATAATCTTATATGAATGTTATCTTGATTTTAAAATGTAAGGCAAATGAACTCAGCAAATTAGATGAATTCATGAAGGAAAAAAAGGAAAGAAGAATATCCAGTGTCCAATAGTCCCTGATCATTTCCTTTCAAGGATAGTTTCCCTGGTAAAAAGTCACAGGTCCCTCTGGGGAAGGATGGAGAAAGAGGGATCGTGTAAGTTTTCTCAAGGGAGCCCAGCCCCACCCTTGCATTCCAGAGGCCCTGGATCTGTAAACTGGCTCAGATCTGAGAGCTCCCTTGACTAATGGAAGGAGCATCGGTCTTTAAATCTAATCATATTGGAGAGCTAATCCCAAGCCAATAATGTGCCAGCAGACAGGACTCTGGAGGCTGAGAAGGCCCAAGAGCTGCTGTCCACGAGCTGAGACCAGGAGAGCTGGCAGTGTGGTTCCGAGCCCTGGGAGCGAGAGAGCCCAGGGTGTAGACACCAGTCTGGATCTGAAGGCCTGGGGCCAGGAGAGTAGGAACAGCCATACCCGGTTCACAGTCAGTAGAGCCCAGCCTCCCTGCCTGCACCTTTTCCTTCTATTTAGGCCCTCACCGCACAGGACAATCTGCTTCACTCGTCTGTCAATGCAGATGCCAGCTCCCATTGAGACAGCCTCCCAGACCTGGCCAGAAACAACGTCTTATCATGTTGTGTCCGGCAGCCCAGAAACCATCACGGTCCATGTCATGACCTTGTACTGAGGAAATTAGAATGTCACTCACTGGACAGATTTAAATGTTAAAATATGAAAGATGTATCTTATAAACCATTATGTGAGGCAGAAAAAGATTTTAGATTATTTTCTGGAAATACTAAGTTTATTTTCTAGGCTCTACAACTTCACATGAGTACAGACCACAGAAAGAAGAATCACTTCACTGTCTTGAAACACTGCAGCAATGAGAGGTAAATAAACATTCATATACTCATTTTACTTTTTATTTTTACTTTTTAAAAATCCAGAGAATTGAGACTTTTCAAAGATTGAAACTAAAGTAATCCCAGATTCTTATAAAAATGCATTTTCTGCCTTTTAATTAAGATGATTAATGCAATTAATAGTGATTACTTTTTCTAATGAATACTTAATTTACTCTTTGGGAAATCACTTATGATTACAATTCATTACCAAATAATTGTGTACTCTTTAGTGATTTGTGTTGTGCTGTTAATTTATAGTGATGAAGGGGATCAACATTTCTAAACTTAAATTTCTAGCCTTCTGTATAGTTTCTTTTGCTAATAAAAATTAACATTAATCAATGTTGTTGTTGATATTGCTGGTTAGCTGCTAAGTCATGTCCGACTCTTTGCAACCCCATGGACTGCAGCATGTCAGGCTCCTCTGTCCTCCACTATCTCTCAGAGCTTGCTCAAATTCATGTCTTGAGTCAACGATGCCATCCAACCATCTCATCTTCCGTCATCCACTTCTCCTCCTGAACTCAATCTTTCCCAGCATCAGGGTCTTTTCCAATGAGTTGGCTCTTTGTGACAGGTGGTCAAAGCATTGGTCAGCTTCAGAATCAGTCTTTCCAGTGAATATTCAGGGTTGATTTCCTTTAGGATTGCTTGGTTTGATCTCCTTCCTATCCAAAAGATTCTCAAGCGTCTTCTCCAGCATCACAGTTTGAAAGCATGTGTCTCAATGGAACTAAATAAAAACTCCCAAATACTTTTTTGTATGATATACTATAGAATATATTTTGCTACATTTCATATATATATATATATATATAATATAGCCACCTTGGATGTGTGTGCATATATATATATATATATATATAATTAATCAATTAAGGAAAAAAACATGTGAAAGAAAACCATGTGAACCACTTTAGACTTAATTGTTTGTACTCCATTCTTTTAAGATAACATGATATATTTACTGGTTGAAAATATCATGAGGTTTACTTCTTAAAATTTCATTTATAAGACTTTAGTTCTGCAAAAATGCTTTAGACAGGTTCAAAATAACATGACCAACTCACTGATATTACAGATATCATTTAGATTTCTACAAGCAGATTTGATCAATCTCCTGTCAACTAGAGTAAAGAAATAATAACTTCTTTAGGAGAAGCTGAATGCCTGGGGAGGCACCCAATGCATTTAATAAAAGTGAACAATGGCACGAAAGATGATGAATCTTACATACTCGCTTAGCTTGGTTACAACAACGTTTTTTGTTTTGTTTTGTTTTGTTTTGTTTTGCCCCCATATCTCTAATCTGTCTATTGCACATTTTATTTTCCAGGAAGAATTCTTATTGAGGATATATGTGCCTGACTGCTAAGGCAGTTAAAATAATAATTCTAAATACATATGATTCCAAAACCTGTGAACAGAGCTGAAGTCAATGAAGTGTGCATGCTCAGTTGCTCAGTCACGTCTGACTCTTTGGGACCCCGTGGACTGTAGCCCACCAGGCTCCTCTGTCCATGGAATTTCCCAGACAAGAATACTGGAGTGGGTTGCTATTTTATTCTCCAGGTGATCTTCCTGACCCTGGGATTGAACCCGTGTCTTCTGCCTCTTGCATTTCAGGCAGATTCTTTACCCTCTGAGCTGTTGGGGAAGCCCCCAGTGGTAAGCAAGGAGTCAATTTAATCAATGAAAGACCACCCAGGTTCCTATTATACCTTTTGAATTATGCATCAGAAAATAGAGGAGGCAAAAAAGCCCTAAACCATAATATGGAGTCAAAACTGCAAGAATGGGGCTCCAGGTAACAGCAAAATTAAAGAAAACAACAGATGCTGAAATATCTAAAAAGAGCAACTTTCTGATCCATGTCAGACACAAAACTCTCTCTGAGTCATTTCCTGGAGGATCCAAATCGCCATATGCCACCTCTCAGGTGCGGCCATAGTGGAGCCTTCCAGGGTCCCCTCCCAGATTCACTGGGCCATAGCTTGTGAGCGGTGGGGTTTCGAAATAAGACAAGTGAACTCAACAGCAGGGGCCATTGCACATTCTTTCCCTGTGAAGGAAGTTTCCCGGTCAGAGCAGTGTTTCCTGGAGTATCCTCTTGGCAGATAAAGCATTCTGAATGTCCACAGATGGCAGTGCTGGCAGACGCATTAGAGACAAAGAAAGGAAAAATACATCTGGGAACCACATACCTTTCCATGAGAAGATTGCTGTTCCCTGTAGGATGGCGATTATCCAGTGTATGGAATACCCCCTAACCTCCAGTGCGACCACTTAAGAGCTGGGACTTTGGGAGATAATTAGGGTTAAATAAGGTTCCAATCATATAGGACCCATACCCTCACGAGAATAGACAACAGAGATCATTCCTTTGGGGTGTTTATGAAGAAAAGGCCATGTGAGGACACAGGAAGAAGACACGAGAGATGCAGGCTCGATCCCTGGGTTGGGAAGGTTCCTGGAGGAAGTGGCAGTCCACTCCAGCATTCTTGCCTGCAGAATCCCGTGGACAGGGGAGCTTGTGTGCCAGTCGCTCGGCTATGTCCAACTCTGCCACCCCATGGACTGTAGCCCACCGGGCTCCTCTGTCCACAGATTCACCAGGCAAGAATACTGGAGTGGACTGCCATTTCCTTCTCCAGGGAATCTTCCTGACCTAGGGATCAAACCCATGTCTCTTATGTCTCCTGAACTCTCAGGCAGATTCTTTACTATCTGAGCCACCAGGGAAGCCCCACATAATTTCAAAACTGACTAAAAATACCACTTCTTGCTTTATTACTAGAATTTAGTGAGATAACAGCTAATAAAGATCTACATGTACCTTGCTTTCAATGAATGTTAGTTTTTACATCTATTTTTTCCTCCCACCTCTCTAATATTTACTGCACTTAAATGAGAAACAACCAGAAGTATTTTATACTGTTTGATGATGTTAATATCTTATAACTTTTACATCATGAAGATAGCTTAGACAAGAGAGTCTGTTTCCTTATGGATTACATATTCCATCAAAGTAAATGAGCCTGAGAATATCTCCTTATACAAGATTATTGAGTTTTAAGTGGAAATTACAGAGCATAGCTGACATGTACCATGCATAATTTATAATTCAAGGAAACATCAATACAAATGGAATTCTCTAATGTACAAGAAATGATTTGGCTTCTTTTTTCTTTTCACTAACTTAAGAAAATTCCTGAGATGATCAACAGATAAGCAGAAAAGGTGATGGTATGAATGATTTAGCATCACAAATGAGATAAGATTTTCTAATTTAATCTTTATTTTATTTTGGAGTATAGTCTGACACTCATTAAGGAAATATTTTCCTTAGGATCAGATTGTCTCTTTCAATTTTGCTTCAGTTCCTTATTTCAGCATTGATTTGTCCCATTTCTCAGTGACCTTCTATAGATGCTGTGCAAGTTCATGGTGACTTCATTCATGCCGTCTGCACATGACCCTAAGTGTCCTTGGAGAAACAGCTTTATTTTCCTCGGGAAATTAAAGAACAACAACTACTACACATTAGTATTGAAAAATAATTTTAAAGGCATAGACTTATGCTGGAAAAGAACTCACAGAGAGGAAAAATCATTTCCTTCTACCACTTCTTTTCAAATAATTTCATAAAAGACCTATATTTATACTGAAAAGAATTTAAAACATTTTAAGATGTTATAATTCTCTATTATCTGTTTCTACTAATTGGATGCTAAATAATAACAGAATCCCAGGGATGGGGGAGCCTGGTGGGCTGCCGGCTATGGGGTCGCACAGAGTCAGACACGACTGAAGCGACTTAGCAGTAGCAGTAGCACCATAAAGCTATTTTCTATCCTACTATTTTGTTCTATGTCTATTGTTCTTATTAGACAATTTTCAAAATGTAAAAAGCGGTATCAGTTATTTACAAAATTATCTCAAGTGATTACTTACATTACATGGATCCCTAGTTTTGTGTTGTTCTAATCACAGCATTTCAGAGGAAGAGGAAACACTGCTTTTGAGTTTCATTGGCTCAAAAGTCAGAGAACATCACTGAGAAATTCTGCACCGAAAGGTCTGTAGACCTGCCATGTACTTTGTAGATCTTTCCATCTTTTTCTCTTATGCTCCCTCATACAAATGTGTCACATCCAGACTTGTTATATTCCAGACAGAAATGTTGTGAAGCGACTGTTGGACCTCATGGCAATTTTCTATCCATCTCTCCGCAGTGCCATATGTGATGTCAGCATGAAGAGCCCCAAGTTAATGCTCCTTATAGCATCTACTTAGGCTTAGTTACTGGAGTTAACCGCCAGTCTGGGCTCATTGCTGTGTAGCTGATGGACCACTATACACTCATCCTTGTCATCAGGCTTCTGATTCAGTTAATTTGTGTTGCCTGAGGGGTCGCAAGGCTTTGACTGCTGCCTCTTCCGAAGGTCCCTCTGCACAGACCAAACCTCGAGGAGCCTCCATGGTGGGGAGGAATGTAAGCTCATCGTGGCTCCCCACTTACTCACTGATTTCACCCCTAGATTATAGAAACAATGACAGTGCCCACTGTGATCTCAGACCTCTGCCTTTACTTTTAGTTTTTTAATTTAATTTTCAGTTTTACATTGGCGTATAGGGGATTTACAATGCTGTGTTACTTCAGGTGTACAGCACAGAGATTCATTTCTACATATACATATACTCATTCTTTTCCAGATGCTTTTCTCATAGCAGTTATCACAGAATATTTTAAAGCATAATGAGTAAATACCATCAAAATGTCATGAAAATGACATTTTTTAAAAATCTGGTATTAGAATAGATCCCTCTTAAACGGTTTCACATCAGTGCTCAGCTTAGACTCACCTGGAGATGTTGGAAAGCAAGGTTATTACTTTTCCTTCCTTCCAAATGGAAATCAACAGCCACTGAGATGGAACTGGCTGTACATTCAGTTCTTGACTGCATAACGATATCTATTAACCATGTGCACGAGCAGAACACATACCAAATTACATGGCAACAGAGATTCAAGGAGAAATAGACCAAAGATTCAAGGTAAAATACACTGTGAAGCCTCATGAGTATGGCTTTTGTATTCTAAAGCCAGCAGCATATGATTCTACAGCTGCCTGAAATCATATTAAACAAAGAAACTATACTGTATTTATCACACAAGAATGCAAATGAACTGCTGAAAAATAAACCCGTGTCTAACACAGAGTCATGTCCTACTGAGGAGAAGCAACCTTTTTACTATTAGTCTGGTTTTCTTTGCAAAGCAACATTATACAGTTCAAGGTGAATAACATACAAAGTGAAGCAACTGGTCCAAATAGAATCAAAACAAATTTGACTAAAAATGTCATCAATGTATTTTTCCATCTTTCTTATTGTGCTAGTTGCTCAGCCTTGTCCGACTTTGTGACTCTGCAGACTATAGCCTGCCAGGCTCCTCTGTCCATGGGATTTCCCAAACAAGAATACTGAAGGTAGACATTTCCTCCTCCAGGGGCTCTTCCTGACCCAGGGGTTGAACCTGGGTCTCTCACATTGCAGGCAGATTCTTTACCATCTGAGCCAGCAGGGAAGCTTCTCAGAGCTCTCCTAGGTAAGATTAATCCTGATACACGGGGAGCGGGGAAGGCGGGGAGCCAACAGTTGATCAAAACTCCTTAAAGCCGATTCTGGAAAACAAGCAGGTTCATTTTGGGCTTGGCCGTCAGCAGTCAGGGTCCTCACCAGTCTTCTGCCAAATGTAGTGATCTCCTTTTCCACTTGCATGGTTTGTGGGGAGGTTTCTTCACATCTCAAAGACATGAAACCCTTCTACCCACACCCAGCAACACTGTACACACCAACATTCACACCTGAACTTTAAGGTGACAGCCCACAGCTTATATGGAGCCTTTACAGATGTTCAGTATTTTTTTGAACTCATCTGCTTATCAAATTTTTGTGAATTATTTAGTTGAAAACAATCAGACAGGTGTCAGTTCTGCTTTGACAAGACCGTATGTTTCACAAATCAAATTCTTACACCTTTCTCTGCTCTTCAGTGATTTGTCGTGTAAGTGCTAGCCCCTTTTACATTTCACTTTCAAATTCTTTAAAAATAAAATTATTGCTCTTCACAATAGCTTATCCTTGAAAAGAGAAATAGTGTTTTGAGCTAATCCTTTTCCAATCCTGGGAGTGGTGACAGACTTTAATTATCAAGGCATTTTGAATTCTTATATATGAAGAGTTAATAGACCCTACCACTACCAGCAACGAAACATTGCCCATGCTTTCTGGCAGCACTCAGGTGTATGTACAATTATTTGATCCATATCTATGATGAGAAAAGGGTGGGAGAAGATATTTGATTCCAAGTCATAACCCACTGAGTTAGTAGTAAAAGAACAAAATGAAACTTACTAAGGTTGATATTGGCAGTCTTGGTTGATAATATCCAAGGTCATCCATTTCAGTGATTTCTCCCAAGAAGAAAATGCCTCTGGAATAAATAGCAAGCCTTAGAAATGCAATGCTCTGGCTGCCCTGAAGTCCTTAAGAGACTTTAGTGCAGTAGCCAGGTTATCAAAAAGATCCTTTGTACCATTTCCCAAACTCTTAGCCATTCAACCACGCTACCAGTCAGAAGAGTCCTATAGATAACCATGCAATAAAAGCTCCTAGCAAAAATGTTTAGAACATAAATGCAATGATAAAATAGATTTTCTCCAGGTTTCTGCTTATTTATGTCAAAGATTCATTCCCTTTACAGAGGCATAGTCATTGGAATACTATCCTTTTTCTTACATGTAATTCTTACACCTACATGCACGCTCTCTCCAACTTCTATAAATTATTACTTTATCATTCCATTTAAGTTTGATAGGTCACATCACTTAAATCTCTCCTTGCTTAAGCTAAAACGAAAGAATGTCGTGGTCTGCAATGAATAGCCTGATCATTACAGTAAACTGGTATCAGAAACAAGGAGTTAATATCTGCTCTAATTGACTGAAGGCCAGTAAGAATAAGTATTAAATTATAGGATATCTGGCAGTTCTGAATACCAGCAGGAAAACAGATACCAAGAGTGAAGGGTCAGTCAAGACTGTGTTTAGACTATGAAACTGTTGCCCCATGGCCTTAGGATGGTCACATAAGTTGCCAGGAATGTAGAGTGGGATCGTCATCTTTCTTTGCATTGTAGAAATTGGTAGTAAAATATTACAAAGTCAAATTTTATTTGGGGGGCTTGAATTACGGTCATAAGATGAGCAAGTCTTTATATCTGCCTCAAAATTTTTTCTCCTTTCTGGTGCCATGTGGGTGAGGGCAAGGGGAGAAGAAAGTCAATCACCGAGTCAGGTCCCAAGTATTGCTGCAGACAGAGCTGTCTGGCCTCTTTTGTTTCTCAAAATATAAGTTTTATGTCTGTGTTTCCTTTGCTGCCCTGCATGTAGGATTATCAGTACCATCTTTCTAGATTCCATATATATGCATTGATATGTGATATTTGTCTTTCTCTTTCTGACTTATTTCAGTCTGTATGATAGGCTCTAGGTTCATCCACCTCATTAGAACTGACTCAAATGTGTTCCTTTAGAGAGTGAGGGTTCAGAAGGAAGGGAAACATATGCCTGGCTGATACACATTATATATGGCAAGAATCATCACAATATTATAAAGTAATCATCTTCCAATTAAATAAATTAATTTTTTAAATGTCAAAGCTTTCATTAATGTTTTTATCTCCATTGCCAGAGTCAGAAGAGAAATCCAGATGAGACACACTTTGACATGGTTGACTGTTTGCTCTCAGATCAGTTTACGTGCATCTCACTCACTTCAGGGAAGTTTCTGACCCAGAGGTCAGTAAAATGATCCTCCCCACCAGGCCACCAGGAATCTTCTTTGAGAACCCAACTTAAGAACTGTGAAAGGAATGACCATCATTCATGTCTCAGCAGACATGTTCCTTCAGCTTCTGTTACGAAGCGGTGTACGAAGAGAAGAGCCTTGGCCCATGCTCTGGGCCAGCTGGGGGCTGGTGAGCTTTCACCTGGCCATCGTCACTCTGAGGTTGGAGGTGAGGAGCACCCCTGATTCACTGTGCTTACACAGGAGTGCTGACTCCTCCCTCTGCGGCCACTTCTAATTTCAGCAGCAGAGGAGCTACTCCCTGAAAGAGGCACCCATCACTAAACCAACATCATCAGCTATGGTTCAGAGGAGCTCTTCAAAATAAAACACTAACCTGGACACCTTTGCTGAAAAGGCACTTTTCCTAGAGCCCAGGTGAGTGACATCTTCTCACCAGTAGCATCCCAAAGTATTAGACCACTTAACCCTAATGCTTTGCCGACAAAGATCTGTCTAGTCAAAGCTATGGTTTTTCCCAGTAGTCATATATAGATGTGAGAGTTGGACAATAAAGAAAGCTGAGTGCCAAAGAATTGATGCTTTTGAACTGTGGTGTTGGAGAAGACTCTTGAGAGTCCCTTGGACTACAAGGAGATGATACTAGTCCATTCTAAAGAAAGTCAGTACTGAATATTCATTGGAAGGACTGATGCTGTAGTTGAAACTCCAATACTTTGGCTACCTGATGCAATAAACTGACTCCTTGATGCTGGGAAAGATTGAGGGCAGGAGGAAAGGGGATGATGGAGGATGGGGTGGTTGGATGGCATTAACTCAATGGACATGAGTTTGAGCAAGCTCCAGGAGCTGGTGATGGACAAGGAGGCCTGGCATGCTGCAGTCCATGGGGTTGCAAAGAGTCAGACATGACTGAACTGACTGGCTGAACCCTAACGCTAACCGCACCCTCATCAAGGATCACAACCTACCTCTTCCAGTGAGCGTGGGTGCCACCCCCACACTCGGTAGGCTGACCTCACTTGGGGGAGGCAGCAAGTTCAACTTGCTGAAAGTCTTGTCATTGCCATCATTCATGCAAAAATAAGACCTTAAAATTGGACCTCAAAACATGAGATAATAAACCTCAATTCCATATACAGTAAACCTGAAATTTTACCTGAATACTAGGGCAGTAAGTATACATCAACATCTTATCAGTGCTTTCATTTGCTTCTTGATACAATTCATCTTTAGGTCAATACTCAGCCAAGTACCTCATTTCAACAGCGGAACAGGACATTTAGATATTAGCTAGGGAAAAATCACTTCTTTTTTATGTTTTCTTCATTCTACTGTTTTCTGTAAAGCTTTCTTCAGGAAAACTTTGACTAGTCTTGACTCACTGTTCTTTTCCTACATAACAGAATAAGGAAAGAAAGTCCTAACTTGAATTGTACTAAAGTGCCATAATAGTCTCAGATTGTATTGTAAAAATATTCTGCTGTGCTTTGAGTCATTAAAGTACTGGCTTTGAAAGTCATCAGGCACAGAAATGTTTACAGGTTTGTTCCAAAGATACCTTCAACACCAAGTCAAGCCATAAAATAATCAAACTGAACTTGAGCTGGACTTGATTAATTAGTTTTGTCAACTGGAAATCACAGTCAGAATTTTGAAGGAGCTTCCCAATTCCTCCAGGCTTTATTACATGGCATATTCTCAGCATGTTTGTTTGTTTGTTGTTTGTTTGTTTTCAGTATCAATTTATTAAAAAGCCCAATGTAGCTGATAAGAATCACACTGTTTCTCTGGACAGTCCACGTGGCATTTTAAGGGCAAGGTACTGATTCTCAGCATGTTTTTTAATTTTTGTCTTTGGCACAACAATGGCAAAGAAAAAAGATAGTATTGGTTCCTAAGAGACTCTTCCTGTTGCATTTTCATCACTATCTTTTCTTAACCTACAAAATAATGATTTTAGAAGTCTATTTGGCAAGAGACAGATGTTAAGCATTCTACCATTGTGTATTCTGCTCAATTTATGTAAAGAAAAAAGAGTGATCCCATACCTGATGATATCAGTTTTACTGAAATATTCACTTTTAATAGCTCCTTGTATCCTTCTAGAAATTTTCTGTGTCTATAAGAATGTATGTGATTTTAACTTGTGTAAATTTGCACAAAATTATCTACTAACCTTCTGAAAATTGTTATTCTACATCAGACAAGCAATCAATCATGGGTAGGTTGTAAATCTAAATGTAAAGGATAAAACAGAAAAGATTCTCAGATAAAATGAAAAGTATGAAAAAACATTTCCCTGAAGAGGATTTATAGATGGTACCTAAGCACATGAAAATTTGGTGAACATCATTCGCTATTAGGTAAACGCAAGATAAACCACAACAAATGGTCACTACATGCCTATCAGAATGGAGAATTTTTTTTAAAGTGACAGCATCAGAGGCTAACAACATCATGTGTGGGAAAACTCTGTCACTCACATGGTTGCTGGGAACGTAAGACTGTGTAACTACTCCGAAAATGGTTTCACAATTCCTGACAAACTAAATCTGTCCTTACCACGGGACCCAGCAATTGTACTACTGGGCATTTATCCAAGAGAAATAGAAACATATCTTCACATGTAAGACCCTGGATATGAATGCTTCTAAGAGCTTTATGTTACCAGGCAAGCGCTGGAAGCAACACGCATGTCCTTCAGCAGTTGGATGGTTAAGCACACTGTGTGCCACGAACCACAGAAGCCCATGTAGCAGTGAAGGGAAGAAACTGTTAATACACACAAAGACTGGGATGGATCTCAAGAGGATTTCATGGAGTGAAAAAAGCAATCCAAAAGGATTACACACTTTATGATTTCACTTAAATAAAAGTACTGAAATGACATGACTTACAAACATGAGCAAGGCGTTAGTGGTTTCTAGCCTCTGGGGAGTGGGGTGGAAATGGCTTATAAAAGGCAGCACAAAGGATTCTGTGATGAAGTGTCCTCTACCTCAACTGAAGTGGTTTTCTATGAATCTGCACATATGATAAAATTGCATAGAATAAAATGTACACACATACACACACACACTGGACTGCATATAGAATGATGACATTCACATACAGCCAATGTGTCGCATCAACCCCAATTTCCTATTGTATGACTGCACTCTAGTCAAGCATGGTGACCCTCCTGGGTGATATGGGGTAAAAGGTATGTGGATTCTCTCTGTAATATTTCTGACAACTGCATGTGAACCTACAGTTGTGTAAAAAATATAAATAAATCACGTAGACCGAGTATATATGTTAGTATGAACAAAAAGTCAGAATTAAGTAGTAGAGACGTGTCAACATAGATCCATGAATTGTAACAAATATTCCATTCTGTGCTGTGTGTTGATAGTGGGGAGGCTAAGTCCATGGGGCAGATTGTATATGGGAACTCTGCACTTTCCACTCAGTTTTGCTATGAACCTGAAGCTGCTCTATATGTCAAGTTGACTTAAAGAAATAAAAATCTTTATCATGATTACTACTGATTCTTTGTATTTTGAAATCCAAGGTTGTCATCTTTCTCTCATTAACAAGTTGCAGCAAACAATGGATCAAGTTTAGTTTCCTTCCAACAGGCTCATGCATCTTCTTTAAAATTATCCTGAGCTGATTATCAATTACTTCCCCCTTTTATGTAGTTTTGTTTCATTGAGTAGCAGCCTTGCAGCTATTTAACAAGAAGCCCACTTACTTACGAGGCACTGAGGACTGTATCCTCCCCACGAGACATATTACTAATTTATATTCCATCCACTTAAAGTGATTCACTCCTGTGGTAACATTGCTTCTGTAATAGGGACATATTTCTTCACCATCTCGTCCCCATCTCTCGAATGTGGTGACAAAACAGATTCCTTCAGGACTCATATTCGTGTATAATGACTCTCTCAAGTCACCAGTATCTTTCTGAACAAAGCTGAAAACCACATTTCTAGCTCTATTACTTTCCATCTACCTGATAGATGCTTCCCATTCATCATCTACGGGGAGAGAAGGGTTTTGAAATTAAATCAGCAAAATAAAAGCCAGACAGTCTCCCAACTCAGCCTTCCTCACTGACTTCCTGGAAACATTTAAACAGCTACAGAAGCTATGTTTCTTTTTAAGAAATCAAATCAATACTTTCTCTCTCTCTCTCTCTCTCGGCAATGGCAAGTATTTCTTCTGAATTAGTCCATCTTATCGTAAAGATCACTTGCTAAAAACACAAATTTGAAATCACTTTTCTTTTGAAACATTGAAGTATGATGTGTTCAAAATATGTCCGTGTCTTAATGTACATTTTTTTTCAACCAATATCACTATGTCTGTCTTGCCTTGAGTTTCTTCTTTAATATGATATATAATGTTAATTGCTTTTTTGAGTTACTTTGACTTGAGATGTCTTCAGGACATCAAACTAATGGAAAGGGAAAATAGCAGGTGAAATATTTCACATAGAAGCTGTCTTTAGTACTCTTGCCTTGCCAACCGTTTGAATTTAATCTGATTACATTCTTTAGTTAAAAAAAAAAAAAAAGAATTTCCCGTTTGCTAGTGACCGGACTGCTTTGACATCATATTCTTGGGCAGACTTCTCACACTTCAAATCTGAGCTGCCAACTGACAGCTCGTGTTTAAGGTGTTCCCAGGCCTCCTAGGGAGTGGAGCTAGAGGTGGGGAGATGGTGGTTTAATCACTGTGACAGTTGCCCAAGCGTTCCTGTCGCAGGAGGCAAGCCCCCTAGCTCTTGCTATTAACGGAAAGAGTGATTGAACACGGCCTCATGCTTTCCGTGATGTGGGATTTCATGCCATGTTGTATTTGTCTTTAATCTTTTTCTGGCACATTAACTATGTTGCACGCATAATCTCTTAACTGATTTCATTTGCTCAGGAATCATAAACATTTTATATGCTATTGAAAGAAATTTGCCTTTGATGTAGGAAGCCTAGGGCTTAAATTTCAAATGTATGATTCATTACTGCACAGTTTTGAATATGCTCACACATGTTTCAAACAAAATCCCAAACCAAAATATAAAACATTAAATATATTTTCACCTGGATATGAATGACTTCATATAGGAGAAGAGGGCAACAGAGGATGAGATGGTTGGATGGTATCACTGATTCATGTACCAATAAGTCCAAGTAAAAGAGAATTTAAACAAAGCAGGAAAGTTTTATTCTCTATTTCAAATGCTTGTGTATGATCAAACAGAGAACCACTTATGTCATGACAGAGTTTCGAAAAATGTAATTGTAGAAGCTATTATTTTTATAATTGAAAGAAAAATAGAGAACAGAATATCCTTCACTACATATGATGGCAGCAACTGACATGTGAGTACAGTTTACAGGTAATGAAGGATATGCTGTGCTTAGTCGCTCATTCGAGTTTGACTCCTTGTAACGCTATGGACCGTAACCTGCCAGGCTCCTCTGTCCGTGGGGATTCTCCAGGAAAGAAAACTGGAGGGCATTGCTATGCCCTCCCCCAGGGGGGGTCTTCCCTACCCAGGGATTGATCCCAGGTCTCCTGTATTGGAGTGGAGTCTTTGCCATCTCAGCCTCTAGGAAAGCCCAAGAATACTGGAGTAGGTAGCTTGTCTCTTCTCCACGGAATCTTCCCAACTCAGGAATTGATCTGGGGTCTTCTGCAATGCAGCTGGATTCTCTACCAGGTGAGCTATCAGGGAAGCCCATAATGAAGGGTGACTATCATCAAACAGAAGTTCATAGACCCAAAATGCAAGTCCTTCCCATCAGAAAACACTTAGTGGACGCATTTTTTGCAATGAATTTTCTTAGAATTTAATTTGCTTTTAATCTCCAGTTGTCAATCAATTGGTTCTCAATTACTCTGGTTGTTTCAGAAGAGAATACAGAAACAATTTGATTTATAAAAATTCCTCAATTTTGATTATATCTTATTAATTGTTTTACCTAGAGATTTTGTCTGTATTGTGCAGATAGTTTATCTGTATTTGCTATATAGGTATCTGAGCAAAAAAAATAAAAATCAGTAATACTGACCCTAATTTAAGACATTGATATTTTATCAGGGATTTCTGCATTATTTTTAATTTTTTTCCAAACAACAAAGCTTTTTTATTTTTAAAATTTATTTATTTTTAGCTGAAGTATAATTGCTTTACAATATTGGTTTGATTTCTGCCATACATCAACATGAATCAGCCATAGGTATACATATGTCCCCTCCCTCCTGAACCTCCCTCCTGCCTCCCACTTCCCGGCCCTCTAGGTTTCTACAGAGTCCCAGTTTGAGTTCCCTGAGTCATTGGGAAATTTCCATTGGCTATCTATTTTATATATGGTAGTATATATGTTTCCACTGTACTCTCTCCATTCATCTCATCCTCTCCTACCCACCCCCTGACCCTGTCCATAAATCTGTCTGCATCTCCAATGCACCCCTGCAAAAAGGTTCATTAGTACCATCTTTCTAGATTCCATATAAACACATTAATATACTATATTTTTCTCTCTCTTACTTCACTCTGTATAACAGGCTCTGGGTTCATTTACTTCATTAATTTTTTTAAGTTATTGCATAAAACATGGTTTATCTGTATCATGGTTTTTGACATACTCTTACATTTTGCACCTGACGGTAGACATGAGCATGAGCAGGAAGTGAACCTTGAATCGGGGGTGCCATTCCTCCTAGGCAACTTGTTTTCATGAGAGTCACACACCATAGCTTTATTTTCTAACATTAACACATTGTTATTAAAACACTGCTTATGGATCAGTGACTCAAAAGGATTAATTATAGCAAAAAGTAATAATTACTTCACAAAAAATAATGTGAAGAAAATGCTAACACATAAAGTATAAAAATAAAAACGGAAAATAACAATATAAATGGAGAATATGAGTCATGGACTGTGATTTCAAATTCAAGTGAGAAGTAAATATTTAAATGTTTTGGTCACACCCAGACTCTTAAGAAGTAAACTCTGAATAGAAAACACAATTATAATTATCTAAAAAGTGTTTTTATATGATATCAAAAATCTTTAGTTCCCTGTATATTACCTTTCATAGATTTTGTCGGAAAATAGCATAAGGCCAGAAAAATGTGTATCATTTTGTTTTTCCAAAAATTTTGGCTTTCTATAACATGATCAAAAGCATGTTTTATAATAAGAAATGAATTTTTTTGCCCGGAAGACACAGAAGAGACCCAAACTAGAGAAATGTCATTTAAAGGAATACTAGTCATGGCTCAAAGTATCCAAGTAAGTCTATTACAGAAAAGTTTAAAAACTAGTACCAAAGTTAGTGAAAAGGGCCTATGACTGAGGCAGAAACCATGTGACTGTTGACCAGCCCATGTATTGTATTACACTGTGGAGACTGCACATTAGCAGAAGAGTGATTGTACTCAGGCCTCTGGAAGAAGCCAGGCAAAGCTGGACCAGCTCTCAGCATACACGTGAGAACAGAACAATTTCAGAAAGGGCACTGACTCTGCTTTTTGTTGAGTGAGAAAGGTATTTTACTTATCGAGCGACTTTTTCATGTGTCATGGAGGAGGCTGAAATTGCGGTTTAGAATCAGCCTAAGTACAGCAAGAAAATGCCTTACTGCCAATCTTCAGACTGTTTATTCATAGACAACTGGTCATAACACACTTTATGGTTGAAAGAGGCAGTGACGCATTTGAAGTTGGAGAGTCACAGACACAACCATCAGCTGTTCATCAGTCACATCCAGGAATGGCCATAGCGTCAACATTAGGTATGTTCTCTGTCCAGGGCACAAATGCACACTTAAATTATCAAGATGAGTGACATGATTTCTTACATCCTTCAGGAAGGCATATTTTAGCATATTGTATTACATTGAAAGGCCTGACTTTCTCACTTAGTCCTGAGATGACATTTTTTTTCCCCAATATTGAGAGCTTATCATCATTTCTTAAAAAATAAACAGTGGAAAATCTTGCCAGTTGAATAATTGAGTTTTACCAACTTATTAGTTCAGTTCAGTTTAGTCGCTCCGTCATGTCCAACTCTTTGTAACCCCAAGGACTGCAACACACCAGGATTTCCGGTCCATCACCAACTCCCAAAGCTTGCTCAAACTCATGTCCATCTACCCACTTATTATGTCTTTTAAAAACCACATCTAAATTCAACAACAGAAAATCAGAAATGTATTCCAGGGGTGAACAAAACCAAAGAAAAGATAAGAAATCCTTTATTTGCCTTTTCCAAGCTTAAATTTTAAACTTCCAACTTTTCGGTTTTTCTAATCTGAAAAATGTCTTCAAAGTTTTAAAAGGCAATTCTGAGATTCCACTTTCCTGTTTCCTGTTTAACAAAGGTCCCAGCATTCTCTTCCTAAAAATGTAACTCTGAATTTAAAATGTCCATCCTAATAAAGATTTGTTAGAGAAACTAATGACACATTAAACCTTATTTATTGTTCAAGCCCTCTCTTGAGCTTTATGTAGATATGAGTGTCAAGAACTGCCATTGTATAGCTTCCTGATATGAATGTGTGTGTAGGCGCATACACACACACACACACACGAAACTGATGCTTTTGAACTATGGCTTGGAGAAGACTCTTGAGAGTCTCTTGGACTGCAAGGAGATCCAATCAGTCAATCCTAAAAGAAATCAGTCCTGAATATTCATTGGAAGGACTGATGCTGAAGCTGAAGCTCCAAGCCTTTGGCCACTTGATGCAAAGAGCCAACTCATTAGAAAAGACTCTGATGCTGGAAAAGATTGAGGGCAGGAGGAGAAGGGGGAAACAGAGGATGAGATGGTTGGATGGCATCACCAACTCAGTGGACATGAACTTGAGCAAACTCTGGGAGATAGTGAAGGACAGGAAACTCCAGTATGCTGCAGTCCATGGGGTTGCAAAGAGTCGGACAAGATTTAGCAACTGAACAATAACAACGAAACAGCTTTTTTCTTAATTTTGTTGTCTCTTGTGTTGAAAAAATATAACTAACTGATTCCAAATGTTTGAGAAACTTTACTTCAAATTTAATATTTTTTTTACATGAATACAACACCAATGGGATTGATAATAATTGACTAAATGTTAATTGATTAAATATTAACAAAATATATTTGGATTTAAATTTGCAGTTCAAAAAAATGAACATAGTGCTTATTATATGATTGTTTTTTCATCACAATCTTTAATAAATGACTATGGGGAAGTTCTTTACTCTCCCACAGATAGTAAAAATGGTTTTTAATCATTAAGAAAATAAATGATGAATTCAGCACATTTGTGTAGCACAAGACCTTGTAGACCAGAGTTATGAGTTTGAATTTTTATTCTAAGGTGAGAAGACCCATAGATTTCAAACAGAGAAGAGGAATTTTCTGAGTTTTGTATTTAGAAGATGGCTCTGGAGAGATAACCAAGGGGGCTGGATAGAATGAACCATGGATGCCTGGCTTGGAGTCAGGACATAGTTGAACTATCAGCTTGATTTAGGTACTAATGGGATATGTACACACACACACAATTAATACGCAGGCTTATATCCTAGCCCTGCCCACTGAAATGGTTTAGAAGCAAAAGCAGCCCATAGAGAATACCTAAAAATTTATATAGATACTCCCCCTCACAAGGAGGTAGGACACCTTGAACTGTGGTCTGCATCTGTCGTAATCTGCCTCCCAAAATACAGTGTGAAGGAGAAGGGAGGGAGTTAACATTTCAGTGGAGAAACCAGTAAATGCCCCCTAGCTAGGAGATCAAGGTCAACATCGTTTACGATAAATCCTGTTGCTGGAACATACCTTACACATGATGTATTAAAAATTGCACTTCCCTCTGTCAGCTTTCTCCCCTAAACACAAAACCCCAGGCTAACCTTGAGAAGACACCAGACAAACACAAACTGAAGGACCTTTTACCAAATACCTGAGAAATTGGCAAAGGCCCGAGTAGCCTAAGAAGACACAGTGATTAAATAAAATATAACATTATGGAAGGGATTTTGATGCAGAAAAAGGATATTAGAGAAAAACAAATGCATCTCAATAAAGTGTATTTTAGTTTTAAAAGAAAATAAAGATCACTCTGGCTGCTGTATAAATAATAACACTAAGAATGATGCAAAGAATCACACTAAGACTGGTGCTAAGAATGATGCTGTATAAAGAATCATGCTGAGAAGGATGCCAAGAATGATGCTATGTAAATATGATGTCACAAGCCTGGGTCCCTGATGTCTATATAGCCATCACACCAACTTTTCATATCTTTCTCTCGACTCCTTATTTTGAAAGAGAAAAGTGAGCCTTTGTATGCTGAAGTTATGAGTCTTCATGTGTGTGTGTGCGTCTTAAATATCTTTATTGACATCTTTTGTATATCAGCTCATTAAAGTCTTTGTTTCTTATTTCTTGCATTAATCTCCTGAAAGCTCCAGACTGGCAAAAATATTAAGTACACAGAAGATTTCTATATGACATACTTAATATTTATAAATTTGTTATTTGTTTTGCACATGTCTATGGCTTAACTACTTTCAAAACGAAAACCACATATAAAATTACAGACTAATCAAAACATAAAAGTCAGCCAATGTCTATGGTTTACAATGTAGAGCTAGCAGACAACACAGACTATATATAATTCATCTGTTTTTTTTTTAAAGAAAGCAGTGCCTCATACTGAACTCTGGAAAAGTGTGCTCATACACAGGGAAGCTCACTGATGACTCCCCTTTATGTTTATAATATAGATCTACACCAAATTATTTCACATATCATATACTCTCTCTCTCATATATATATATATATGTATGGATATATACATATATAAATAAATAGTTAACCAGATTCTGGTGTAAAAGTCACAAACAACATACAAATACAAAACGTTCGGCTCAGTTCAGTCGCTCAGTCATTTTCGACTCTTTGCAACCCAATGGACTGCAGCATGCCATACTTCCCTGTCCATTACCAACTCTCAGAACTTCCTCAAACTCATGTCCATAGAGTTGGTGATGCCATCCAACCATCTCATCCTCTGTCATCCCCTTCTCCTCCTGCCGTCAATCTTTCCCAGCATCAGGGTATTTTCCAATGAGTCAGTTGTTCACATCAGGTTGCCAAAGTATTGGAGTTTCAGCTTCAGCATCAGTCCTTCCAATGAATATTCAGGATTGATTTCCTTTAGGATGGACTAGTGGGATCTCCTTGCAGTCCAAGGGACTCTCAGGAGTCTTCTCCAATACCACAGTTCAAAAGTATTAATTCTTTGGCAATCAGTTTTCTCTATAGTCCCAACTCTCACATCCATACATGACTACTGGAAAAACCATAGCTTTCACTAGATGGACTTTTGTTGGCAAAGTAATGTCTCTGCTTTTTAATATGCTATCTAAGTTGGTCATAGTTTTTCTTCCCAAGACAAGTGTCTTTTAATTTCATGGCTGCAGTTACCATCTGCAGTGATTTTGGAGCCCAAGAAAATAAAATCTGTCACTGTTTCCATCTATTTGCCAAGAAGTGATGGGACCAGATGCCATGATCTTAGTTTTTGGAATGTTGAGTTTTAAGCCAGTTTTTTCACTCTCCTTTTTCACTTTCATCAAGAGGCTCTTTAGTTCCTCTTCACTTTCTGCCATAAGGGTGGTGCCATCTGCATATCTGAGGTTATTGATATTTCTCCTAGCAATCTTGATTCCAGCTTCTACTTCATCCAGCTAGGCATTCTGCATGATATACTCTGCATATAAGTTAAATAAGCAGGGTGACAATATACAGTCTTGATGTACTTCTTTCCCAATTTGAAACCAGTCAATTATTCCATGTCTGGTTCTAACTGTTGCTTCTTGACCTGCATATAGATTTCTCAGGAGGCAGGTAAGATGGTCTGGTATTCCAAACTCTTTAAGAATTTTCCACAGTTTGTTGTGATCCATACAGTCAAAGGCCTTGGAGTAATTAATAAAGCAGAAGTAGACGTCTTTTTGGAACTTTTGGTTTTTTGATGATACAACAGATGTTGGCAATTTGATCTCTGGTTCCTCAGTCTTTTCTAAATCCAGCTTGAACATCCTGAAGTTCTCGGTTCACATACTGTTGAAATGTTAGGAATGTTAGGAAAGGGTTAACATATATAGGGGAAAATAATGTCTTATGCACTGTGAAGAGTTTTTACAATCCAGCATAAAGGCAAACATGGTTGAAAAAATAGGGAAACACATATACAATGATAGAAAAAAAATATAGTCAAGCCATCTAATAATAACAGATTTCAGGTATCATTACTTAACATTATGTCCAAAAATGTCCATGTGTTGCAGAGGTCTCTACAAGTCAGTTAGAGTAGGGTCAATTAGATCTGCAAATAGAAGCCTTATCAAGTAAGTTCACCTCATGATTCTGTCTCTGAGAAAATGAGGCTTGACTTCCAGTGAAAGGCAGGTAAGCAAAGCCATGAAGAAACCTTCTTTACAATAGCTTAACTGTACCAATTCAGGGTACTGTACACATTTCCCCAGCTGCTCATGCACACAGTATTCTGTGATAAAATGATTCAGTTAATTAAAAAAAAAAGCGTAAATGGAAAAAATAATAGAACTCAATGAAGTTAGTGAAACCACAAAGGCACTGAACTCCAGCAACACTTGGAAGCTAAGGGATAAAATTCATCGTAAAATCTGAATAATTAATCTTCCATAAGCACTCTGATTTTGATTTACTATTAATATTTCATACTAGCCTTTGGATAAAATTGAAAAGTCTGACAAGAACCAATGTTTCAGAAGAAGCAGTGTCACCTGTAAACATCCTGCCACCTGACTAACAAAATGGCCTCTGCATGGAGCCCGGGGATGTGATAAGACAGGAAGCTTTCAACACCCAGGCCGGGAGAAGATGGACTGCGCATAACACTGTGAGAGAAACCACTCTAGTGCAATAGAGCTACTGATCATTTATGTTTGTTCTTAAAAAAAATTCCAAAACTAACAAATCTTTTTCTCCAGAATTACAAAAGATAAAATCTATGAGTCAGTACTGTAATGTGATTACAGAAAAATAGACAACTGAAAAGAAAACTCCACGGGCCAACCACATCCTTCCCAGCCCACTTCCTATAGCCAGTACCTTCCACCTGCTCTGAGGATGGAGCCTCAGACACCATCAACTCAAAGCTGAATCAACGATCATCTCTGTCACTGCAGCACAAGCAATGTAGCCTCTTTGTTACGCACAACACTGATACTCTTCTTCAGGATTTTCTTTGAGGGTATTACTCAACATCGATTCTTTCAAAGGTAATGAAGGTGTCACAAAAAATTCCATGGAATTCTTCTACAATTCCACAAAGACATCTGGCAATTTCATACTTTCATTCCTCCCCCCATCAGTTTTTTCTTTTTCTAAATTACAGTTGACAACTCATGTAAGATTTTGTTATTTTACTTAAAATAAGGGAGCTTTTCTGTGTCTCCCCACTCCAGATAACTGCAAGATTTAGTGAAACTCAGTGCCAGTAACTAGGAGGTAGATACTGTAAAATTCAAACTTAGACATCGGCGTGTCCCACTCAGAAAAGGTTTTATATACGTAAAAACCTGTGCTTTCTCTCTCATATTTTATAAGCAACACGGGTTAATTTCAATTTCAGTTTTCCTTTCTGATGCAGACACGTGTACCTCGCGTAAAGAAGTCTCCCAGCCACCTTGCACACAGACCTCAGTGTTTCCTGAGAGAGGGAAGTCAGCGCCTCCTCCAGGGGCACTCGCCCATTTGAGAAAACACTCTCCCTTGCATCTTACCTTGTAAACTATGTTCACAGAAATCGGACAGAGGGAGGAGTGTTCTGGAGGACAGTCAAGGACCAGAAATGCAGAGCCGAGCCCCTGCTTCCCCAGTGCACCTCTGCGGGTGGTGCTCCAGGGAGGCTGGGCCTCCTCCCCTGGACCACAGACCTACTTTACTCTGTAATAAAGCAGGTAGTACTTCAGGGGATCTGGCAGAGGGAGGCCCAGGACCTTCTCACGCAGGAGGTTCACCGGGGTCCCAGGCTTGGCGTCTGGGGGGGTGGTCACCTCTTGTTTCCCGCCACTCCTCCTCCAGGTCTCCAGAGCCATTGTCATCAGAGGGGTTGGAGATCCGACTGGCAAAGACCTCTTCGTCCAAAAAGACAAGCGTTTCCACTTGGCAGTGGCGAACTCTCCTTCGTTTAAACCTGGGAGTGTCCTTCAGTCTGTTCCCCGTTTCCGTTTCCTTCTTCCTGGTGAATGATCTTCTTAATGGTGCCCCGGATGGCGATGCAGGCCAGGTCCTGGAGACTGTGAACCGCCAGGGGTGTCACGTAACTGGACGAGCCTCGGCTTCCCTGACTGACTGGCAGGGCTAGATCAGCGGAGCAGAGGAGACAGCCAAGAAACCTGCTTCTTGGTTTCCCAAGCGGAAGGGCCAGTGCGCGTTCTCTCGGTCCCTTCTCTTGCAGCAGCAGGACCAGGATGCCCCCAACCTTGAGGAGACTCTTCGAGTACTGCGCCTGCTCCCTCTGCACGCCTAGCCCACAGTCCACCTGGTCATACTGAGAACAATCCAGAGAAATCTCCAGGCCATTGCCAGTAATGAAGTGGGGTTCAGAGCAGTCAAATTTGTCGAAGCTGTCGCTTGTCCTGATAAAGAAGTCCAGCTTCTGCTTTGCGTACTCTGTCACATCTGAATGGAGTTCCACCACATGGGTCACACCCAAGGGGCCAACGATGAGCCTCACCATGGAGCTGAGGTAGCCAGTGCCACTGCCCAGATTCAAGAAGGAGAGGCCATGCTGCAGGTCCAGGGCCTCCATCAGCTCCGAAGAGATGCACGGAGCAGAGAGGTGGATGTTGCTGTGCTTCCACGCCATATGCATTCTCTAAATCCGAGGTAATAGTCTGCACGGTCAATAGCTTGGAAAGCCTGCACCACCAGCTCAGAGTGGATGTACTGAGCCTCCTTCAGATTGTCTATCAGCTGATTGTCATCCTCACCAGTACTTAAGGCACCACCTATCTTCGAGATAACGCTTAGGCAAAGTTACCGCTCCTGGGGCACCTCTCGCCCATCCACCTCCCACCATGCAGCCTGGACCTTTGCCGCCATAAACATCCACCCAGTCATGAGTGTTCTTGATGCACAATTTCTCCAGATATGAAAATATGATGCATATTTCATTCTTCTTTCATGAAATGTGACTGTTGACAACCTTACCATTTGGAATACTGATTTCCCTGCTACACAGAGCACTCATGTTATAATTTCATTTAAGGCACTGTAATTCTGAATACTGATCTCTCTTTTTACATTGAGGGTGACACCACTTTCAGTGATAGCAACCTTGGGAAATGTTTGCCAAATCAATCACATGATTAGTGAGGGGTGTACTACTCTTCTGGTTGACCAGAATATATCACCAAGTCAGGAAATTCTAATAGAGAACCTGAGACACAACACTTTTTTACAAAAGTGGAATAGTTGTGTTTCAAGTCGGTCTCCGTGGTTTGGAGCTAAACTTTCTAACCTGACCTTCACTTTGGTGTACTTGTTTTGTGTTCTGTATACTTGTTTGCAGTCTGTCCATCTCATCTTGCATTTCTACAGTTATACCAGGATTCTGGTACACCTCGGTAGCATCAACCAACAGAATGGAGTCAAACTGGACCCCTTGGGGAGCATTTGTCCAACGACTCCTCCGTGATGTTGACAGCATCATCAAGATGCCTATATATATGGATAAACTGCAACTAAGCAAAAATCTACCCAAGCAAAAACCTTGGGTAAATTAATCTACCCCAATCAACAAAATTTATAAATATGTGACAGACATTCAAATCCAGGTCAGTCAAGCCTGGATGTTTCCTAAGCCTGTATATTTTCTACTAATAACTTGATTATAAAATTACTGAGTTGTTTATTTTGCATTTGCACATATAATTCCTCTTTACCTTTAGAATTAAGTCACTGACCCCCAAATTGCCCTCTTCTGCTTCTAATTTATTTAAAATAGAACACAGTTTATCAGGGTCAGGAGGAAGAGAAATAACATGTAGGACATGCTTGCTGTATGCCAGGTTTTAAGCTAGAAATTTCACAAATTTTAATCATTTCCCACTGCAGCCTCCATCTAGCTTTTTGCAGGAAATCTTAATCTCATTAGGAATTAGAATTACACAGTAGGTTCTGTGAAGTGAGAGAGGATAGTCTATCCTAGGGGCTTCCCTAGTGGCTCAGCTGGTTAAAAAAAAAACCTGCCTGCCAGTGCCGGAGACAAAAGAGACATGGGTTCAATCCCTGTGTTGGGAGATCCCCTGGAGGTGGGCATAGCAGCCTGCACCAGTATTCTTGCCTGGAGAATCCCATGGACAGAGGAGGCTGGCGGGCTACAGTCCGTGCAGTCGCAAAGAGTTAGACACAGTGAAGCAATTTAGCATGCACACATGCAGTCTGATACACAGTTCACTAAATCAAACACTTCACTGTCAGTATACCCTTCAGCAGTTTTATTCCTCCAGTTTTAATATTCAGTTCTTTTCTCATTCAAATGTTCTATAGTTTTGAATACATACCTTCATTAAGGGTTTTAAATATGTATCTTTGTTCAGAGTCAAGTCATGGATTTTCCAAACAGTACATGAGCAACATTATATTTAAATAGACAGCTCCAATTGATTTATTAAAGTATTGCTTTTTAAATGATGAGCAATACTAATCATTTCTAATGATCAGTCAGCTCTGCAGCGTGTGAAGTTTGCGACGAAGGTTGTGGTCTATAATGAGCCTGTATGGTTTTCTGAACTGAATGAGTTGGGTTTTTAAAGTCCTTTTCTCTACTAAAATACTGAGATTACAAGATTGTCCTCTTGAGTAAAAACATGTTAATATCTTTCTCTTGCTGAGGCTAGGCCATTTTTGAAGCTGGAGGGTAACTGCCTTGCTGAGGGAAGTTAAGTAGCTGTGGTTTCCTGAGAGTGTTAAGTTCCATTGACAGCCCTCTCTGCCCCAGGCCCAGCAGATGAAAACTACTCAATTCTAGATCCAGTACATAGCCAGACACATTTAAAACCTGGAACTATATTTTACAAAAAGATGTTTAATGTCTAAGGTATTTGATAAAAATTTTCCCCATAGGTTAGGGTATCAAGAAGGACCATTCATATCTCCAGATTATAAAAAGTTATTGATTAATGGCACTTGTCAAGGGTTTAGAAGGTTATGGAATTTTAATCAAATTCACACTTGGAAACAAATTTCCCTCTTTTGGAAAACACACAGTTTTATCTCAAGATAAAACAGCACCAGTTGAATAAAGGTGGACAATTTGTGTTCGTGGAGCTAGACAATTGAATTAAACTTTGATCTTTCAAATTTTCTGTGACATTGGAGACATTTTGACTCTGAAACATTACACAGCTGTATCTTGCTGGAAAGGTCCAGGAAAAGGTGACAACTGATATCAGTATAATACTGATGGAGATTAGACCCACTCCTGATTCCTACAGTGGTGTTTCCATGTATCACTTTCCCCTGCAAAATAAAAAATACCTTATTGAAATGAAGAAAGGATGCTCTAGAAAACTGGGCTGTGTGAGATGCCCACACTGTTTATCTTTACCTGCTCTGACGTACTCCCTGTCCTTTGCTCTCTACCTCATCCTGGTGGCAGTTTTTTAACTGTGCCCCCCGTCTTGTATATTCTTTTAGTGCCTAACTTTCACCATGATTTTGTGACAGTTAGTCACTCTATTTGATTTCTTTTTATACATTCTTTACTCTATAACCTCTGCTGACAGGATAAATAAAATCTTTCCAAAGCATTAGATACAATGATTTGAATGCAAATCTTCTAGGATCCTCTACACAATTTTTCAAGCCTATGTATAATGTCATGTTTTGAGTGTTTTATTACACTTACTCAATTTAAGTTGAATTAGGCAAGTGCTATGTCTTATTCTTCCTATATTTGGATTTTTCCTCACCTACAGTCTAGCACAGAACATGCACAATCAAGGTTCATTGAATTTAATTAAATTCCTTTTCCATGGAATTTGGGCTTCCCTTGTGGCTCAGCTGGTAAAGAATCCACCTGCAGTGTTGGAGAGCTGGGTTCAATCCCTGGGTTGGGAAGATCCCTCCGAGAAGGCAACCGTTACCCACTCCAGGATTCTGATTGGAGAATTCCATTGACTGGATAATCCATGGCTTCACAAAGAGTCGGACACGACTGAGCAACTTTCACTTCACTTTCCATGGAAAGACATTCTTAATTCCATTCCACAGTTGTTTTTCAGTGTCCATTTCTCCAACTCACCTCACTTCAACATCACAACATAATAGACAAGCAAGTTTCTTCTCAGATATCATGACACATTTTGCTTCTCCTGATTTTTTGCCTGTTTGTATACTAATCCAAGCAAAGATGATTGCCAAAGTCTTGAAAGTGGAGGAAACTCAGTTAACATGAGCCAGTTTATACATCTTGGCCACACCCTGCAATAGCAATGGTGCTTCCTGCTCATGTATCAGGAGGCCAAGCAGGGACCTTGAACCTGTGCCTCCACCTGTGTAACAAGGGGGACCCACATTCTCCTCTGCAGCAGGATTAGAGGGGGACCACTGCAATATAAGCTCCAGAGCCTGGATAAAATTGTCACAAAATTGTTAATATGATCCATTTAAAAAGAATTGAAACGTCTACATAAAGAAGCCGAAGAATGCTTAAAGAGCAATCAAATCTAAGGTTTCCCAGGTGACACAACAGTAAAGAACCAGCCTGTCAATGCAGGAGATGCAGGTTCGATCCCTAGGTTGGGAAGATCCCCTGAAGTAGGAAATGGCAACCCACGCTAGAATTCTTGCCTGGAATAGTCCATGGACAGAGGAGCCTGGCAGGCTACAGTCCAAGGGGTCACCAATAGTCAGACACAACTAAAGCGACGTAGCATATCAAATCTAAAATTCTCAGGCCGATATTCCAACATTTAATCTAAGCTTCAGTTTGCTAATGTGGTTGGCTTTCTTGAAATCCTGGACTTTACCAGTGGAGACCTCGTCATACAGTTGTAAAAATTTTTAAGTGTAGTGTATGTGAGTGGAAGCTGCTAATCCAAACTTCTTTTCCAATGCTATAATTAGGCTTCCCAGCCATCCAGTATTCTTAATAATAGCATAGCTTCCATCTTGGCCAGAATATAAATGCCAACAAGGAAACATGTTCTAGAATGAAGCTGCATTTTTGTTTTTACCATGCCAGCAGGCAAGAGATGAAGCATTTGGTTTCAATAATCTGAAATGACATGTAGAATGTTCTGCATTGATAACACTCACTTTTTACTAGCATTATTTGTTAACCCATTACTCTGAGTCCAGTGATCATTGAATTATTTTTTAATAAACTTCCTTATTAATTCTGAGTATAAATGTCCTCAGCATGGTTTTTGGTTCCCTGACTAGGTGCTGGTCACGTCCTGACACCCCAAATATTTTCTATCTCAGCCCCAGGTTTGCTCCATTTATAACCTAACCACATTGTGAATCTGTTCATGATTGTTTACTAGGTTTTTGCCTCTGTTTCTATCTAGAATATGACCTACAACGACAAAATTCTGCCTTTTCAGAGAAAGAAAAATATTGCCTAACATCCCTTATATGTGAGATCTAAAAAGAAATTATACAAGTGAACTTACTTACAAAACAGAAAGAGACTCACAGACTTAGAGAATGAAATTATGGTAACCAGAGGGGAAGGATGAGGGGAAGGGATAGTTAGAGTGCTTGGGATGGACATGTATACACACTGCTACATTTACAATGGATAACCAACAAGGACCTACTGTGTAGCACAGGGAACTCTGCTCAAGGTTATGCGGCAGCCTGGATGGGAGGGGGGTTTGATGGAGGAAGGATACATGTATATATACAGCTGAGTCCCTGCTGTTCACCTGAACTATCACAACATTGTTAATTGGCTATACCCCAGTACAAAATAAAAAAGCATAAGGCAAAACAAAACTGTGTCCTTTTACTATTCAATTCTCACTGCCTTGCCAAGGTCATATATAAGCCACTTAGTAAATGTTTCCTGAAGAAATGAGTGAATGAGCCAAATCATAGTAAATTGCTTCTTATAGACCCGATTTCAGTCACATATTTTTTTCCACTGTAGTAGCTTTACAGTAGTTAATGATTTCTGTAACTTGACTATGTAAAAACTGGGTGGATGGATGGATGGATAGATAGATATAGATTAATGATATAAAAATGAATTTTACCAATTTTAACTTGTTCTCGATGAATAACATATCTTTGAACTTTGATCTAAATTGTAGATGCTTGGTTTATTTTATATTTGTGCTTGAATCTTGTTCATAAATAATTTTTTTAAGTGTGCTTGAAATAATCAAATAAGTGGATTATGTAGTTGTTTCCAAATCACAGGTTTCTGAAAAGAATCTCTTTATTTCCCTTATTATAAAAATGATGTGAGTACACAGTGATTCTGAAGTCCATTGAATGCATTTCTCTCTTTGTCAGAGAACTCATTCTGTATTTTTTTTTCCATAAAGGTCTTTGCAGGAAGATATCATTAATGTCTGTCCCTTCTCTTTACACCATCTGACCTCGTTTGTAAGGTTTCTTCCGAACATAGCTTGCATGGCTGGGTGCTGCGTCGCACAGAATCACAACATACATTTTGCTCTGAACTTGTCTTCTCTCCCTTCCCCAGTTCAAGAATCATTAACCTGATTAATAACTTTTCCAAGTTTCTTTTTACCTCCACTTTCCAATTTTTAAGGTGTTTGGCGAGTTTACTTTTTTCCCATTCTAAGTATCTTTCTCTTCATCACAAAACAAATCAATTGTTTTAATGCACTAGCCTGGGGGGAAGAAAAGCTGCCAGACCCCTGAGAGGAGGCAGCCTCCCTTCAAGTCTGGAGACTTAAAGAGTCTGACAGGAAGAGGGGGAGCAGCCGTGGACTCTCTCAAAACAGGGGGCCCAGCACACAGCCCAGGACTGACCAGGAGGAGGAGAGATGTCTAGAGCACAAGAAATCTAAAGTGAATGCTTAAGTGCAATGCTAAAGTGGATGATTAAAAAGCAGGATTAGCCTGGCACTTCGGGGGAAAAAAAGCTATGACAAACCTAGACAGCATATGAAGATGCAGAAACATCATTTTGCTGACAAAGGTCCATATAGCCAAAACTATAGTTTTTCCAATAGTCATTTATGGATGCGAGAGTTGGACCATAAAGACAGCATCATAGAATTGATGCTTTTAAGCTGTGGTGCTGGAAAAGATTCTTGAGAGTCCCTTGGACAGCAGGGAGACCAAACCGGTCAATCCTAAAGGAAATCAACCCTGAATATTCATTAAAAGGACTGATGCTGAAGCTCCAATACTTTGGCCACCTGATGCAAAAAGTCAACTTGTTGGAAAAGACCCTGATGCTGGGAAAGATTGAGGGCAAAAGAAGATGGGGGCAGCAGAAGATGAGATGGTTGGATGGCATCACTCACTCAGTAGACATGAATCTGAGAAAACTCCAGGAGATAGTGAAGGACAGGGGAGCCTGGCGTGCTGCAGTCCATGGGGTCTCAAAGAGTTGGACATGACTTAGTCACTGAACAATAACAACAATGTGACAAATAGTATATATATATTTTCTATGAGAGTAAGTATGACTTTTGGAAAATGTAAAAAAAATTAACAGAATTAAGTGTAGTAAAGAAGATGGTAATCTAAATTTGCAATATGTTGTAGGGACAAGCAGAAAGTGATTATTATAAAGATTCAGCTGCTATTGACTAAAAGCCCATGGGGTCTCAAAGAGTTGGACACAACTTAGTGACTGAACAGCAACAGTCTGGCACATTTTTTTTATTATATTAACATTTTATATAACACTGGAAGGTGTGGTAATAACTGAACAAAATCCACATTTTGTATAATTACATGTATTTGTGTGGGGTTACTCAGTCGTGTCCGAATTTTTGCAACCCCGTGGCTGTAGCCCACCAGGCTCCTAGGTCCATGGGATTGCCCAGGCTAGAATACTGGAGTGGGTTGCCATTTCCTCCTTCAAGGGATCTTCCTGACCCAGGGATTGAACCTGAGTCTCCTGCATTGGCAGATGGGATCCGCCACCTGAGAAGCCCCATAATCACATTGAATTATCCAAATAATTTTTAAGACAACAATAACACCACCACCAGCAATGAGTGATATGATGAAAGGCATGGGGAGCCAATATGGTGGCTCTAATATTAGGTGAACATGGAGAACAGGTAAGTGCTGGGGACAAGCAGGCATTTCACACTAAAAAGAGGGAGCAGGCTGGGCATGATGAGGGAAAGCTGAAAATTCAAATTATGAAATAGAACTGAGAAAATATGTGATTCAGGAAAACAGGAAATATAAAACACACAATAATCTTGGGCACCAAAGAACCACAGGTTTGAAGATTTTTTTTTTTTTTTTTGTCGTTTATCATTATTTTCATAGCTAACATAGTTAACGTTGAACCTGATGTTCTTGAATAGAGGTGAATTTCAATTATTTTAAAATTTGCACTATATAGTCCAACTGTTTTGGAATATATTAATACATTCTCCACATATGTAAATGACACCATTTTCAACATATCATGGCTTAAGACAAGGAAAGGGGTTGACAGAATGTTAGTCATTACAAAATTCTTGTAATTATTTTCAAAGACTAGTTGGAATTTTTGTAAACAATGTATTAACCTGAATTAATCTGAAAAGTAAATTATCTTTTAAACCTTTTTCCTCTTACATAAATTAACGCTACTTGTTGGGGATGTATTGATTTGACTCAATCAAGCAACACTTGTAAAGTTAATGAAAACCAGAGTATCTGCAGATTAAACAGAGGATGACTTGCTTCCTGATGCTGCGTCAAGCACAATGTGAGCATTGCTGTTAAATCCTGTTTTCCATTATTGCTGCAAAATGTTATTAAAAGCATTTATGAATTCAAATGATTAAATCTTTTGACCTCCACAAATGAAATAGTCCCTGAAGACACAGCATCAAAATTCTAATTTTCCTTCAAACCACTGTATATTTGAGGACTCTAATTAATCCATTAGTTTTTTTAACAGGGTAAAGTTCATCTTGATTTTGCATCCATTTTAATAACTTGAAGACTTCAGCAGCTGATTTAAACTTTTGATAATTTTGCTTGGGATGTGTTATTATATGGAAAGATTTCCTCAAGCTGTCATTTGCAAATACATAGTCTAAGATACTGCAAATATATTAAAAGTAGCAAAAGTACAATAACCAAAAATAAAAGATGGAAAATAAACACAAGAGTGTGTTTGCCAAATCCCTTTATCTTATTTTATCACCCTGGCATCTTTTACATATGGTAATGCTAATGTGAAAACAAAGCCTCCTGCCAATAAACCTCTTTAATTTTGCTGTTGCTGTCGTTCAGTCTCTAAGTCTTGACCAACTGTTTGTGACCCCGTGGACTGCAGCACACCAGGCTCCTCGGTCCTCCATTATCTGTTGGAGTTTGCTCAAATTAAATTTATGTCCATCAAGTCAGTGATGCTATCTAACCATGTCATCCTGTGTTACCCTTCTCCTGTGTCACCCTTCTCCTCCAGCCTTCAATCTGTCCCAGCATCAGGGTTTTTTCCAATGAGTCATTTCTTTGCATCAGGTGGCCAAGTATTGGAGCTTCAGCTTCAGCATCAGTCCTTCCAATGAATATTCAGGACTGATTTCCTTTAGGATTGACTAATTTGATCTCTTTGCTGTACAAGGGACTCTTAAGCACTACAATTTAAAATCATCAATTCTTTGGTGCTCAGCCTTCTGAATAGTCCAATTCTCACATCCTTACATGACTACTGGAACTACCTGCTGTAGTCCGAATAAAATATTTAACCTCTCTAATCTGTTCAGATCAGTCACTCTGTCATGTCTGACTCTGTAGCCCCATGGATTGCAGCACCAGGTTTCCCTGTCCATCACCATCTCCCAGAGATTATTCAAACTCATGTCCATCAAGTCAGTGACGCCATCCAACCATCTCATCTTCTGTCGTTCCCTTCTCCCACCCTCAATCTTTCCCAGCACCAGGGTCTTCTCAAATGAGTCAGTTCTTTGCATCAAGTGGCCAAAGTATTGGAGTTTCAGCTTCAACATCAGTCCTTCCAATGAATATTCAGGACTGATTTCCTTTAGGATTGACTGGGTTGATCTCCTTGCCATCCAAGGGAATCCAACACACAGTTCAAAGGCATCAATGTTTCAGTACTCAGTTTTCTTTATAGTCCAACTCTCACATCCATACATTACTACTGGAAAAACCACAGTTTTGACTAGATGGGCCTGTGTTGACAAAGTAATGTCTCTGCTTTTTAATATGCTGTCTAGGTTGGTCATAGCTTTTTTTCCAAGGAGCAAGTGTCTTTTAATTTCATGGTTGCAGTCACCATCTACAGTGATTTGGGAGCCCAAAAAAAGTAAAGTCTCTCAATGTTTCCATTGTTTCCCTATCTATTTGCCATGAAGTGATGGGACCAGATGCCATGATCTTAGTTTTCTGAATGTTGAGCTTCAAGCCAAGTTTTTCACTCTCCTCTTTCACTTTCATCAAGAGAATCTTTAGTTCTTCATTTTCTGCCATAAAGATGGTATCATCTGCATATCTGAGGTTATTGATATTTCTCCCGGCAATTTTGATTCCAGCTTGTGCTTCATCCAGCCTGGCATTTCACATGACGTACTCTGCATATAAGTTAAATAAGCAAGGTGACAATATACAGCCTAGACATACTCCTTTCCTGATTTGGAACCAGTCTGTTGTTTCATGTCCGGTTCTACCTGTTGCTTCTTGACCTGCATACGGATTTCTTGGCAGGTCAGGTGGTCTGGTATTCCCATCTCATTCAGAATTTTCCAGTTTATTGTGATCCACACAAAGACTTTGGCATAGTCAATAAAGCAGAAGTAAATATTTTCCTGCAACTCTCTTGCTTTTTCAATGATCCAACAGATGTTGGCAATTTGATCTCTGGTTCCTCTGCCTTTTCTAAATCCAGCTTGAACATCTGGAATTTCATGGTTCAAATACTGCTGAAGCTTGTCTTGGAGAATTTTGAACATTACTTTACTAACATGTGAGATGAGTGCAGTTGTGTGGTAGTTTGAGCAATCTTTGGCATTGCCTTTCTTTGGGATTAGAATGAAAATTGACCTTTTCCAGCTCTGTGACCACTGCTGAGTTTTCCAAATTTGCTGGCATATTGAGTGCAGCACTTTCACAGCATCATTTTCCAGGATTTGAAATAGCTCACCTGGAATTTCATCACCCCCACTAGCTTTGTTCGTAGTGATGCTTCCTAAGGCCCACTTGACTTCACATTCCAGGATGTCTGGCTCTAGGTGAGTGATCACACCATCGTGATTATCTGGGTCATGAAGATCTTTTTTGTGTAGTTCTTTTGTGTATTCTTGCTGCCTCTTCTTAATATCTTTTGCTTCTGTTAGGTCCATGCCATTTCTGTCCTTTATTGTGCCCATCTTTGCATGATATGTTCCCTTGGTATCTCTAATTTTCTTGAAGAAATCTCTATTCTTTCTCTTTCTATTGTTTTCCTCTGTTTCTTTGCATTGCTAACTAAGGACAATCTTCCTATCTCTCCTTGATATTTTTTGGAACTCTGCATTCAAATGGGTATATCTTTCCTTTTCTCCTTTGCCTTTTGCTTCTCTTCTTTTCACCGTTGTTTGTAAGGCCTCCTCAGACAACCATTTTGCCTTTTTGCATTTCTTTTTCTTGTGGATGGTCTTAATCACTGCCTCTTGTACAATGTCACAAACCTGCACCCATAGTTCTTCAGGCACTCTGTCTATTAGATCTAATCCCCTGAAACTATTTGTCACTTCTACTGATAATCATAAGGGATTTGATTCAGGTCATACCTGAATGGTCTGGTGGTTTTCCCTACTTTCTTCAATTTAAGTCTGAATTCGGCAATAAGGAGTTCATGATCTGAGCCACAGTCAGCTCCCCATCTTATTTTTGCTGACTGTATAGAGCTTTTCCATATTTGGCTGCAAAGAATATAATCAATCTGATTTCAGTATTGACCATCTGGTGATGTCTGTATGTGGAGTCTTCTCTTGTGTTGTTAGAAGAGGGTGTTTGCTATGACCAGTGCATTCTCTTGGCAAAACTCTGTTAGCTTTTGACCTGCTTTGACCTGGGTTAACAAGCAAATTTGGCCTTGGAGTACAAAACGAAGCAGGTCAAAGTCTAACAGAGTTTTGCCAAGACAACCTCTCTAATACCGCTTTTTAAATATTTTATTCAGATTATAGCAGGTAGTTCCTAAGAAGACCTGTGAATAGTTCTGAAACCTTTTCTTCACAGAAACTCATCCAACACCCATCTCTAATATTTCACAATAATCACTCTTTAGGCAAAACCTTTCAAATGTGTCTGTTAAAATACAGATGCCCGAGAGGAAAGTAGGAGGGAAGACTAGACTAATCAATCCTAAGATTCATTTAAAGGATTGTAGGGTTTATGAAAAATTTTTATTCATAAAGTTTAGCCAAATGTGTTTGACTAATCATTTATTTAAGACCCAGCTTAGTTCCACGTCCACATGTTCATTCACTCCACGACTCCTGTTCCTGCCATGTACCAGGCACCGACCCTCCTACAGTAACTGCTGAGGCACATTCTCCAGGAGTGCATCTTCCTTTGCCCAGCACATGGGGTGTTTTGGTTTTCCTGCAGTCCTCACAATGTATGCTCCCTGCTGGTCACTTAACCTGCACTGACCCACATTGTATATTCCATGTGGAGCCTACCTCCTCTACCTGGACTGTCAGCCCCTGGAGGATGGTGGTCTTATTCTGTATACAGCAGGGTTCCCAAACTCTGGGATCGAATACCTGATGATCTGAGGTGGAGCTGATATAATAATAACAGAATCAATGTGTGTATTAAGTCGCTTCAGTCATAGCCAACTCTTTGCAACCCCATGGACTGTAGCCCGCCAGGCTCCTCTGTCCATGGGATTCTCCAGGCAAGAATACTGGAGTGGGTTGCCATGCCCTCCTTCAGGGGATCTTCCCGACCCAAGAATTGAACCCGTGTCTCTTTTTTCTCCTGTATTGGCAGGCGGGTTCTTTATCATCAGTGCCACCTGGGAAACCCAAACAGAAATGTACAATAAATGTAATGTGCTTGAATCATCCCAAAACCAACCCCTACTCTTGGTCCATGAAAAAAGTGTCTTCCAAGAAACTGGTCCCTGGTGCCAAAAAAGTTGGTGACCACTGAATACAGCACTGATCAGCATCTGTGAAGATGCTGGGGAAGCTGTCAGCCTAGAAATTGAAAATGTGTTATCCACGTGTGCATTCTTCAGCTTCCAACTGGCTGCAGTGTCTCCCTGATCTATTTCCCAGTGCTCTACTTGGGCTGACTGGCTTGTTGCATGCACACTGTTGCTCCAGTCATGCCCGACTCCTGTGACCCCATGGACTATAGCCTGCCAGGCTCCTCTGTCCATGGGATTCTCCAGGCAAGAATACTGGAGTGGGTTGCCATTTCTGTCTCCAGGGGATCTTCCCAACCCAGGGATCGAACCCCTGTCTCCTGAGGATCCTGCATTGCAGGTACTGCTGGGAACCACCCTGCCTCCCGCTCCACTGGCAATTTGAACCTATTCCAGAATATCCTGATATATTAACAAATAGGGAAATATTTCAAAATCCACTTTCCAATTCCAATCATGAGGGAAATTTTTCATACTATATTTATATCAGAGACTTTTAAGATATTGATTAGGGGAGGAAAATTAATTTAGAAGGAGTAGAGATTGGAGAAGGAAATGGCAGCCCACTCCAGTGTTCTTGCCTGGAGAATCCCAGGGATGGGGGAGCCTGGTGGGCTGCCATCTATGGGGTCGCACAGAGTCGGACACGACTGAAGTGACTTAGCAGCAGCAGCAGCAGAGTCTCTAGAGTGAAAAATTATTGCATTTATGCTCTAGCTACATGGCTTTACCCACAAAATATCTTCAGTTTACAATGTTTATTTAGTGCATACTGCGTTCAAGTTTGTATCTCATCGTGGTTTTTATCCTTTATATATCTTTTTTGGATACAATGTCTAATCAGGTATTTTGCCCACTTTTTCAATTGGGTTATTTGATTCTTTTGCTATTAAGTCATAGGATTTCTTTGTATATTTTGGATATTAACCTCTTATTGGATTATTCTTGTAAATATTAAATTAATTAAATTTAATTATTATTTTTGTAAGTTAAATATTAATTAATATTCTTATAAATATTCTCTCACATTCTATAAATGTTGATTATTTCCATTGCCGTGGAAAAACATTTTAGTTTGATATAGTCCCATTTGTTTATTTTTGCTTTCTTTGCCTGTGCTTTTGGTGTCAAATACAAAAACTCAGGGCCAAGATCAGTGTCAATGAGCAGTTACCCTACATACTCTTCTTTCTGGACACCTTAAATATGTACAATTTTTACACATCAATCATACTCCAATCAGGCTAGGGAAAGTAAAGAAAAATTATTCAAAAAAATTGAAAACAATGTGCAAAACATAGATGTTATAATTGTGAAAAATACAGCACCCTTGTCAGTATACTAAGGGTCTGCTGCTGCTGCTGCTAAGTCGCTTCAGTCGTGTCCAACTCTGTGTGACCCCATAGACGAGCCCACCAGGCAGCCCACCAGGCTCCCCCGTCCCTGGGATTCTCCAGGCAAGAACACTGGAATGGGTTGCCATTTCCTTCTCCAGTGCATGAAAGTGAAAAGGGAAAGTGAAGTCGCTCAGTCGTGTCCGACCCTCAGCGACCCCATGGACTGCAGCCTTCCCCTCCTCCGTCCATGGGATTTTCCAGGCAAGAGTAATGGAGTGGGGTGCCATTGCCTTCTCCAACACTAAGGGTCTAGGAACAGCTAAATAAACCATTACAACAATGACATTAAGGACTGGCTTGAGGTTTGTGCAGAAAGCAAAGGAAACACATGGGAAGCACATCTATTCTATTTTGTAGGATTCTTTGGAGAAAGACAGGAAGAAATTAGCTGAGAAAAGGAAGGTAAAGGACAAGCAAAGTGTCTCAGGAGGAATAAACCGGGAAAGTCCACTGACAAGAAGGACTAGAGTTTATTGATTAAGCTCATGGGAATGTCCATGTTCCGTCTTAAAGCAGAGGAGGTAAGACTTATGTATCCATCCCCCTCAGGGGTTTTGCTTGTAAAGATCAAATCTGATGAAAGTATGAGTGTGTGTGAGCTTATGGGTCTTTCTAACTTCACTAAGGTAGTTTCTATTTATAGTAAAGACATTTTTAAATTATTATTCAATTTACTTAATTTATAGAAATATAAGTCAAAATAGTTTTAAGTTATTAAATCTAGTTTATAAACATCACTCTATTTATAAATATAGTACAATTTATTAAGTCATTTACAAGAATTTTATATCTTAGATAATTAAAATCCTTTATACATTGTAAACATTATAAATTTAACATATCCAATTTCCTAAGTACTTAATTGTCTAACAAGCAAAATGCTTCCAATTATTAAATAAGGCTTATAAATCTAATGAGTTATGCTCATAAAGTTGATATCTTACAAGTTCTTCTAAATATTACAAAACAGCTTAAAATCTTTGTGAACATTCCTTTATAGTTTTCAATCATAAGCGTTAAGGTAATTAATCTTGTTACACATTTCAAATAGAAAAATAAGTTTATCTGTTAGGCCTCTAACATTCCAAGTTCTTTGAAGCATAAATGGGATATGGTATCCATGTTCAGTCATGTCCAACTCTTTGCAACCCCATGGACTGTAGCCCACCAGGCTCCTCTGTCCATGGGATTTTCTAGGCAAGAATACTGGAGTTGGTAGCTATTTACTACTTCAGGAGATAATAAATAAAGCAATACTAAATGTTTTCAATTGTTCTAAACAGAACACAAAATATTCAGAAAATGGGCTTGATTTTCTTCATGTTTCATATTTCATTTCAGTTATTCTGGAATTCATATTCAATATGCTTACCCACTGACAATTATTTACCATTCCAAAGAAGTCAAAATTTCCTTTTCAGTATTTTTATATCACCCACAGATATATTTGACCAGGATGATGGCTTGATTCTTGTTCTAGACGCTGGTTGAGAGCAGGAAGCCCAGTGGTTACAAGAACAAAACTCCCTAACTACCGAGGACCACAGTGTCTACAGACCTACCTGACTTTTATCTGAAACCTACCAACTGAAGTGCACCATCCAGTGATTGAATTAAACAAGTCTATTTACTGCTTAACTGTGTTCTGCAGTAATATTCCTCTTCTTCCCATCTGGTAGGAACACAGGTTCTTTAGCCAGTTCCTGACACCCCGCTGGGCTCCCTTCAGTCCTGGAGGGTCTGTCGTCTCAGTCACATCACTGATGTGTAGTCCTGCCAGGCGCTGCCCTGGACACTGAGCACGACCAACAAACGCAGGACATTCTTCCACGAGGCTTATGTGCTAGTGGGTTAGTGTCCTGCTAGGAGTTAGAAAATTAAATGAGATCATGGAACAGTAAGTAGGGACTCCTTTCATTAGTTGGTCAGGTAAGCCCTTTTCAAAAAAAACAGATCTGTTAAAATCAGAGCAGAGAGCTACCTGGAGAGAAGGAGAAGCTAGTGATTTGGGTGCAGTGTGTGAAAGTAAATCAGTCACTCAGGCTGGGACACAGTAAATTAGAGAAAGAAAAGTTAGAGATAACCACAGCCAGGTCTTACAGACACTTTTAGGCAAAGATAAATTTGGGACAAAAGCCATCAGAGCTGTGACCAGGTGATCACATTTTAGAAAAATCTCTCCATTGATGACTGTGTGAAAAACGGGTATTAAAGATTTAGAATGAAAGTAGTGAGAAAGGGATGCAATTAATCAGGCAGTGGATGGTGGTGAAATAAATGTGGATGGTGAGACACTCGGACTCAGGCCATCTCCTGGGCACAGAGTAAGTTAAGGCATGCTGATGGCCTGACTCTGGGCACTGACTAACAGGAGGAAATCAATTACTGCTGGGGTATTACTTCAAAACTTCAGGTTTGAGAAGCACCCTTGTGGGAATTCTACATGGGGTGTGTTGAGTTTGAAATGCTTATTCAATACCCAACTGGAATTTTTAACTGGCTATACCCCAATACTGTGGTGTTGGAGAAGACTCTTGAGAGTCCCTTGGACTGCAAGGAGATCAAACCAGTCCATTCTAAAGGAAATCGGTCCTGAATATTCACTGGAAGGACTGATGCTGAAGCTGAAACTCCAATATTTTGGCCACCTGATGAAAGAACTGACTCATTGGAAAAGACCCTGTTGCTGGGAAAGATTGAAAGCAGGAGGAGAAGGGGACAACAGGGGATGAGATAGATGGATGATATCACTGACTTGATGGACATGAGTTTGAGCAAGCTTTGGGTGTTGGTGATGGACAGGAAAGCCTGGTGTGCTGCAATCCATAGGGTCACAAAGAGTCAAACATGACTGAGCAACTGAACTGATTCATAGATACCTCAATACAAAATAAAAGGTTTAAAGTCTGGGGGAAAAAAAACCCAACTGGAAACATCAAGGGCACAAGCTGATATACAGGTCTGGGATGTACAGAGACGTTTCAGGACTTGGGGATATATTGGAGAGTCACAACTTATAGTATATTTAAGCCATGAAACAGTTGAGATCACAGACAGAGCAAGTGGATGGCCAAGATAAACGTGCCCGAGAGCCAGGGCAGCAACATTTTAAAGACAAGAAGAAAAGACAAACAAGGGAAAAAAGAAAGGAAGTTCATGGCAATATTGTATACAAGGAAAAACTGAATTTTTCTTTGGACAGAATCTCAGGGGGAAAATAGGTTCAAATGGAAGACACAGTGATGTGTGTCAAATACCGAAAAGCATCTACATGAGCTGTAAACAGAGAAGCAAGCACTGGATTCATGAAGACACAAGGTGAGGCCAGAGCCTGGCCAGCGAGAGTCAGGGAGTATGTGGAGCTAGATGAAGACATTATTTTGACCTGATTTAGGAATCGAGACCAGTGTCTAAAATCCCTCGAGAAGGTGGCCCACTGACTAGGTGATCACTTGTGCCGTGTACATGGACATCCACTTCCCTGGTGCTGTTGGTGAAACCAGCTGAGCCCAGACTGTTGTTTCTTCCAGTACCCTGTCAATTCAATGTATTTACCTCTCAAATGGGCTTCCTGGTGGCTCAGTAGTAAAGAATCAGCCTGCAATGCAGAAGCCACAGGAGATACAGTTTCGATCCCTGGGTTTCGAAGATTCGGTGGAGGAGGAAACGGCAACCTACTCCAGTATTCTTGCCTAGATAATCCCACGGACAGAGGAGCCTGGTGGGTGCATAGTCCATGGGGTCACAATGAGTCGGACACGACTGAAGTGACTTAGCACCTCTCAAATACATGTCCACTGAGGAACACCACGAAACGACCTCGAAACTTCTTTGCTTCCTTTGGGAGAGAACTCATCACTAACACTGGGTCACCAGGACACAAACTGAAAACCACAGAGAGAAGTGACTGGGTTAAGGGAGGCATTTCCCTCAGGCCAGAAAATTTCCATTTTTGATTTCCCTGCAGACGTCTCATCCCCAGACAGTCTTTTGTACAATAGAGCTAATCTGATCCTCAGGTGCCATGCTCTGCTTCCTGTCATACATAGCCAATGCCTGGGCAACAGAACGCCTTGATTCACGGCCACGTGGAATGTGACAGCTCTGCCGTGTGGCCTTTTCTCCCGAGATGGTGGTGGCATTTCTCTAGGTTCCTGGGAGAGAACTAGGATCGTACACATGCCCTAGAAGCCAGAAACTGGGAGCATGTGGTCAGTTACCCAAAGGACAAATCAGGAGCATCTCATCACTTCTTTCCAGCAGATTATCCAGGTGGAGTATTTAGGCAGAGCTAGAAGAATTCCTCTCCCATGATGAAACAGAGATTTCTCCCTGTGCTGGCTTTCATTTGGCACCAGGTCCAAGAAGGTCAGCTTAGTGTATCGCTCCCTGGCGTTGAGTTACTCTCCTGGAAACCTGTGGTCACATACTCCTGGGACCTTCCCTCATGTTTTTATTGTCTGTCTCCACCCGATCCTTGGCCAGAAGTGGTCATTTATACATGTCTAACATAAAGCTTAACCAGCAGGCCTGCAACAGTCAGAAGCCTTGACCCCACGCTGAGGAGAGATGCAGGGATTCAGCAGTTACAGAGTTTCAGTGTGTGCTCATTCCTGTCTGACTCTTCATGACCCCATGGACTGTAGCCCCCCAGACTCCTTTGTCCACAGGATTTCCCAGACAAGAATACTGGTCGGTTGCCATTTCCTGCTTCAGGGTATCTTCCCAACCCAGAGATCGAACCTGAGTTTCCTGCGGCTCCTGTACTATTAGGTGGATTCGCTACCACTGAGCCACCTGGAAAGCCCCACAGAGTCACAATGCTGCCTAGAAAGTTGCTTACTGTTGGAGCCGTTCTCACAATTACCTGTAAATTGGTGAAGTTATGACCACTCTGATATAGCTTTAGGAAATTCAAAGGAAGTCATTTAATATCAAATATAAATTTGAGTATCACATGTATCAACAGCCAGCACTTTCCACACATACGTGCAAGTTTAACCACAAACCTGGGGCCACTGAATCAGGCAGAATGAAAGGAATATTTTGAGGGGAAATAAAGATGTATACGACTGCATCCCTTCCCCGAGTTTCCATCCAGAACAGAGTCCGTGTCTCACACCCCCTCACGTTCATCACAAAAGGCTCGGTCAGCTATGAGTCACCAGCCCTGGGAACCGGTTTCCACTCTGTTTATGTAACAAGTCTTCACGTGGCTGGGTGCAATTTTCAGTGTGACAGCTGCTCTGAGGGTGACACGGAGTGTGGTCTGTTCATGGCATTATGTGTTATTGCCTTTTCTTTTTGTCTTAGGCAACTGCAGACTGACTAGATGGAGAACTTGCTGTTTTCTAACCTTTTGCTGCATTCTCCAGGGAGGCTCGTGTTATGAGTAAAGAATAGGTCAGAATAAATGTGCATTTCAGTCAACACCGCTTGTCACCCCCACACAAAGCAGTTTAAAGGCTGGCAGCGCACTCACACCTCTTTCTAGGGGGCTCCATCTACAGCATTGATGATGGAGGCTATTGCTTATCACATCAATTGTTTCCTCTTGCCTGAGTCTGTTTGTCTATAACACCACAGATTAGGGGGCTTGCAAATATCAGAAATTTTTCTCACACTAATGGAGGCCAAGTTCAAATTCAATCACCAGCCTGGTCAGATGTGGTGACGACCCTCTTCCCAGTTCACAGCCAAGCCTCCCCACTGGGTCCTCACAGGGCGCAAGAGGCAAGGGACTACCAAGGGGTCTTTTTCTAAGAACATTCATCCCATTCACGTGGGCTCCAACCTCAGGACCTCATGTGCTCCCAGGGGCCCCACCTCCTGACACCAGCATCTTCAAGGGCTAGGATATCAATGTTGGGATTTGGAGGGACTCAGACGTTCAGACCTCAGCACCTTGGATACAAGAAATGAGTGGTCTCCCCACGCAGGGTGAGTGGCTGAGGTGCCTGTCAGCCTGCATATCCCACGAAAAAGAAACAAACTATGCAACTTCCTTCACGTTGCAAAATGCCCTGAGCGGGTAACTGGGCTTTGAGGGTGGACAAGTACATGATCTAGTTGAAATGTCATAGATGCTTGCACACATGGGACCCCATATTTTCCTGTCAGTGTATGCGTGGTGTCTAGACGTAACCAGAAGACAAACTTACAATGCTAATGTTATTAACACAATATTTGTTCTGCTGCTGCTGCTCAGTCACTAAGTCCTGTCTGACTCTTTGTAACCCCATTGAACTTCAGCATGCCAGCCTCCCCTATCCTTCACTATCTGTGCCACAGATCAATGTAATATCCCTATAAATATTTAAATCCCTCACTAACCAGCAGAAAGAAATACACTTCAACTTCAAAACTATTATAATATTCAGTCTCTCATCCTATAAAGAAAAGCATTTACTAGTTTAACATCAACAGTCAAAGATGTAAGTTCTGCCCTAGAGACTTGTGAAGTACACCACTTTCTCTGTTTTTCGGGGGGTTTTTTTGTTGTTGGTGGTGGTGGTTGCTTCTTTATTTTTACAAAATATTTCTTCCCCTTAAAGGATCTAAGGCATTTGGTTACATTATATAGCTGGCCCTAAGGTACATTGAATAAAGTTCCCCATTAAATGATCCAGCTACATCTCTCTTAAATATGGAGTCTTATAAAAATATTCCAAGAAAATTAACATGAGGAAACACAGAAACTGCTCCTTTTAACAAGATGAAAATTGGGTAAAAAAAGAAATACCAATGAAGCATCAATACTTGTGCAATAAGAGAAAAATAATGAGATGGCAAGTGAATCCTGCATAATACTAATGTCACGTGACATCTCTCTCAAGTCAGAGATGGGCTGATACGATTGACAGGCTCAGTCTTTGCTCTCCAAGCTCAGCAAGTACAAGTCTTCAGGAATCAGTCTGCAGAGGCAGGCAGCAGGCACAGGACTTCCTTGGCAATGCCAACGTCTGTGAGAAGCCCGAAAGAAATATTTTTTTCTAAAGCCTGACAAGTATGAGTTTCACAGAATTTAATTCAAAACATCTATGCACGTCAATCTTTAAAAATAATAGTAAAAAGATGATAGGCTTGTAAAATAATCTCAAAAATACATCATTATTTCCAGGACAAATAAAGATGCCAAATTGGATATAAATAAATAGCAAAAGGATTATGTCTAAATTTCTACCATGAGAAGAACTGAATATCATTAAGATTAGTGTGACTTTTTATTAACTGTATTAGAATTAATTAGAAGAATGCAGGAGAAGCATCATTGAGATCAAGTTAGATTTCACATATCTGGGAATCAAAATAACCATGGTTTATGCAAGATAGTGATTTCTTTCTCTCCTAAAGAATTTGAAAGTAGGACATCCAATCATATCTATGGCAACTTCTGACTGTCATCCTAGAGGCAGTCTCCAAACCTGTATTCTGATAGAATACAGCAGCCTCAGTACAAACAGCATCCTCAAATTATCTCAAGTTCCAACACAGGTACCAGGGACTCAGTCATCCTGTAAGCCTAACAGGCTGTGAAAAGGAGGAGAGAAGATGCAGGAAAAAGGACCTCAGGAAGCTAGGCTGAAATCTCGAGGAAAATTTTACTTCAGTATCATCACCTATTTAACAAGGCCACTTCTAGGAACAAGGATGAAATCTTTTAATAAAAGAGCAATACGTTAACACTAGGGTTTTACAGCTAAAGAAGGAGGAGAGAAAATATTGTTCTGACAACTAGCAATTTAAGCCATAAAAAGGAAAATAAGGAATGTATGGTATTATTATAATTGTTAATGAGACACATTTTTGTTTGGAGTTAGACACTCTAGATTGAACCCAGGTTTTGCCAATTTCAAAGTTATAGACATGAACTCAATGTGTACATTCAGGCCATAACTGCCAACTGTAAAATGGAAATAAATAGTGATAGTACCTCCCACAGGACAAAATAAATTAATGTATTAGTGAATTGCTGGATTTGATTTGCTAATACTTAGTTGAGGATTTTTGTATCTTATTTCAAAAGTAAGATATTGATCTGCATTTTTGGTGGGATTTTTTTGTACTCTGTCTAGTTTGCATGCATGTCTGCTAAGTTACTTCAGTCATGTCTGACTCTTTGCAACCCCGTGGACTGGGACCCGTGTCCATAGGATTTTCCAGGCAAGAATACCAGGGTAATATCAACCTCATAAAATGAGCTGATGAATCTTTCTTTTTCCTCTATTTTGTGTTTGTAAAGTTGGTCTTAATTCTTTAAAATTTTAGCAGAATTCTTCAGTAAAACCATGTGAGCCTGAAGACTTCTTTCTTAGGAACTTTTAAATTACAAATTCAATTTCTTTTACCATTATAGCAAGATTCAGCTATTTTGCCTTGGTTGAGTATTAGTAGTTCATGGTTTTTGCGGAATTGGTCCATTTCAGCTAAGTTGGCAATTTATGGAGAGAAAAGCTGTCTGTAGAATTTCTTTATTATCTTTGTAATGGCTACAGAACCTGGAGAGATCTGGCTTCATTCTTGATATTGGCGATGTTTGTCTTATCTCCTTTTATCTTTGTCAATCTTGCTACAGTTTTCCAATTTTGTTGATTTTCTCAAAGAAATAATTCTTTATTTCATTTTATTTTCTCTATACTTTTCCTGTTTTCAATTTTATTGAAATCGATGTTTTGTCATTTCAAGAGGAAATCTTATTCCACTTAGGTTTCTGAAAGCTCCCCACATCTTAATTATACTTTTCTTGAGTATTTCTTTTGCATTCAGTCAACATCCTGTCATCCTGGTGGTTATCATATTTGCTTCAAGTATAAAGTATCATTTGAGAACTTGAAAAAGAAGGGTCAATCAGAGTTATCCTTATTTTCACTCATTTCCATGTTTTCTTCCATTTCTAAAGTTCTAACCCTTCCTCTGTTCATAGAACTTCTTCAGCCATTCTTTAAGGGTAGGCTTGTTAGTAATAAGTGATCTGATTTTGCTCTGCTGAGAATGTCTTGATTTCCCTTTATATTTAGAGATATCTTTGCTGGATGGAAATCAGAGCTGGCAGCTCCCTCTTTCGGGGTTTAACACGTGAGCTGCTACATTTATGCCTCCATGGTTCAGATGAATCATCTGTTAACGTTCAAATTGCTGTTCCTGCAGGTAAAGTGCCATTTCTCCTAAGATGCATCCAAGTTTTGCTTTCTTTTTGCGTTTTTCATTCAGAAGGTTTAGTTATGATCTGTCAGCATGGATTTCATTGTGTTCATCCTTTCTGGGCTTTATTCAGCTAGCTAACTGTAAAAGGGGTCAGAATAAGCCACCCCAAAATATGCCACTTTGGGAGAAGGATTATTTTGAGCTGAGTATTTTTGAGATGCAACAATAGATGTGGAAGGAAGCCTCCCCAGAGGTTCTCTCATCTGACTGAAAGCAGAGACTTCTGACAAAAGAGGACCTCCATAAACCCCTCCCTCAGGGAAGTTTTAGGGTCACGAAAAGACAGGAAGCTGGCACCAAGGTAAAGTTTCACAAGCAAACCTTGTGAAGAGAGTCTTTATCCTGCATATAGTTTTCCTAATATACCTACTTATCCACAGTTTACAGCCTCTGTGGTGGTCTAGTCTCTCAGCCGTGTCCAGCTCTTGTGACCTCATGCTCTTCAGCCCATAGATTTTCCAGGCAAGAATTCTGGAATGGGTTGCCATTCCCTTCTTCAGGGGATCTTTCAGACCCAGCGATTGAACTGGAGTCTCCTGCATTTGCAGGCGGGATCTTTACTACTTCGCTACTTGGGAAGCCCTTTTTAGGCTCCTGGGTCAGGAAGATTCCCTGGAGAAGGAAATGGCAAACCACACCAGTACTCTTGCCTGGAGAATCCCCATGGACAGAGGAGTCTGGAGTGCTGCAGTCCATGGGGTCACAGAGAGTCAGACATGATGGAGCACACCTGCACAGGCAGAAGCCTAAAAACCCTTTTCCTCTGTCAAGTCACATCTTTATCATTTATCACTCCATATTAAAAAGGGTATATAAGCTCTCAGACCTTTTCTAGGAAGTTCCCTGTCATGTAAAAATTAGCATTAAGTAAAATGTATACTTTTTTTTCAAATACCTATTCTATCTGTCCATCTTCTTCCACTTATCAATTCATACATGCACACATCTTTTATTCACATTAATCTCAGTTATTTTGAAAACTATTTCCAGTGAAAAATTATTTGATGAATTATTAAATGCAGCACATATTCCTCAAGGTTGAAGATCTAAATTTTCTTATCTGAGAGTGCTTTACGCATGGGTTTTCACAAACCAATCACCTACTTTCTTTGTCTCCACCTTTTTTATGTCATTGCTTTTGAAGATGCCAAGCTCATCTGTAGTTTTTTGCAGTACTTTTTGAAATGTTTGCTTCAGGTGAGAGTTGTTATTTTGACAGAGTCCTTTACATCCTTGGCCTGATGACAATATAGCAATTTAAAGCAGCCAAAAATTCTCTTTTGTCATTTCCAAAAGAATAATCTCCACTTGCATTGTACTACCTACCAGTGTATCAAAATAATTCACTTTATTGTATGAAAGAATATGTCAGAATTCACAACATGAAATATACAAGTTTAAGGAAAGATTTTATTTGACTTTATTTTACATATAGAATAATTAATAGCCAGAATACAAAACTAAACAGTCACTTGTACTTTCTGAAGAAACACATTTTCTCTATGTTTTCTTTTCACGTCTATTGAGAATTTTTATTTATTGAAGTCAAATCCTTAAAAAAACCTTGGAGTCCTCAAAATGTTTCTGGATGGCACCCACCATTCCTGATGTTTCAGCTCACTGCCTGCGGCTTACGCTACAGTCTCACTTGTCACCCTCGGTCACTCTGTCGTTTCCTTTGGTTGGGTCAGGTTAGGTCAGGTGAGGATAGGTTCAGCAAGATTAGGTTAGGTTAGGACTGGTTAGGTTAAGATAGGTCAGGTTAGGTTAAGTTAGGATAAATTCGGTTACGTTAGGATTGGTTAGTTTAAGTTAGGTTGGGATTGGTTAGGTTAGGTTGGGATTGGTTAGGTTAAGTTAGGATTGGTTTCAGTATGAGTTTCGACTTAGTGATTTCCCTTCACCACTGTCCTACACTGCATATCTCTTCCATACAGACTTGTCCTCTTCTCTGTGGTTTACAAAGTAGATATTCATCATCTCTAAAATTCAGTGATCTATTTTTTTCAGCGACTAATTTATCACTCCCAGAACTCATCACTGAACACCTAAATCTGATACTAAACAGTTACAGGTTTGAAATATTGCACTTAGAAAAATAATTAAGTCCATTTTGTTCCAGATATTGTTGTCGAGTCACTAAGTCATGTCCGACTCTTTGCGACCCCATGGACTGCATCACACCCAGCTTCCCTGTCCTTCACTATCTCCCGGGTTTGCTCAAACTCATGCCCATTGAGTCGATGATGCCCTCTGACCATCTCATCCTCTGTCGCCCCCTTCTCCTGCCCTCAATCTTTCTCAGCATCAGGGTTTATTCCAGAGTAATGTTATTACTCACAGGTGTGTAAGACATTTTTCTACAGAATTCCAGTAAGACACACATAATTTATCCTCACAAATAAAGCAATGGCCTGCCCTCTGGGGAGTGTCTTCCTCTGCTGGACGAGCGCAGAGCCAGCCATGAGGATGCACTCAAGCACCCACGGGTGCAGGAGGTCAGCAGGTCTAGCTGTAGCAACAATCTCACGTGACCTGACCCACACCGTTTTGCATTCTCAAATAACATAAACAAACCCTGATAGCAATGCATACCAAAAGGAATTCATACCATCTATTCATAAAAATAAATGAACATACCAAAAATATTTGGTGTTTCTCCCATCTACAGTGAAAGAAGTGTTAGTTGCTAAGTTGTGTCAGACTCCTTGTGATCCTGTGGACTGTAGCCCATCAGGATCCTCTGTCCATGGGATTCTCTAGGCCACTTCCTAGATGGGTTGCCATTTCCTTTGCCAGAGGATCTTGCCTACCCAGGGATCAAACCTGGATCTCCTGCATTGGCAGGCAGATTTTTTTGCTGCCTGAGCCACCAGGGAAACCCTTATTTGAAAATAAATAATCTAATTCTAAAATATGAGCATCTGTTTAGAAATAAATAAGCAGTGTAGCAATAATATGAAATTAAGTGTTCATTTTGGAATCACTAAATCCATATTATTAAGTCTTAGAACTCTGCTGTGAAATTTTTTTTTAATTAAAAACTTTTATGCCCTTAAAAACACTCTTAAAAATTTAAGGAAAAGGCATTTTATATGTGTTCATTATTCTTACACAGTATAAAAATTTTAGGCAACTGAGGTTCCTTTTCTAGGAAAAACTCATCTAACATCTAACAGCCTTGTTTAGTAAACCGCAGGTGAATATGTTTTATACTTCAATGCTACAATCTATATACTTTTTAGTTAAGTCGGTTTGTAACTCAGTCAGCAAGCATTGTGAGATGTCTACTAAGGAAATGAGCAGTAGGTGAGACCAAAGGTAGATAAAGATAAGAGGGAGTGTTTATTAGCAGAAAGATGACAGTTTCTTGCAGGCGACAGGTATGGAGAAATGATTACAAGATTACAAACCTGTGAGAGGTGATGTCCAGCACCTGTGCATCTCACCTGAGTATGTGAACAGAATGGAGGTGAGAGAAACATATGGTTATCCAGGGTGGATTTTAATTGGCCTTTAGATAGTATCGTAGCCAACTAATGTTTATTCAACTTCTCTCTTAAGGAGAATTTCAGCTGATACATGCTAAAAATCTCTTTTCCTTTTTTTTCCTACTATGTATTAAAGCCATTATAATGACCACAGATGAGCCTTTATGGTAACTCACAGAAGAAAACTGTTTCACTTCTGGCATTGTATGACACTTTTTATCTTTGCTGCCTAATAAGCACAAAACCTGCCAGAGTGAAAGCTCTGTAATGAGACTGAAGAAGCAAGACCATCCCCACCAGGCAGAGAGGAAGTGGCAGTCCTACCAGGGGCAGGTGTGATGTTAGAAAGAATTCATCCACCCATAGGAGCCATAAGCCAAGGGTCTCCTGGAATAGGGATTCATATAGACTTCAAAATTAAGATCAACTCACTCTACTATTTCAGTGCTGTCACTACAGAAATTTCCAGAGTAAAGCATACCAACATTTTTTTTAAAAAGTCCATTGCAATAATTGACTAATATTTGGGGGGATTTCCCTGAGAGCTTTGTTGGTAAAGAATCTGCCTGCAATGCAAAAGACCCCAGTTCTATTCCTGGGTCAGGAAGATATGCTGGAGAAGGGATAGGCTACCCACTCAGTATTCCTGGGTTTCCCTTGTGGCTCAGCTGGTAAACAGTCCGCCTGCAATGCGGGAGACCTGGGTTCAATCCCTGGGTTGGGAATATCCCCTGGAGAAGGGAAAGTGGTAACTCAAGTATTCTAACCTAGGAGAATGCTATGGACTGTATAGTCCGTGGGGTTGCAAACAGTTGGACAGGACTGAGGAAATTTCATTTCACTTTGTTTTTATAGCACATAAATATCTCTTTTACTGAATTATAAATAGTATTCTCCTTATTCCTTTGCATCTTGTCTTTCTATCACTTCCTTATCAAAATGGGTCTCCCTTCTAAGATCTCTTACTTTACAAATTTTAGCATTTTTATCAATGACTTTTAAACTTCTTCCTTCAATGTCTTATTTTTACTTCATACAATCATTTCATATCCATTGGGAAAAAAAATGATTATTGGGACAGAGACTGAACAAGTGATAGACTTAAAATATATATTGGTAATTAAAATGTACTGATTACACATATCAAGTTTTTCTCATCATATTTCTTTTAGTTACTTACTTACTGAAAAACCACTTGACCGGTTACATCTTTTGAGACCTCACAACAGAATCACTGGTTATGATGTTTGCCAAATGGGCCATTGCACCTTAACCTGGAGGTGAAGGTGACTTGGGTCTGCAGATGTGAGGGGGCACAGTGCTGGGCCTCTGCTGAGCCTTTGGGCAGCTCAGCAGCCTGGGTCAGTGCCTGCAGCACGTCTGGGTGGAAGAAGTCAGGTCACCTTCTGAGATGTGCTGCCTCTGAAACTACCAGCTCCAGCTGAAAATTTCTCTGATTTTTTTAAGTCGTAAGCTCCCTCTGTGCTATCAAACTTGCTTATCTGTTAGTTTTCTGCTCTTTATTTTGAAGAGGATATTCAGTAAATACATGTCAGCAAAAGCGATGGCACCCCACTCCAGTACTCTTGCCTGGAAAATCTCATGGATGGAGGAGCCTGGTAGGCTGTGGTCCATGGGGTCGCTAAGAGTCAGACACGACTGAGTGTCTTCACTTTCACTTTTCATTTTCATGCATTGGAGAAGGAAATGGCAACCCGCTCCAGTGTTCTTGCCTGGAGAATCCCAGGGATGGGGGAGCCCGGTGGGCTGCCGTCTATGGGGTCGCACAGAGTTGGACACGACTAAAGCGACTTAGCAGCAGCAGCAGCAGCAGAGATGCACAATTTGTCACTTCCCCGATCTCATAACATCTATATCAACAATGTGTCAATTCCATTAACAGCCTTGTTGATCCCACATCTGTGATCCTGTTGTTCAGATGTGAGAAGATGTTGTTAATGACACCAAGATAGTGTGTGTGATTCTTCCAGAAAATGAATGGAGATGCTAGTTTGACCTTGACTCTCTCAAAAAATGTCCTGTTTGAACTAAAGTGGAGATAAATATGGGATTGAGAATGAATTGGTAAAATTACAGCCCCACTGCCATTAAAACACAACAAACTTGTTTTTAGTAAATGGAATGGATTCATTATTTTGGTAGACTCTATTTCAGGAGATTCGTTATTTCATCCCCACATCCATTTGATAACTGAAGCTGATTTGAAAGTTTATTTCACCCGATTTTATAACAGTTTTCCAATATGTTATGTGGCATTTCTTTTTTCTCTTCTCTACTGGCCCAAAGAGTTTTTGTTCTTCTTCCGAATAACCCAGAATTCTTCATTAAATATTCTAGCATAATCAGCATTTCCTGCACTCCTTTCACACATACTCACACACATATTTTAGGCTAATTCATAATTTAGGATGATTTGTAATTCTCCCAGACATTGCAATAATTCACCTAGTGCTGCGCTGTGTGTGTGCTTAGTCGTTCAGACCTGTCTAACTCTTTGTGTACTGAAGACTAAATTAAAAATATTAAATTATTCCAACTTCAGTTATGAATTTTACCAACTGAGATGGGATTTCGTCTTAGAACATTTTTACAAACGGAGATTAATGTTAAATGAGATATTTGAATCACTTATTCAGTTCAGTTCAGTTCAATCACTCTGTCGTGTCCAACTCTTTGCGACCCCATGAATCGCAGCACGCCAGGCCTCCTTGCCCATCACCAGCTCCCAGAGTTCACTCAGACTCACGTCCATCGAGTCTGTGACGCCATCCAGCCATCTCATCCTCGGTTGTCCCCTTCTCCTCCTGCCCCCCATCCCTCCCAACATCAGAGTCTTTTCCAATGAGTCAACTCTTCGCATTAGGTGGCCAAAGTACTGGAGCTTCAGCTTTAGCATCATTCCTTCCAAAGAAATCCCAGGGTTGATCTCCTTCAGAATGGACTGGTTGGATCTCCTTGCAGTCCAAGGGACTCTCAAGAGTCTTCTCCAACACCACAGTTCAAAAGCATCAATTCTTTGGCACTCAGCCTTATTCACAGTCCAACTCTCACATCCACACATGACCACAGGAAAAACCATAGCCTTGACTAGACGGACCTTAGTCGGCAAAGTAATGTCTCTGCTTTTGAATATGCTATCTAGGTTGGTCATAACTTTTCTTCCAAGGAGTAAGCGTCTTTTAATTTCATGGCTGCAGTCACCATCTGCATTGATTTTGGAGCCCCCCAAAATAAAGTCTGACACTGTTTCTACTGTTTCCCCATCTATTTCCCATGAAGTGATGGGACCAGATGCCATGATCTTCGTTTTCTGAATGTTGAGCTTTAGGCCAACTTTTTCGCTCTCCTCACTTTTTAATAGTCTATAAACACAAACCTTAGAATTAGCTGACTTGAAGTACTGGCTGTTTCCCTTTTTAGCGATACATTTGCCTAAGTCTCTTGTGCATGCTGATTCTCATAGTTGTGTCCAACTCTTTGTGATCCCGTGGACCATAGCCTTCCAGGCTCCTCTGTTCATGAAATTTTCCAGGCAAGAACACTGATGTGGGGAGTCATTTCCTACTCCAGAGGATCTTCCTGACCCCGGGATTGAATCTCAGTCTCTTTCGTCTTCTGCATTGGCAGGCAGATTCTTTACCACTAGTGCCACCTGGGAAGTCTTAAGTAAAAGACCTCATTTGTAAACCAGGTGCATGGTTGGTTCTCACCTCCCTGGGATATGAACGTTAAAGACAGTTGAGTTAGGATCACAGAACATTAGGTGAAGCCTGAAAAAAATGGCAGTTGTAGTCATAGCAGGAGCAGTAGAGACAGGAAAAGTAGTGGTCTTGTCAATTTACTTCTGAAGTCCAGATGAGCATCGAGGAGGGACCAGCGTGGGGGTCGGTAAGGATGCAACGCTGAATAAAGCTACCCGAGGAGAAACTGATGAGTAAGCACAGAGTGATGTGAGGCTGAACCTGAAATGGCTCCCACAGTTTAGAGGAAAGTGAAGGAAGAGGACCCAGCATTAGAAAACACCAAGGACAAGACATAAGTCCAGGAGGAAGAAACTGTGAACTGTGCCAGATTCTGAAGGAGGTTCCAATAACAACCCTGGAAAAGTGTGGAATGGGCTGAAAAAGTTTATATACATCCTCCAAATTGTGAGGGTGAAACCCAGATGATAATGCACTTAAAAAAAAAAAAACTAAAATAGAGGCAGTAAAAATAATATATTTTGAGATGTTTCATGGTAAAAGAGAAAGCAAAGATAGATATGAGTATTGGGAGATTTGGAGATGAGCTACTTTTTGACTAAAGTTTTATTGAAACACACCTTTGAGTGGGTCTTCTGACTACCTCATGGGAACAGAGCCGAGAAGTTGTGACAAAGACCTCATGACCTACACAGCCTAAACCATCAACTACCTGGCTTCCTACAGAACAGTTTACTGGCCTTTACTCTAAGTGGTCCTGGAAATATTGACTTTGGAACTCATAGAAAGAAACTTGTTCTTCCTTGACCATATGTATTTTAAGATAAAATACTTATGCAGATTTATTACTTTATTTGTGAAGATATTCACTCTCCCTTCTTGACTAATTAGCATCTAAAGTCCATGAAGAATACACTCTGTACTCTGATAACGTATTTTTAGTGTCTCACAAAACAACAAAAGCTAATGTTATTCCTTCAACTATATAAAAATAAATGTAATTTGAAAGTAAAAGAACTTTTATCAAAATATACTTAAAAAAAAAATCTTATGAAGATACAATGGCTTCTCTTACCTCCTACCATATGGAGTTTCCTTTTAGAGTATTGACAAATGATTGAATTTAAGTCATGTATGATAAATCACAATTAATCAGTAAGTATGTTTAATCACTTCTATATTGATTTTTAACATTGAGTTATTCAATAAACTATCATTCAGACAAGTAAAAAACTATTTTAAAATGTATTTTTCATGCAGATGAGTATAATGTATTGAGCATATATATCAACAAACATGGTTCTATAAATGCCATCTTGGTGAGTTACAGTTTCTATGGTGTCCAATAAAAACATATGCCAAATTCAATTCCATTTAATTGCAAATTTCTAAGGATGTGTTGGAACATATTGGATTTCAGAAATGCTAAAAAAAAAAAAAAAATACTTATTGGCTCCAGGCACAAACATTAGCTATTTCTTAAATCTTTTAGGAAGTGAAAAATAATATCTGACCTCTTAAATAATTGCATAAGAAGCAAAATTGAATGTGCTGTTAAAAATCTTAATGGTGTATGTGCCTCAGATGCCAAATACTGAAATTTCTATTTGATGAGTATGCAATGAAGATTAGAATAATGGAGCAAAATAATTAAGAATGAAGCATACATATGGCTTCTATGCTTTTAATGAGGCTTTTAGTCCTTGCAAAGACTAAACCTGTAGCATTACTCTCATTGAGAAAGTTTTCTTTTTTTATTACTGTCCTTCAGAGAGTCTGGATGTTCTCTATAAAAAAGAAGAGTCGCATATTTCCAAAGTGAAATGGGTGCAAGTGATTTGCAAGTGCGTATATATGTACACACAGGCAAATGTAACCCCCATAACCAAAGTTTAGAATGTTTTGAATCTCTAAGTAGAGCAGAGATACTTGGATATTTGGAAACAATTAAGCATCTTAAGTGGGCTTCCCTAGTGGTACAGATGGTAAAGAATCTGCCTGCAATGAGGAAGACCCGTTCAATCCCTGGGTTGGGAAGATCCTTTGGAGAAGGAAATGGTAACATGCTCCAGTATTCTTGCCTGGAAAATACCATGGACAGAGAAGCCTGGTAGACTACAGTCCATGGGGTCACAGAGTCAGACAAGACTGAGCAACTAACACTTTCTTTCTTTCTTTCTAAGCATGTTAGTAAACTTCCTTATAAAAGTATTTTTTAAAATTATTTTTGAAATGTAACCTACACTTTAGTCAAAATCACTCTTGAAATTAAATTATTGATTCTCCAGTAGACTATACAAGAATTTTTTAAATTGACCTAAAAATCAGAAGCTTATCTATTTGTGTATTTTGTAATGCAGTTAAATGTACTATCATAATCTTTATCAAGCTCTTTAGAAGTCCTGTTTTTCCAATTTTACATCAATATATATTTTACAAATCTATCAGAATTCCTGGCAGCTAACAAACTTGTTAAGAATTTTAAATGATCAAATATGACTTGGCTTTCATTGTTGTATCTGCCTTTGGAAACACGAGAAAAGCTGTCCTGGGTGGTAACACAGAATTTTTTTTTTTTTTTTTTTTGGAACTTGGAAATGGTCTTAAGAGGTAAGTGGCTGATGTATCTGAGCTGCCGATCATGTTTCCGTGTCCTGGTTGCAGAAACAGATTAAGTCTTATTCAGAGACCTTCTAAAGGGCACAGAACTTCTGGCTCAGCTATGGCACCCGCATCAAGGACAAGCCAGCTTCAAGCAAGACGTTTGCTACTCAGGATATGCTATTCTTGGGAATGTGAGTCTCCAAAGCAGATGCTGCAGAAGGTTTGTTATTGTTGTTGTCGCTCAGTCATGCCTGACTCTGCAACCCCATGGACTGCATGCAGCACAGCAGGCTTCCCTGCTCTTCGCTATCTCCCAGAGTTTGCACAAACTCATGTGAGTAATGCCATCCAACCATCTCGTCCTCTGTCACTCCCTTCTCCTCCTGACCTCCATCTTTTCCAGCATCAGGATCTTTTCCAATGAGTCGACTCTTTGCATCAGGTGGCCAAAGTATTGGAGCTTCAGCTTCAGCATCAGACCCTCCAGTGAACATTCAGAGTTGATTTCCTTTAGGTTGACTGATTTGACCTTCTTGAAACCCAAGAGACTATAAGTCTTATTCTTACTGAATAAGAACAAGAGAATCTCTGGGCTTTGTCAGTAGCTTGATCAAGAGGGTCCAGGCTGAGTGGGTGCAGGTCCTCTGAGCCAGGCAGGCTAAGACAGCATGAACCTGGGTCCATAGGCATTAGCCCACCACAGGCCAGTTCGTGGGCAAGAAAGCCTAGAATTCAGTAAAAGCTTAAAAACAGAAAAGGGGCTGTGCTGGAAGGAAAGAATGTTGGTGTGCTCTTCTCACACATTCCCTCATAAGCACCAGAGAGGGGACTTCAGACGGGCCCTTCCCCCATCGGGACTGACGGACACAGGGGAAACTCCCGACGGCTGAGTCCAGGCGGGGCTCGGAGAGAGGAGAGCACAGAGTGTGCTTCCCAAAGGTCAAATATGGAAACCTCATGGCAAGGACCCACTGGAGCACCCCAGACAGATGCCAGGGTGTCCAGGAGGCCAGGAGACCCCAAGCTGCCAAATCTAGGCTGAGTCCTGGGTTACATGTTTTGCCCGGGAAGTCTTTCCTGATCAGACCATGATCAGCTCTCTGCTGGGGAGCCTGAAGAGGGTTGTTTCCACTTCTCTTGGAGATCTGTCAAAGTACCAAGAACACCACTGTAAAACTGACAGAGCCTTTACTCCTCCTGACACCCTCTTATTCCTTACTTCCATCTCAGTGAAGCATCTTTATTTCCTGCTATTAAAATTAATCATTCCCCTCTGTGTTCCCATCATCTCAGTGACTTTCTTCCTAATATGCCCATCTACTCCCAATTCCAGGCCTTCCTTTGCTCTCTCCCCCAACCCCCATTATGCTCCCAAGGGTCAGCAAACATTCAATGGTCTCCTTGTAAACCTTACGAACAGAAACAGATGAAAGCTTGTTTACCTGTTTTCTCCTCCTAAATTTGAAGGGACTTTTCATTTCTCTATTGCAATCATAAAACAAATGGTCTACACCCATCGCTTCTGGCTCCTCACCAATGACTCAATTTTTTATGTCTAAACGACGTTCTTTCTTACGCTCTTAACTTGGTTCAACTCACAGCTTTGGGGATTAACATATACACACAACTGCACATAAAATAACAAGGACCTGCTATTTAGCACAATAATCTCTGTTCAACATTGTGTAATAACCTAACGGGAAAAGAACTTGAAAAAAAAATAGATACGTATACAAGTATAACTGAATCACTGAGCTCTACACCTGGAACTAACTCAACAATGCAAGTCAACTATGCTCCCATATAAAACAAGTTTTGGAAAATGTGTTCTTTCTTTCTTACTCTGTCAAAATCGCCTTTCAAAGACTTTTTGCCACTTACAGTCTACCTTTAAAAATGCCTATATTGTTTAAAAAATTATTCTCAATCACTTCTTAGTGGTATTTCCATCTCTATAGTGGGTATTGAGAGTCAGAAATATTGAGTAGTCTCATTTCCTCTAGGATAGGTCTATTTCACCCAATTTTAACACAGAGAAATGGAAAACCAATGATTCAGAGCTACACACACACACACACATATGCACATATAATACTTTGGCCACCTGATGTGAAGAGCCAACTCGTTGGAAAAGACCCTGATGCTGGGAAAGATTGAAAGCAGGAGGAAAAGGGGATGACAGAAGATGAGATGGTTGGATGGTATCACCAATTCAATGGACATGAGTTTTGAGCAAACTCCAGGAGAGAGTGAAGGACAGGAAAGCCTGGTGTGCTGCAGTCCATGGGGTTGCAAAGGGGTGGACATGACAGAGACTGAAAAACAACACACACACACACACTTGAGCTCTAGTTTAAAGGTTCTTCTAAATTTCTAAAATTGGCTGGAATACTGGCAGGCTATCCTTTATGGGGACTTCCCACATGGCGCAGTGGTAAAGAACCCACCTCCCCATGCAGAAGACACAAGAGAGACGGGTTCAATCCCTGGGTCAGGAAGATAACCTGCAGTAGGAAATGGCAACCCACTCAGTGTAAGAGCCTGGAGAATCCCATGGACAGACGAGATCGGTGGTCCATGGGGTCACAAAGAGTCAAACATCTCGGGGTGACTGAACAAGCACAGCCCAGCCTTAATGGACTTCCCTTGACTTAATTCTGACCTGAATCTCCAGTGTGAGCCAGAATTCCTGGGGCCCAGAGAACCTGGGAAGCAGATTGAGAGCAGGACACCCAGAAGATGAATATGAAACCTGGAAAGCAGCAGAGTGCTCGCTGGGGGAGAGGTTGATTTGTTTATTCCCAGGCCCTAAAGGAGTAGTTACCATCATTAAAGTTAGACTATACTTGGCTTCCTAATGTTTGCTAAGTATCCTTTTGCATTTAATTTGGGTTGATCAATATTCAATCTAAGTTTCCAGAGATTTAATTGTATGCTGTTCAACCATTAAGTAAGTGTTGTGATGGATTATCAGAGTAGATGCAATCCCGTCATACATTATGTGTTTGTGTCAAGGAGTTATTTTCAGTGGTTTTCCCACTCACTTTTTCAGGATGCACAAGCATAAATAACTTCGACATGAATAATGCATCGAACAAAGTTCGGCTCGATAGCACTAATCTACTTTTATATAAAAATCAATTGCTCCTTTTTTGGCATTCAATTCCAGTTTACTGCCTCATCAATATCTGCTCGTTTGACATTCTTGAGGGAAAAAAAAACAACCAAGACAGCTGAAACGTACCGTTATTTCTATAATAAAGAGACGAGATACACATATATCTGTCAGGATACATCTTCTCAATATAACGAAGGGACACTCAAAAGCCAGAATAATTGGTTTAACTTTTACACCTGATCGATTCTTGGCTGGAAATGTTCAGTAGGACCCAATCTCTTGCATAATTTCTTCACCAATTTCATAATAATTCTCATCCGTGGAAGAAGCTCATGTGGCCGGGACAGACACTGAAGGTCCTCTGACCAGCACTCACCCCCAACCTCTTTCTCCCAGACATCTGTCCCCACCAAGAAACCAAGAAGGCTGACCAGCATCTCCCAAGGTTCCCCTGTTGGTGGGTGGTCAGCTGGCATGCTGCCAGCCAACGTGGTCAGAAATCTGCTGAAGACAGGTGGCCTCTGGGCTAGTCCTAATTTTTTATTAAAAAGGACAAAAAGCTTTGAGCATAGATATCTCCTGGTATGAACACAGTTTTACGAAGACCTTGAGACAACAGACAGGAGGGGACAGAGAGGGAGGCCTTGTTACTACACCAGTGCCAACAGCCACCACATCCACAGTCCTTGTTTTTAAAGCTTTTTAAATCAAGTCTATGGGCTTCCCAGGTGGCTCAGGGGTAAAGAATCCACCTGCAATGCAGAAAATGCAGGTTCAATCCTTGGGTTGGGAAGATCCCCTGGAGAAGGAACGACAACCCACTCCAGTATCCTTTCCTGGAGAATCCCATGGACCGAGGAGCCTAGTGGACTCCAGTCCATGCGGCTGCAAAGAGTTGGGCATGAGGGAGTGACTGAGCATGTTTGCCTAACGGCTGCACAGCATCAGGCCGTGACTGTATAGACAAGGTAGTTAATATAATACAGGCACTCACAATGCAGCCGTCATTCTCTCTTCTGATTTTGAAAGACACCATTTCAAGTTCCTTGACATTCATAACAGCGGTAACACCTCAATAGACAGGTCTAGTCCAAGGCCATTAGCAATTAGAGAGGTGTACTTCAGTGTGCCCCCACCACTGCGTTGCTCAAATCTCGCCTAACTTTTGTCTGCTTGATGTATGTGAGTTTCTGAGAGAAGTGAATGAAAATCTGAAGAAGGAGGAATTACCGTTCGTAAATTTCATGCTGTGAATCTGGCAGTTTTTAATGTGACCATTATGATGTTTTATGCATATTCAGGTGCAGGATTGCTGTATATTTCTGATGAATTGTTTTTTCTTCCCTACTAAATGACCATATTTGCCCTGTATTATTCTTCAAGGGCAGTTGTAATAGAGTTCTGTATTTTTCCTTCAGTGTTTTGTTCCTTCTTTGGAATTGACCATGCTTTTGTGAATGAAAATCATACACATCTATTATTCCAGTCATTACACTTAAATTTCTGAACATACGCTCAATTTAGAAAATATCATTAATCAATACCTCTATACACTTTACAAGAAAATAAGAACTTTAGAATTCTTCCTCTCTGAATGCCTCTCACATGGTTATGTTATATTCTTTAATTCTTTAGTTTCACCCTGTTTAAAAGTAGTCCAAAATTAGTCATCATTATTGTAATATTGTAAAATCTCTTTAACATTTTCTAACTCTATCATGCCCTGTTGAATTCTGCACAATTCCTTTCCATCTATATTATAGTTTAAAATGTTCTTAAACATTGTTTAAATCTTCTGGTTAAGCCAACTGATATTTATTTTGCCAACTTATTATTTATTTTCATTTTTAGACACCATATTTGTTTCTTTCAAAATCTGTCTCAAATTTATTGTATCCTGTTTGGCTACAGCTCTATTCCTCCTCTTATTTATTTAAACCTTTAAAGTTGGAATTGTTCACTCTTTTCCAGAATGTTCTATCATCTCAGATCCTCAGGGGTGCTAATCCTTATGTTTGAGAAACTGTTCCCCACTCTGCGATGAGCTGTTTATAGCATGGTTTGTGATGTCTTTATTGGGAAAACCAAGGGTTTTCATTCATTTCTTGGTCTGGGGTGTCTATGGTACATCAGTCACAGGTTGGACTCCACTTCTTCATAGGGTCTTCAACCCAGACTCAATGTTCTGTGTGCACCCCGCCTGTTCTCTCAGTTCTAGCACTAAACTCTTGTCATCATACTCATACACCTAGCTTAGGTACTATCCTTTTGCTCTAGATGACCTTCCCCTCTCAAGCACATACTTGTTAGAGAATTCTAGCTCTCCAAAAATCCAAGTTTCCTTCTAATTAAACTTAATTCCTGCCTTTGCAAAGTAATGTAACCACTTCAGGTGGGAAATATATGTAACCTTCACTCACCTGTGTGTCTGACATGGTATTTTCCTTTAAAAGCTGAAAAGTTGGTATCTCCACCCATTCAAACTTTTCTAGCAAATCTCAGTAAGTCAAAGAGCAAACATTCCCTTTCCAGCCCCTCCCAGCCTGGGCATGCCTGGGGGTATTTTAAGCAGTCAGCAACTGCTTTTCATTATATAATGTGATACACAGGGGTGGAAAAATACAAGAGAATTTGTTTTAAATGTTGAATCAGAGATCCTTCTTAAATGATCTCCATTTATTTCTCATATTTTAAGATATATTTATGTGCATGGAATTAAGAGTGGTCTCAAGACTTTATTGACCAAAATATGAATGATAGATGGCTAGATAAATGATGAATAACTAATTCAATAGTGTATTTTCCTTCCCAAGATAAGAATATTATTTAAAAGTTTTTACACTGGATCTTTCTCACATGCACAAATTCTAAATGTACAACAATATTTAGGTGCAAGTTATAAGAAAAGATACTATTTTAAATTTTGTTTACATATATTACATGTATTATATATAAGTGTGTACAGTCTTTTTATGACTGTAATAAACCTATATATATTTATATATGTATTGTTTTAAATAGATACATGTGCTGAGTCTTAAGAGTTAAACCATTTTGATTAATAATTAATTAAAAGACATTCTCATTTGTTTTACAAAGTATATTAATAGAGCAGAAAACAAGCTTCATAAATTTGGGAGAAATTATATATTCTCTCTTAGTTTATGTTTGAAATGCAAATTTAAACGTCAATTTATTTCTGTTGCTTCAAACAAAAGTCAGCAAATTATCTGACATGAGGGATAAAAATACAGCATATGGAGTTATATTTAAGCTACAGATTTTAGCACTATTTATACGTAGTACATCATCCCTCATTTTGGATATTCATGAAGAACAAATAGGTTTTACATTGTTTTTCGCAAATTCCATCAAGCCAATCAGTGCTGAGGACAGTCAGCTAACCATGGCTTTACTAGTGCAGTAAGTAAGTGTTAGTTGCTCAGTTGTGTCCAGCTCTTTGTGACCCCCTGATCTGTAGCCTGTCAGCCTCCTCTGTCCACAGAATTCTACAGGCAAGAATACTGGAGTGGATTGCCATTTCCTTCCCCAGAGAATCTTCCTTACCCAGGGATTGAACTCCGGTCTCCTGCATTGCAGGCAAATTCTTTATTGTCTGAGCCACCAGGGAGATCTCTTAAGGTGGAATGTGGGATTTCTATGTGAGCTGAAACTTCCTGGAACTGAGCTTACTGGAGGATTACATTTCATTTGAAAATAAAAATGCCTTACACAGGACACTGTTCAAGGGGCAACTGTAGTCATTACAGACCAGTAAGTCTGTGTTAACATCATCTCAGAAACTAAAAATAAAAATCCTTACCAGAGCCTCAAACAACTATCCCTCCCTCTGCCCTTTGATATATGGGTTGAAGACCGTAATATTCAGTCCAGAAGATAAACAAGTCACACTGAGATGCATCTTCTCAGACACCTGTTGTGAGCATAATTGACTGACTGCTGGATAAATGCTGTTTTCAGTCCCAAACCACAGTGTCTACACCCTCCCACCCCAAGCGTGTGGCTCCTCACGCCCATGGGCATTGTGCACAGGGGACCAGCACAGAAACGACCGCTCCCTTGTCACACAGCCATACTGCCAGCCTGAAAACATGGCTTACTCAATCAAAGGAAACCCCTCGCAGACCAATGAGTGCAGTCTCCTTCCTCCAGGGCACTGCCCTCCCTCCAGCCACCGCCCCCCACCACCACCATCATCTGTGCCTCCTAGCCCTAGTTCGTTCATCTAAAGAAGAGAAGGAAAGGAAACCAGAAATTCAAACGGCAGCAACAAAGTCAGTAAATAACATGACTTGATGAAATGGTCTGTTTTGTAGGCACATAGCCAGAAGGCAAAAGAAACTTCAAAGCCAACACAAGGTTGTTTCTTCATTTTCACCCAAAAAGTAATGAATCTGAATCGTTCACTGTCTAAGCTAAGAACCAGCTTCTTGTATGTGGCAATGTATCAAATACAGATCTAGTATCTGAAGCAGTGAATTTACAAAGGAAAAGAAATTAAAATCAAATGACTAGTATGGAAGAATATACACTACCATAAGTAAAATAGATAGCCAGTGGGAGTTTGCTATATGACTCAGGGAACTCAAACTGGGCTCTGTAACAACCTAGAGGGGTGGAAAAGGGTGGGAGGGAGGTTCAAGAGTGAGGGGACCTATGACCACCTATGGCCAATTAATGTTGATGTATGATAGAAATCAAGCCAGTATTGTAAAGCAATTATCCTTCAATTAAAAATAAATTTTAAAAAAATTAAATGAATAAAATGATCTCTTTGGAAAATCTTCTCAGAGAGCATGAATACAAATTCAGCTAATCAATAGTTTATTTTTTGTTCCCAGGGTACCACAGACAGCATTCATTTAACAAACATTTGTTAAGTTTCAAAGGAATTGAAATCTGGTGGGAGACAAACCACCACCAGAAGGCAGCTGGATGATGAGGGTCTGTGGATGTCTGAGAGGGGCAGGAGACTGGCCACTCCAAGTGCTGCCTTGGGACAACAGAGTGGCTCACCCACTGGGGAGCTTCAGGGAAGTTGGGGAGAGTGAGGCGGGGAGGGGGAGCATTTGAGTAATAAGTGGAACTCTGACTATGGCTTTCAGGAGAACAAGCGGAGAGTCTGGGGGAGGAAGGTATTTCAGACAAATGGAAACAAGTTTTGGCCAAACCATGGGGACTGCGAGCAGGTGAATATTTCAAGAACATAAGCTACTGTGCAGGCTTCCCTGGTGGTGTAGTGGTGGAGAACCTGCCTGCCAGCGCAGGAGTCACAAGAGACACAGGTTCGATCCCTGGGTCGGGAAGATCCCCTGGAGGAGGAAATGGCACCCCACTCCAGTACACTTCCCTGGAGAATCCCAGGGACACAGGAGCCTGGCGGGCTAATAGTCCATGGGGTCATGAAGGGTCAGATACTACGAAACACATGAGATGCTGCTTAATCTAGTAGGACTGTGTCCTTGTTAGAAGAGGGGGTGAGGAGACAGATACCCACAGCAGGACAACCACGTGAGGATGCAGAGGGAAGACAGTTATCTGCAAGCCAAGGACACGCCTCAGAAAAAATTCAACCCTGTCAACACCTTGACCTTGAGCTTCCAGCCTCCATAACTGTGAGAAAATACACTTCTGTTGTATAAGCCGCCCAGACTTCAGTGTGGGTTATGGCAACCTGATCAATCAAGAACATGGGTTACTAAGACTAGAGCCCAGACTCTCAAATGGCCTTTCAAGTGTCTCTCACTCCAGCTATGCTTCACTGTGTTCCCATCCTGGTGAAAGATCCCTTCAGATTCTTTTGAATGCTGTTATGTGAATGGAACGGAGAAGGCAATGGCACCCCACTCCAGCACTCTTGCCTGGAAAATCCCATGGACGGAGGAGCCTGGTGGGCTGCAGTCCATGGGATCGCTGAGAGTTGCACACGACTCAGTGACTTCACTTTCACTTTTCACTCTCATGCATTGGAGAAGGAAATGGCAACCCACTGCAGTGTTCTTGCCTGGAGAATCCCAGGGACAGCAGAGCCTCGTGGGCTGATGTCTATGGGGTCGCACAGAATTGGACACGACTGAGCGACTTAGCAGCAGCAGCAGCAGCATGTGAATGGAAATTACAAAACAATTTCTAATACTTGACCAAGATCGTTTATATGTGAAAGAAATTATTGCACCCAAGAAAATGTCTGAGACAAACCATTGATCAGATTAGATGTCTTGAGGATCATCCAAGTCATGATTTATTTTTAAATAGTTGTTGAGTACCTGCTACTAGTCAGCATGGCCTAGTGAAGTCAAAGTGTCAGTCGCTCAGTCGTGTCCGACTCTTTTTGGAACCCCGTAAACTGTAGCCCGTTAAGCTCCTCTCTCCATGGGACTCTCCAGGCAAGAATACTGGAGTGGGTTGCCATTTCCTCCTCCAGGGGATCTTTCTGACCCAGGGATTGATCCCGGGTTTCCTGCATTGCAGGCAGATTCTTTACCATCGAGCCGCCAGGGAAGCCCTTATTACAAGGAAACATCCCTATATGTGCTTAGTATTCTGGTATTGTGCTATATCTTTGCAGAGTTATTGGACAGGTTTCTTTATTTTTTTATTAAATTTATTCATTTTAATTGGAGGCTAATTACTTTACAATATTGTAGTGGTTTTGCCATACATTGACATGAATCCGCCATGGGTGTACATGTGTTCCCCATCCTGCACGCCCCTCCCTCCTCCCTCCCCATCCTATCCCTCTGGGTCATCCCAGTGCACCAGCCCCGAGCACCCTGTCTCATGCATCGAACTTGGACTGATGATTCATTTCACATATGATAATATGCATGTTTCTTTAAAGTTTAGGTGTTCCAACCTATATGATAAGGCAAGGCACTCGGGGAAAAAACAAACCTGCTCATTGAGAGTTTTAATGGTTTTTTTAATTTCTGCTGCAAAATTGCTGAAATCCTGAGCGAATTTTGCTTTTTCCAGAAGCACCACATTCTGATCATCTTCATCCACGTTTGAGTTATCCTGTTGCCTGTTTACACAAGAAGCAGACAAAGTGAGGGAAAATGGAAGCTACATGAGGACAAAAATAAAATCAGCAAATATTCCTCAGGCATTTGGGACATACAAGGCATAGGGATTGCTGCTCTGTGTGATTGTAAGAAGAAAAACATGTGACTGGAATTAGAAATTAAAATTAAATGGCAAGAGAGAAGATAAGCCAGAGTCACATCTTGCTTCACATAGTTTATTGAAAATGATAACAGCATTTCTTGTGGAATAAAAGGAATGTCATATAGTAGTACAGACATATTTGGTGGATTATTTAGATCTCAGTGAGTTGTTCATTTCATTTCACACAGTGAAAGAGCGATGACAAATTAAATATTACACATTATGTAGTACCCATGTGGGAAAGTCACTCACTCTATTATAAATTCAGAGCAAGAACTAAATTAAGGACACTGTGTCTGGCAAAAATCTAATTTTGTACCAGATGCAAATTAGCTCAGTGTTGTTAATAAAGGGAAATAAAAGTCTTTAGTTGAGTTTAAGGTATGTTTCCTAGAGCTTAAACATTCTCGGGAGACAGAGGGATAAAATGAGTTTGGGAACTTGAAATGAAACTTCCATCCATCTACGATTATGATGTATTATTTTTAAAAATGTATGGAGATTTGATTTACTTGACATGCTATCTGTGGCTCAAGTTTTCAGTTTTTTCCAAATTTTGTTAAAAGATGTACCTTATGAAGAAGCCCTTGTTAACTTTCAAAATGGTTCTGTTTGTACATCGTCTGTGGTTCAGTAAGAGAATGGCTTCAAGAAACAGCATGTCCTATGAGCTTGTGAAACAGTTTGTGAATCGGGGACATGTTGTAGAGCTGACATCAGAGAGCGAACTCAGAAAAAGGAAGCGCTGAAAGAGAACAGAAGGTACGAATGCCAGTTTCTTAGCCACTAGATAAACTCAGTCCCTTAAGACACTGGGGACTAGAGACCTCATGAATCACAGCTTTTACTGTGGTGCTGGGTTAAAATCAATTCCAGTTTACAAGTATTGATATGGGTAATATCCATAAAAATAGGCAATTTTAAGTAAAATTATGTGACACCTTTGTCTTCATAGCACTCTCTCCTGTAAATCCACAGTGTCTAATCAAAGAGGATTTAACACAAAGGAGTCTGGATAATTGTATAAAAATAGAACCAAGACTAAAAGCACTGAGTGTGGGAACTCAGGCACCCATTAATGTAGGCACAACCGAATGTGTGAGATGGGGCTCAACACCCAACAACGATGCTCTGGGTGCGGTCACGTGCTGTGTCTCTGCTGGGACAGATATGAGGGTGCTTCCAGCAGGCAGCTCACAGTCCCTCAGAAAACGCAGTTGACAAGCAAGCAGGGGATGGAGCATTTGTGCCGGGAAGACAAGTAAGGCAGCAATGACCTGTGCGTGTGGGGGGGACGGGGATCCAGGCAGTTACCTGAGGGCAACTGACGCTCTCCATCCGTTTCAGGGACCACGTTATTGCATCTGCTGCACCCCAGGCCCTGGACTAAGTGCTGGGGACCCGCTGTGTCACTAGATCCCCCCACTGGCACTGAGACGCTTCATGCATCCATTTTTCAGATGAAATACTGAAGCTTAGAAACCATGTCCATTTCATATCCCTAATCACTGGCACAGTTGGGATTCAGACCAGGATTTTAAAACATTTCTGAAGCTCCTCACCACTACACAGACCGCTCTCCACCCATGGGAAGCCAAGGTCATGGGATGCCTGATCAGATGTTTACACAAGGTGGAAGGAGAGAAGATGGACATGGTGAGGGAGATTCCTGGGGAAAAAATGGGCCTTATGGGTGCTGTGGTATTTCAAATTCTTGTTGAAAACATGAAACTCAGCATAGAGTTTGAAAGAAAAGATAATGATGTGGATTAAGTTAAACTGATTTTAACTCATGAATAGCATATGGAAAGGTTTACCTGTTGACTCAGCAGGTGAAGAATCCACCTGCCATGCAAGACACATGGGTTCACTCCGTGGGTCAGGAAGATCCCCTGGAGAAGGAAATGGCTACCCACTCCAGTATTTTTGTCTGGAGAATCCCATGGACAGAGGAGCCTGGCGGACTACAGTCCAAAAGTTTGCCAAGACTCAGACACAACCAAGCATGCACGCACGCAGACACAGCATATGAAAAGGAAGCCTCCAAGATGGGAAAGACAACATTTTACGGAGCGTGCTTTCCTTCCGCCTCTCCTGGTGGGTGGGGCAGCAGTTATTCAGGGAATTTAGTCACTGCAAGATCTGTGGAGCGGTTACTGAGTGAAATGGAGATATCCAGGCAGGAACCTGCTCTTGCTTTCAGAAGCTTCCAAGTCGAGGGTGAGGAGAAACTTTGTAGAGAAGTAAGTAGAAAGAGGGCTTCCGTGGTGGCTCAGAGGTTAAAGCGTCTGCCTGCAAAGTGGGAGACCTGGGTTCGATCCCTGGGTCAGGAAGGTCCCCTGGAGAAGGAAATGGCAACCCACTCCAGTATTCTTGCCTGGAGAATCCCATGGAGAGCGGAGCCTGGTAGGCTATAGTCCACGAGGTTGCAAAGAGTCGGACACAACTGAACTCCTTCATTTTCACTTTTCAAGTAGAAAGAAGCATCCAGTTATCACAAGAGCGGTCCTGAGAGATTTCAAAGGAATAAAATGGACATTTCTCAATTGTTTAAAACTTCAAAAATATTCCATGTTGTGACTTCCCTGGTGGTCCAATGGTCGGGACTCTGCAATTCCAATGCTGGTGGTGTGGGTTAGATCTCTGGTCAGAGAACTAAGATCCCACATGCCACGTGGCTTGGACAAAAAAAAAAAAAAAAAGAAATCCATGTTGGTTGCCAGTTAACCCTTCCTTTAAATACCTTATGCATGAATTAAAATAATTTGATAAACATGATTATCTTTCTTCTAAACAATAGGCTGAGTTTCACTTTTTAAAAAGAATTTGAAAGATAGCAACTTACATATTCATGTCTAAATACTAATGAACCTACAGGTGCCTATTTTACATTGTTACTTCAATCCAGTGTCTTATCTACAATAAATAATTCATAAATATTTGCAGATCTGGGTGAGGTAAATAAGAAATAGAAATGAAAACAAAAAATACAGCTAAAATATGTTTTAATCATGTAATGAAATTCAGTTTTTCTATTTTTGAATACTGTATAATTTTGTCAATAAATATTTATGTAGAATTTTCTACATTGAGGTATTAGACTAAATGCTGTAGGGAAAATAAAAATGAGTAAGGCATGGTTCTTTGAAGAAATTGGCCGGTAGATAAACACAGCATTTCCAGTAAAGGTAAGTGACTCTCCTAGCAACTGTCATATAAAAAGGGAAAATAAATAGAGAAATGGTGCTGTAGGTCAGCACTCATTCTCTATTGTCTCTCATGTATTTTTTAGAAAAACAGAACTCGAGAATTTATTTCAAAGGACCAATAGTATAGAGTCATCTACATAAAAGCCCCAGCTAAGAGTGGCCTCTTCATGTGACAGGCACACAGGGACAGATCCCCACATGCCACCCAGCACTGAGTGTCCTTCTGCGGGGGGACTTGGTGAACAACACTCTAGGACCAGTTTGCATAAAGTGACAGCTGAAATCTTTTATTCCTGGCATCTATTTGTTTTAATTCACCTTGGAATTTACACCTAGTTATTATTGAAGAGTCAGAGCATCCTTGATAGCTGCCTGCTTGACTCTTAAGCAAACAGCATCTGAATTTAAACAGCATGATAATTTGGTAAACGCTTTGGTTTTATACCTATGCATACATATTTTATATAAATATGTATACATCTGTGCACACATACATGCACATACACATGAGCTCTTGGGCTTAATATAAAACTTTAATTTGAAACAATTTGAAATGTTACAATACATCGTGTTACATATTATTATCACCATTGTTAACTTGAGAAAACTAAAGCCCAGAGGGGTTACATCACCTTCTCCAAGGTGCTTCAGCCTTCTGGTGGAAAACCCAGGATTTGAATCCAGAATGACTGACTCAAAAGTCCAGCCTCTCAACTGATACACCACAGAACAGAATGAGGATTATAGAAATAATAAGATTAACACCTGGATCTCTATGTGCAACTTGGGAATAAAGGCACCTTATCTGTTAACTAAATAAATGAATGAATGGGTCGAGAGTGGAAGATAAAAGAGATGACTTGAATTCAGGTTGACTCAAAACAATTGTCAGATTTCGGGTCTAAGTATGACGTGGGGACATGAGACACAGCAGACAGGTTGTTTCCAGACACTGACAGGTGTGAACGGAGACACCGCAGTCGGGCTTGTCTTCTGAAAGTGGGGTGCTGCGCATGTCGCTGGGTACATTCCCCCTCAGTGCAGCCTCGCTGACTCCAGCCTTCGCCTCTCAGATAGAGCCCTAGATCTTCCCTGGGTCACACCTGTTTACCTCTCCCGCCTTACTTCTCTTGAATGCACCATTTATGACTATGATCCAGCTCCAGCTTCATTTGATCTCACCTGAGGATATGACTTACATGTCAGATCACCTTCTCGAGAGTACCTCTCCTGAACTGCTGAGGCCAGGCCAGGTGGAAATTCAGCACACCTCCTCAGCACCCTCTGCTCACACCTGTCCCATCACCCGCCATGGACAGAGGAGGAAGGCTCTGATCTAATTGACAGTGTACCCTTGCCACACAGCACAGGGTCTGCACAACACACACGTGATGGAGTTCAAGGCAGGCCACCCTCAGATATGCCCTTTGGCATATTTGTTGCTGTTCAGTCGCTAAGTTATGTCTGAATCTTTGTGACCCCATGGACTGCAGCATGCCAGGCTCCCCTGTCCTTCACTGCCTCCCAGAGTTGCGCAAACTCATGTCCACTGGGTCAGTGATGCCGTCCAACCATCTCAGCCTCTGTCCCCCGCTTATCCTCCCGTCCTCTATCTTTCCCAGCATCAAAGTCTTTTCCAATGAGTCAGCTGTTCACATCAGGTGGCCTGGTATTGTAGCTTCAGCTTCAGCATCAGTCCTTCCAAAGAATATTCAGGGTTGATTTCTTTTAGGATTGACTGGTTTGATCTCCTTGCTATCTAGTGCTCTCAAGAGTCTTTTCCAGCCCCACGATTTGAAAGCACCAGTTCTTTGGTGCTCAGGCTTCTGTATTGCCAGGGGCCAGTGTGAGGAACTCCGCCCATGGCAAAGGTCATGAGGAAGGAGGCTTGGCATACGCAAAGGCGTGATCAAGCCTCAGGAAACCCCCTGTTCCTGAGCATCTACCCCCAAAACCAGTCTGTTTTACTTTATGGGGGGCTCTCCCCCATCACCATTTCTCTTGGAGAAGGAGTTAACGTGCAGCTCCAAGTCAATAAAAATTCCTGGGCATGACAAGAGTGTTTCAGCTTACGCACTCCTCTGAAGGTTATCTAGCCCTCCTGTATAGGTTCATCAGGCCACATGTGATTGTTTACAGCCTCCCAACCTGAGAGGCATGAGATGTTTTAGACTTACTAAAGGCAAATTCCTTTGGGGAGTTAGAAAGCATTGAAACATGTATAATATCATGTAAGAATCGAATCGCCAGTCTATGTCTGATGCAGGATACGGCATGCTTGGGGCTGGTACACAGGGATGACCCAGAGAGATGTTGTGGGGAGGGAGGTGGGAGGGGGGTTCATGTTTGGGAACACATGTACACCTGTGGTGGATTCATGTCAATGTATGGCAACACCAATACAGAATTGTAAAGTAAAATAAAAAATAAATAAATACATTAAAAAAAAAGAAATTATTAGTATAGTGGGTTGGTAAGGAATTATATTGGTGAAGGGTTTTTTCATTTGTTGTGCCAATAATTGCTGCTAATTCCCTGCTCTGGGTGGGAGGGTGTCTCAGGTCAAACCTCTCTGCTGGCAAACTAGCTTGTGTGACAGGATTATCCATACTCCTGCCACTACACACATGATCGTTTACTACCTCTCAACCATAAACAGCACAGAGAGTTTTGGAGTATTTTGAGAGTCTTAATTAGCATAGGGCTTTTCTCATTGTTGAGTCAGTGATTGCCACCAGGCCTCCATATCCTTAGGCACCTGGGAATATATTAATCAATGTATTTGGAATATAGAAAAGGAAATATAGTAGTGTTTAAGGTTAACAATACTAGACTTCTTGAGTTAATGAATTTTCTCTTTTGTAATAGATCACTGTACTTTGTTATAAATCACTGTGTCCTTGCTATGTAAAAATGTAACTTTATCACTATCTTAAGACTAAATAGATCTTAAGGGGAACATTGGTGAAAGGATTTTCATTTGTTGGGCTGATGTTTGCTGCTAAATCTCCATATTCCCCATCCTTATAATGAATATAACTAACATATAGGAGAAATAAGTATTAACCTTTAAGCATATAGGAGAAATAAGTATTAATCTTTAAGATTAATCATGTTAACCTTGGGTTAAATAAATTCCTTTTTTGATCATAACTCACTACAGCCTCAACTTTATTTGAAGGGTGGCACCTGGCTTAAGAAAAAACACCCTTGGAAAAAATAAGTTTTTTGGTTATCAGAAAGAAAGGGTCGTAAGATGTCAGCAGGTCTCATGGCCAGAAGATGATGTTAAACCCCTAAGACCTTTTTTTAATACATTTATGTGAAGCACCTGATTTTGATAAAGATCAAGACTGCTGACTCCCGCGTGACTCTGTATTCATCCCTATATGTAACAAAAGGTATATAAGCAAACCTAAAAATAAAGAAATCGGATCAGTTTCTGGAAAGACTGATTCCCCCATGTCATTTCTTTCTTGCTCCCCATTTTTCTGGCTGAATTCCCATCTGGAGCATGGATGCTATTCCACGTAAACCAAGTTATTCAGCCTCTTTTTGTCCACTAATTTTCCTACTACACTATCCGTTTCTAATCTCCCTATATATCTGTAATTAAATATGTATTTTTCCAAGAACGCTGACTCCGTCCCCACCTTCGAATCACCCTGGATCCACCGGGGCTGGACCCCTGCCTTGTATGGTCCAACTCTTACGACAATACATGACTTCTGGAAAAGCCTGACCCCTCCCTAGCCTTGACTAGATGGACCTTTGTTGACAAAGTAATGTCTCTGCTTTCTAATATGCTATCTCAGTTGGTCATAACTTTCCTTCCAAGGAGCAAGCGTCTTTTACTTTCATGGCTGCAGTCACCATCTGCAGTGACTTTGGAATCCAAAAAAATAGTTCTCACTGTTTCCATTGTTTCCCCAACTATTTTCCGTGAAGCAATGGGACCTGATGCCATGATCTTCATTTTCTGAATGTTGAGCTTTCAGCCAACTTTTTCACTCTCCTCTTTCACTTTCATCAAGAAGCTCTTTCATTCTTTGCTTTCTGCCATAAGGGTGGTGTCATCTACATATCTGAGGTTATTGATATTTCTCCCAGCAATCTTGATTCCAGCTTGTGCTACATCCAGCCTGGCATTTTGCATGATATGCGCTGCATATAAGTCAAATAAGCAGGGTGACAATATACAACCTTGACGTACTCTTTTCCCAGTTTGGAACCAGTCTGTTGTTTTATGTCCAGTTCTAACTGTTGCTTCTTGACCTGCATACAGATTTCTCAGGAGGCAGGTAATGCAGTCTAGTATTCACATCTCTTTCAGAATTTTCCACAGCCTGTTGTGATCCACATAGTCAAAGGCTTTGGCATAGTCAATAAAGCAGAAATAGATGTTTTTCTGGAACTCTCTTACTTTTTCCATGATCCAGCAGATGTTGGCAATTTGATCTCTGGTTCTTCTGCCTTTTCTAAATCCAACTTGAACATCCAGAAGTTCATGGCAGGTACTGTTGAAGCCTGGTTTGGAGAATTTTGAACATTGCTTTGCTAGTGTGCAAGATGAGTGAAATTGTGGGATAGAGTGAACATCCTTTGGCATTGTCTTTCTTTGGGACTGGAATGAAAACCGACCTTTTCCAGCCCTGTGGCCAGTGCTCAGTTTTCCAAATTTGCTGGCTTATTGAGTGCAGCACTTTCACAGCATCATCTTTTAGAATTTGAAATAGCTCACCTGGAATTCCACCACCTCCACTAGCTTTGTTCATAATGATGCTTCCTAAAGCCCACTTGATTTCTCATTCCAGGATGCCTAGCTCTAGGTTGGTGATCACACCATCATGGTTATTTGGGTCATGAAGATCTTTTTTGTGTAGTTTTCTGTGTATTCTTGCCATCTCTTCCTAATATCTTCTGCTTCTGTTAGGTCCATACCATTTCTGTCCTTTATTGTGCCCATCTTTGCATAAAATGTTCCCTTGGTGTCTCTGATTTTCTTGAAGAGATCTCTAGTCTTTACCATTGTATTGTTTTCCTCTATTTCTTTGCATTGATCACTAAGGAAGGCTTTCTTATCTCTCCTTACTGTTCTTTGGAACTCTGCATTCAGATGAATATATCTTTCCTTTTCTCCTTTGCCTTTTGCTCCTCTTTTCTCAGCTATTTGTAAAACTTCTTCAGACATCCATTTTGCATTTTTGCATTTCTTTTTCTTGGGGATGGTCTTGATCACTGTCTCCTGTACAATGTCATGAACCTCTGACCATAGTTCTTCAGGCACTCAATCAGATCTAATCCCTTGAATCTATCTGTTACTTTCACGGTATAATCAAAAAGGATTTGATTCAGGTCATACCTGAATGGTCTAGTGGTTTTCCCTACTTTCTTCAATTTAAGTCTGAATTTGGCAATAAGGAGTTTGTGATCTGAGTCACAGTCACTTCCTGGTCTTGTTTTTGCTGACTGTATAGAGCCTCTCCATCTTTGGCTGCAAAGAATACAATCAATCTGATTTTGGTATTGACTATCTGGTGATGTCCATGTGTAGAATATTCTCTTGAGTTGTTGGAAGAGGGTGTTTGCTATGACCAGTGCATTCTCTCAGCAAAACTCTGTTAGCTTTTGCCCCAATTCATTTTGTACTCCAAGGCCAAATTTGCCTATTATTCCAGGTTTGACTTTTCACTTTTTCATCCCAGTCCTCTCTAATGAAAAGGACATCTTTTGGGGGTATTAGTTCTAGAAGGTCTTGTAGGTCTTCAAAGAACTGTTCAACTTCAGCTTCTTCAGCATTACTGGTTGGGGCATAGACTTGGGGCATAGACTTGGATCACTGTGATACTGAATTGTTTGCCTTGGAAATGAACAGAGATCATTCTGTCAGTTTTGAGATTGCACCCAAGTACTGCATTTTGGACTCTTTTGTTGACTATGATGGCTACTCCATTTCTTCTAAGGGATTCTTCCCTACAGTAGCAGATATAATGGTCATCTGAGTTAAATTCACCCATTCCAGTCCATTTACGTTCACTGATTCCTAAAATGTTGATGTTCACTCTTGCCATCTCTTGTTTGGCCACTTCCAATTTACCTTGATTCATGGACCTAACATCCAGGTTTCTATGCAATATTGTTCTTTACAGCATCGGACTTTACTTCCAACACCAGTCACATCAACAACTGGGTGTTGCTTTTACTTTGGCTGCATCTCTTCATGCTTTCTGGAGTTAATCCTCTACTCATCTCCAGTAGCATATTGGGCACCTACTGACCTGGGGAGTTAATCTTTCAGTGTCCTATCTTTTTGCCTTTTCATGCTGTTCATGAGGTTCTCAAGGCAAGAATGCTGAAGTGGTTTGCTATTCCCTTCTCCAGTGGACCACATTTTGTCAGAACTCCCCACAATGACCAGTCTGCTTTGGGTGGCCCTACACAGCATGGCTCATAGTTTCATTGAGTTAGACAAGGCGGTGGCCCGTGTGATCAGTTTGGTTAGTTTTCTGTGATTGTGGTTTTCATTCTCTCTTCCCTTTGCAGAATAAGGAAAAGAGGCTTATGGAAGCTTCCTGATGGGAGAAAGGAAGCTAACTGTGGGGGAAACTGGGTCTTGTTCTGATGGGCAGTGCCATGCTAAGTAAATCTTTAATCCAATTTTCTGTTAATGGGTCGGGCAGTGTTCCCTCCCTGTTGTTTAACCTGAGACAAAAGTATCAGTTCAGTTCAGTTGCTCAGTTGTGTCCAACTCTTTGTGACCCCATGGACTGCAGCACGCAAAACTTCCCTATCCATCACCAACTCTCAGAGCTTGCTCAAACTTATGTCTATCAAGTTGGTGATGCCATCCAACCATCTCATCCTCTGTCGTCCCCTTCTTCTCCTGCTTTCAGCCTTTCCCAGCATCAGAGTCTTTTCTAATGAGTCAGTTCTTCCCATCAAGTTGCCAAAGTATTGGAGTTTCAGCTTCAGCATCGGTCCTTCCAATGAATATTCAGAACTGATTTATGTTAGGATTGACTGGTTTGATCTCCTTGAGAGCAAACTATGGTGGAGGTAATGAAGATAATGGCAACCTTCTTCAAAAGGTCCCAGGCACTCACTACTTCACTCTCTGCCCCCGACCCTGCAGCAGGCCACCACTGACCCATGACTCTGCTGGAGACTCCTGGACACTCACGGGCAAGTATGAGTCAGTCGCTTGTGGGGTCACTGTTCCTTTCTCCTGGGTCCTGGTACACACAAGGTTTTGTTTGTGCCCTCCAAAAGTCTGTTTCCCCAGTTCTGTGTAAGTTCAGGCGGCTCTATGGTGGGGTTAATGGTGACCTCCTCCAAAAGGGCTTATGCCACACCGAGGTCTGCTGCACCCAGAGCCCCTGCCCCTCCAGCAGGCCACTGCTGACTGCTACTGCAGGTACCTCTGCAGGAGACATTCAAACACTCAAAGGCAGGTCTGGCCTCATCTCTGCAGGGTCTCCTGGTATGCACAAGGTTTTGTTTGAGCCCTCTGAGTGTCTCTGGTGGGTATGGGGTGTGATTCTAAAGGAGATTTCACCACTCCTAGCATCTTGCTGGGGTTTCTCCTTTGCCCTTGGATGTGGGCTATCTTTTTTTGGTGGGATCCAACATTCTCCTACTGATGGTTGTTCAGAAGTGAGTTGCAATTTTGGAGTCCTCTCAGGAGAAGATGAGCGCATGTCTTTCTACTCTGTCTTCTTGATTAGTGGCTCCTATACACTAAACAAATATTTCAATGAAATGAAATAAAAAAAAACCAACTCATTATTTTTTAATAACCAGTTTTTTTTTTAATTTTCTGAGTTTGAGAGTATGATTTCAGGAATCAGCCTATCTGGATTTGTATCCTGTCCTTCACATTAAAAACATATTACACTGGAGAAGCTATTTAAACTTTTGGGACTTTGCTCTCTTCTGTAAGTGAGGAGCATATTATAATCTATTTCATGAAGTTGTTGAGCACATCAAAGGAGTTAATGCAAGTTAAGCACTTAGCAAGAATGCCTTATACAGAATAAATTCAAATGTGGCTCTTATTTTGGGAACAAACTTTAGAGAAAAAGATAACTGACTTCTTCAGTTTGTAAATAACTTTTGCATAATGCCACAGTTATAAATATGTTCTTGTTCATAAACCACAACTGCCATTCAAACAAGGTTGTTGAATGAATTAGAACTTAAGAGAATGTGTTTGCAGACTGTTTTGCAATGTAATTCCAATCAGTTTAAAAAAATTTTTCTCCAAAATTGGATGTATGCATCTTTTTTAACTCACAATTCTTTATAGTGAAAAATAGCACAGAAAACTTTGCAAAGCTTTTTAAAGTGCAGCAATTTGCTGTTTAAAATTAAACCAGTAGAAACTAAATTAAATCAGTCTTGGTTGTGAGAGTTGAAAAAAGGCAACTAGTTTAATGAGTGTGTAGGTTTCAACTGTCCCAAAGAGTCACCCCCAAACTCAGACCACATCCAGTCTGGCCCAGATACAGATATGTGTAAGTAAGTAAATACTTCAGGACACAGGTACGGAGATTAATGATTCATTTAACAAAATCAGGAGATTCTGAAGACAGCAGACTGCTTTAGGAATATCCCTGGATGCTTCAGTTGTTGGAGAGAATTAACATTCCTTGGTGGGAACACAAGTTCCTAGTGGGGAGGCTGGACTACTGTACCTCATGCATTTTTCCATGAATTGATCAAAACTCTGCAACTGTGGAACATCAGTGTCCCAATGTATTGAAAATACATTGCTGCATTCCACGTATTAAAAATATACCAATAATAACAGGCCATAAAAATGGACAAAAACATATAATAATGTCTACTTTTATTTTTCACACTTGTTTCTTACATTTTAGCACCTTTCATTTGCTTATATAGGGAGAAGTACAAACAATAATTTAAAGAAAAAATAAAAACGACATTTGGGGGGAATTGATAACAAATTTCAGAGAAGGCAATGGCACCCCACTCCAGTACTCTTGCCTGGAAAATACCATGGACTGGTAGGCTGCAGTCCATGAGGTCGCTAAGAGTCAGACATGACTGAGCAACTTTCACTTTTCACTTTCATGCATTGGAGAAGGAAATGGCAACCCACTCCAGTGTTCTTGCCTGGAGAATCCCAGGGATGGGGGAGTCTGGTGGGCTGCCCCATCTATGGGGTCACACAGAGTCGGACATGACTGAAGCAACTTAGCAGCAGCAGCAGCAGATTACAAGTTTATCTAATGCTGTGGACTTATATTGTTTATATATGACATAAAAACAAAACATATGAAGGTCTTATGAGATAATTAAGTATATAAGCATTTCATATCTTTAGATGATGTTTCATTTGAATTAGTGAGAAATACTGAGCTTCCCCCAAATTATTTTGAAGTGAAGCATTCACAGCAGGAAACCACTGATGTTTCTTCATATTGTTAATGACATTTCATTTTCTTTTCTTTATAATTGTATTAGTTATCTACTGCAGTGCAACAAGTTACTGCAAACAACATAGCTTAAAAGAACACAAATGCATTCTCATGGATGGAATTGTCAATATATAACACATCACAAATTCTATCCTTTTTCTATAAGTATAGCTCTTAAAAATTACAAAGTAAAATAATCACTACTAATTTTGGAGGAAGTTTAAAAAACTAATAAAGGCTCTTTATATTAAAACTAGAAAATAAGGTACCAAGAAGAAAACACTACAAAGTGTTCATAATCCTCATAGCCCCAAGGAAAAGAATTGCTATGAATGTCTTCAATTCATAAATTTTAAATTCTGATATACACACTTTGATACATAATGTTGTCATTACTATTTCTTAAACACTGTATTCCACTTAACTTTCATTATCTGCTTGACAAAATATTTGCTCAAATGATTTCATAATCTCTAAATAACAATTTTAGTTTAAATGTAATCATTTAATTTTGGATTAGTTGAATTGAAGAGTATTAGCCATGTGAAGTCTGTTCTAAACAATTTTAGTGTTTCTTGTGATGTAGCATATAATCAACTTTTGAAAATCCTCCATGAATATTTGTAGGTGAAGTGAATTTTAGTTTATAGGGTGCACAATTGGATACACCTCTCATAAACTGATCTCATTAATAATGCTCAAATACACTTCCTTTAAAGCGAGCTGAGTGGATGTTAAGCTGTTTCAAAGGTCAGAGTTTCAAATCATATCATGTGTAGATTATTAAATGAAACTAGGCTCTCTCATCTCAGTTAATGATTTTCTTCCTTATATTTGGCTTTCTTTCATGTTGTTATAGCCGCTCATGTTTCTGTCTCTTTGGAAATCGGCCTTACTTTTGCTTACATGTTTATATTTGAACATTCTCAGTATTTAGCTTATGTATATCTCCTGCAATGGTGTAGAGCTGAAATTTGCTTATAGACAAAACTAGGAGTTTTCTGTTTTTAACAATTCCCTTAACACAGTGAAACTTCAGCTCTACCTGTGTCTTATTAGCTTTCTGTAACTTAATTTTTGGTTCATTGACGAACCAAAAATCTTTAGTTTCTTTCATGTCAGTCATTCTCCTTGGGATCTGCATGCCACACATCCTGGTTTACAGGTAAGTACTTTTATATTTAATGGGAGAATATTCGAAGCAAAATCTCACTAACTTTCAACATCAATACTTAATAATTCTAAATAATACTAACAGGAACAAAACAAATATGGGGGATTAAGAGACAATTCCTAATTTAAACAATTTAATGAAACACTGCTTATTAATAACCTAGGTTTGATATAGGATGTTTTCCCCTGATATGTTAAGGATTATAATAAACTCTATATTTGGAAGAGAACTTAATATCCTCAGAACTTAGGAGAGGCTATTTTCAAGCAAATCTTTTATGCTATTTCAAAAGTGGATGTTATCAGCAGAGGCTGATTCATTAACTATATCATCTTTTGAACACATCATGTTTTGCATCTTTCAGGGCTGTCTCATGCCCTCTGTCCTGCTGTGACGTCTGTTCTCACCTTGATATCAACGACTTGTTCATGGAAGATATTAGTATCGGCAGATCCAAGGAGAGTAGGAGATGTCCTTACAGTGTTCTATTAAAAATAGCAACAGCTTTCAAAGACAAACCTGGGAACACTCTTGTAATTAAATTGGTTCATTAAAAGCTTTACAAGAATTGCTGAAATCTTACTTCTTAACTTTGAAGGCTTTTTATAAGTTGAGCATGAAACAGCCATAACATCATGAAATATTATGCTAATAAGATTAGCCTCTTATGGAAAAAATTAAACTTTCAGTAGTTTCCAAACATAAGCACAATTTATTTGAACCAAAATCATGAGTAAACATAAATATATTTACATTTGTGCATAAAATAGACTGTATTTAAAATTACTGGATGTTTTAAAGACAGAACCGAATGCAAAGTACAGGGCTCAAAATTCCAAGACCAGATGGTTCTATAAATCCCAGCAGAAAATATACATCTGCTGGGTCTTTGTGAATCTGTTTCGTTTGAAGGAGGTTTTATTTCATCAAATAGCATACTGTTTCTATACATCACTGGTCTTCTCTTAGAAGTGTACCACTTGTATTAGGCGCTATTGTTTGTTTCTAGAATGAGTAGAGAGAAAACTATGCTCTGTTTGACACTCAAGGAACTGTTTTATGTTCTATCTAAAATCAATTTTATCAGTAGAGTTTGATTTATTTGATGTATGGCACAAACAAATGTGCCAATTACAGAGTTTGCTGAAATTAACAGGCAGGTAAGAAGGACTTTCGAATACTACGTAATTGCATCTGTAATCTTACAGTATTATGTAAAGACCCTTCTCTATTGATTAGATGATACTGAAAATTACTTTAAATCGATGATAAAATGTCAAGTGTTGCATTCACAGTCTGTTAGCACAGGACTCCAAGTATGAAGGTCAGGAAGCTGAGGAAGAGTTCCCATAGTTACCACAGTAAGAGAGACATGCAATAAATCGCAGAAAGCGGAGAGAAGCTAAGCTCTGAGATTCAGAGCACGATAAGCAGAAACAAAACCAAAAACTGGACTTGGACTTGGGATGTCTGAGTTCCTTCCCTGGTTCTCCTGAGTCAGCTGAGGGGAAGTCACTGAGATCTTTCCAAACTCAGCTTCTTCCTCTTAAAATGAGTGTTTTGTTTCATTTTTTAGTCAAATGATCTCTCAGGTCATCTCTAGCTCTGAAAACCTGTAAGCAAGAGAACTAAGGGAGGAAAAGAACCTAGAAACATAATGGGAAGCTTATAAATGAAGTGATGCAAGATATTAAATTACAGTGAACGTTTGAGAGACTTGGTATTATCTTTTATGCTAGTAAAATAAGATTTGTAGCTTTCTTATTATTTTCTTTGATTCTGTCATTTGCTAATCTTGATTGCTATAACCTTTTGATAATTAGGTTTACACATTCCTTGTGAGGATCTCATGTTTCCTTTACTTTAAAAGTCAATCGAATCAGTCATTACTTTGAATGCTTGTAACTTATATCTTCAACAGCCCAGGCTCTGCCCTGAACACCTCTTTCTTCCTCATGCTTTGTTCCATGTTTTCAGTGAGAACCCACTGATTCCCAACATATATGTGTGGCAATACTACCACATGAATGGTGTACAATTTACTATGGCATTATTACTACTAGAATTACTATTTTTCTGCTGGCCAAAGTAAGAGTAACTCCAAGTCAAGCAATCAACTCATCTATAATTATCCCTGCAAGCTAGTTTAATGTTTAAATAGGCTTGAGTCACTTGGTTGGTTGTTTTGAAATAATATAGACTCGTGTCGATTGAACAGCTGGATGCACAACAAAGAAACTCAACAGAAAACATCTAGAGCTGGTCCTTGAAGGAGTCATCCTAGCACCCAGCTTATCTTTAGATATATATAATTACATTAGGTCACACACACTTGGGGGCTTCCCAGGTGGCTCAGTGGTAAAGAATCCACCTGCCAATTCAGGAGACGCAGGTTCAATCCCTGGGTCAGAAAGATCCCCTGAAGGAGGAAATGGCAATCCACTCCAGTGTTCTTGTCTGGGAAATCCCAAGAACAGAGGAGCCTGGTGGGCTGTAGTCCATGGAATTATAAAATAATCAGACACAACTGGGCACACAGGCATGGACACCCACTTGGTTGCAGCTTGTGCAGAGAGGGGACAGTGGACAGTTTTAAAATGATGTGTCAAAATACAGAAGCCCAGCAGAGAGGTAAACCCACAAGGCAAAAGCAAGAAGGCGGCAATGCCAGAACAGAACATAGAGGATGCCTAAGAAAGATGGGTTCCCTGAATCTGGGGGAGTTGACAGAGTGACTTTTGCTTTTAAAACTGAGGGCCTGGGGACCTACCTTTGGTTAGGAAGGGAATCCAGCCAGTCAGACAATCAGCCCACTGTCTACATGCCTTGCTAACTGAGCTCACTTCTGGATGGCACACTTCAATAAAGATTTGGATAAATTACAATGTGTTGAGAGACTAACCAATGCACAGAATCAGAACTGTGAAGCAAGTCCGAACTGGGAACACAAAAAATGAATGTCTATTTAGTGAAAATGGAGACTTACTGGGGAGAAGACAGCCGTCTCCAGAGAACGGGGTCACGTGCCGTGTTTCTCCACAGGGAAGCAACAGGATCAATTAGAAGCCCATCATGGTAACTGTGGCCTCAGTGCAATATTAAAAATAAATCCAAATTACCTGTTTTTAAAGGAAATAGGCTCTGAGGAAAAGCAGGCTCTGAGCCCACGGATTAGTCTCTTCACAGACACCAGACAGAAGGGAGGACGGGTCAGCCCAGGGTCAGTGTGCTTGCTTTTTCCCAGGGGTAATTCCTGAGGTTCTGTATAAGAGCAGCTTTAATCTTAAAACTTAAAAAACAATGTGTTTTACAACTCAATTCTAGGTTCTACCTTCTCTTCAGAGCAAAACTGGCTTTCTCATCACTTGCTTCAGCATATTTTTAGCCAAGACCCCAGTGTGCAGGAAATGATTAAACAAGAACCTCTGTGACCTTCAACAGCCAACCCGCTGCTTCAGGCTGTCACGCAGGACAGCTCCAGTCCTCATGTTTTCCCCAAGGACCTTCTTCAGGACACAGCTCATCCAAAGGCAAGAAGGAAGGTCCTTGTCTGACAAACGGATGGCTCATTACAGGGCCCCTGGAACTGCAGGAGTGGACATGACCTCAAGGTTCCAGTATCTGGAGGAGGGTCCTGCCCCAGCTCCCAGCCCCAAAGGACCTGGAGGCCAGATGTGCCCGTGTAGACGGAATGGGCTGTGCTGGACCCTGGGGACAGAACCTCAGAGCACCCTCCCAGCCTGGACAAGGGCTCTGGGCAGCTCAGCTCTTCCAGGATCCAAGGTCAGATGTCTGCTTCTCAGAAGGTCAAGAACCTGGGTAGATGAGCTGCCTTCCTGCCCGAGCCTGGGAGAATAATTGCCGTAAAGAATTTGAAAAACCTATATAAGCAGGAAAAACTGGTATCTAAACTTTCAACTGAACTATAAGAAGGTAAAAATCAATGAAAAAAGAAAGACCACAATCAGGAATCCTATACAAAGTAAGACAGACTTTGCTTTTCAGAAAGAAAAAAATATGTATTTTAGGATAAAACAAAACTGAAAACATTTTACACAAGTATCCGAAGTAAAAAAGACCATTACTTGATTTTTTTAAAAAAAGCACTAAATAATGAAATAGAAAAGACCACTTCAAGAAAAGGCCAAAGAAAAAGAAAACTGAGAAGAAGTAAATGTTAAGGCTTGGTGGTACAGTGGTTAAGACTCTGCACATCCAATAGGGTGGGTGAGGGTTCCATCCCTGTCTGGGGAGATAAAAACCCACATGCCATGTGGTGTAACCAAAAAAAGAAAGAAGTAACCACATGTATTTCCACTTGCCACAGTATAGATGTATACATTTATCATTATTGTGTCAAGGTATGTAACATATGTGCATATAATTAGATTAAGAAATAAGGTCAACCTCTGAGGAAAGCGCTAAATAACAGTAAATGAAGAAAGTAAGGGAAGACATTTTCATACTAATAAAATCCTCTCTCACCTTAGGACCTGAGGACCCGGCCATGTAAAAAGAGAAAGGATCTCATGGTCAAAATGCAGCAGCTGTACCTGTGAAAGAGAAGGAAAAACCTACATAAATATAAACAAATATAGGTACAAAAAAGGCAAGCATGTAACTATGAGGTAAAATGATAAACTCATTTCCATCCAGTAACAAACCCGGACAAATCACTCCCCGCTCTGTCAGAACGCAGACCTGGCCTGGCTCATACAGACTGAACACAAGAGCCCAGTCCCAGAGGGACATCCCTAAAGCAAGCAGCCAGGCAAATTGTTGCAAACTAAAGGCAATGATTGCAGCCATGAAATTAAAAGACGCTTACTCCTTGGAAGAAGAGTTACGACCAACCTAGATAGTATATTCAAAAGCAGAGACATTACTTTGCCGACTAAGGTCCATCTAGTCAAGGCTATGGTTTTTCCTGTGGTCATGTATGGATGTGAGAGTTGGACTGTGAAGAAGGCTGAGTGCCGAAGAATTGATGCTTTTGAACTGTGGTGTTGGAGAAGACTCTTGAGAGTCCCTTGGACTGCAAGGAGATCCAACCAGTCCATTCTGAAGGAGATCAACCCTGGGTGTTCTTTGGAAGGAATGATGCTAAAGCTGAAAGTCCAGTACTTTGGCCACCTCATGCGAAGAGTTGACTCATTGGGAAAGACTCTGATGCTGGGAGGGATTGGGGGCAGGAGGAGAAGGGGACGACTGAGGATGAGATGGCTGGATGGCATCACGGACTCAATGGACTTGAGTCTGAGTGAACCCCGGGAGATGGTGATGAACAGGGAGGCCTGGTGTGCTGTGATTCATGGGGTCGCAAAGAGTCGGACACGACTGAGCAACTGAACTGAACTGAACTGAAAGGCAAACAGGAAATCATCAAGTGTGTCTTCATGGCATTGTTGGAAAAACCAAACAGCTGTATCATCCATTGTCAGCAGAGAAATGGATACTCTTGTAGTTATTCCTGGAACTATAATGTTTACTATTTTACAAATACATCAGATAACTTTTTAAAGTATATCATATATAGACGCTTACTCCTTGGAAGAAAAGTTATGACCAACCTAGATAGCAAATTCAAAAGCCATTACTCTGCCGACTAGGGTCCGTCTAGTCAAGGCTATGGTTTTTCCAGTAGTCATGTATGGGTGTGAAAGTTGGACTGTGAAGAAAGCTGAGCACCGAAGAATTGATGCTTTTGAACTGTGGTGTTGGAGAAGACTCTTGAGAGTTCCTTGGACTGCAAGGAGATCCAACCAGTCCATTCTGAAGGAGATCAGCCCTGGGTGTTCTTCGGAAGGAATGATGCTAAAGCTGAAACTCCAGTACTTTGGCCACCTCATGCAAAGGGTTGACTCATTTTAAAAGACTCTGATGCTGGGAGGGATTGGGGGCAGGAGGAGAAGGGGACAACAGAGGATGAGATGGCTGGATGGCATCACGGACTCAATGGACGTGAGTCTGAGTGAACTCTGGGAGATGGTGATGGACAGGGAGGCCTGGTGTGCTGCGATTCATGGAGTTGCAAAGTCGGACACGACTGAGCGACTGAACTGAACCTATGTATAAAATATTATATTAATGCATATATATGGAATTTAGAAAGATGGTAATGATGACCCTATATGCAAGACAGCAAAAGAGACACAGATGTAAATAACAGTCTTTTGGACTCTGTGGGAGAAGGCGAGGGTGGGATGATTTGAGAGAATAACATTGAAACATGTATACTATCATGTGAGATAGATCGCCAGTCCAGGTTCTATGCATGAGACAGGGTGCTCAGGGCTGATTCACTGGGATGAACTTGAGGGATGGGATGGGGAGGGAGGTGGGAGAGTGTTAAAATTTTTTTTAAAAAGTAAAAAAAAACTATAAACTTATATTCTTGAATCCACTTTACTTTTAGAATTTTAGAATAATCCAGCCAATGGAAAGATAAGCATTGATATACAAAGTATGGTCACATAAATTTTGGTATATTCAATATACCCATTAAACACTAAACTATATATATATATATAATTATATATAATTTACATATATATAAATGGGATGACATAGAGAAATATATACCAGATAAGAAGCAAATGAATGGCATAATAGCAAAAGAAGAAAAATCAGCTTGCTCTTTTAGAATTGTCTGCAGTGTCATTGAAAAGAAATTTCAGATTTACAGATTAAAAAAGGTAGAAAGAAATCTTCCTGGCATGTAATAAATTAAACAAAGTCCAATTCCTTAACTCCCTATGGTCCTCCAGCCCCGCCACCCACACAAACCCCCCTTGTAGCTCTCTGAGTGACATATTTATGATTCCTTGTCCATCCTTTGTCTTATGCTTTTTACCTAAAGAATAATAAAGTCTAGTTACCCCAACCCTACTGCATTATTATTTTCTACTGCTTGGATACATTAGGGTTTGTTTTTTTTTAACTTTACAATACTGTATTGGTTTTGCCATAAATCAACATGAATCTGCCATGGTTGTACATGTGTTCCCAATCCTGAACACCCCTCCCACCTCCCTCCCCATATCATCTCTCTGGGTCATCCCAGTGCACCAGCCCCAGTGCACCAGCCCCAAGCATCCTGTATCCTGTATCGAACCTAGACTGGCGATTCGTTTCTTACATGATAGTATACATGTTTCAATGCCATTCTCCCAAATCATCCCACCCTCTCCTTCTCCCACAGAGTCCATACATTTGCCATACATTGACATGAATCTGCCACGGGTGTACATGAGTTCCCAATCCTGAACCCCCCTCCCACCTCCCTCCCCATATCATCTCTCTGGGTCATCCCAGTGCACCAGCCCCAAGCATCCTGTATCCTGTATCGAACCTAGACTGGCGATTTGTTTCCTACATGATAGTATACATGTTTCAGTGCCATTCTCCCAAATCATCCCACCCTCTCCCTCTCCCACAGAGTCCAAAAGTCTGTTCTAGACATCTGTGTCTCTTTTGCTGTCTCGCATACAGGGTTATCATTACCATCACTCTAAATTCCATATATATGTGTTAGTATACTATATTGGTGTTTTTCTTTCTGGCTTACTTCACTCTGTATAATCAGCTCCAGTTTCATCCACCTCATTAGAACTGATTCAAATGTATTCTTTTTAATGGCTGAGTAATACTCCATTGTGTATATGTACCACAGCTTTCTTATCCATTCATCTACTGATGGACATCTAGGTTGTTTCCATGTCCTGGCTATTATAAACAGTGCTGCAATGAACATTGGGGTACATGTGTCTCTTTCAATTCTGGTTTCCTCTGTGTGTATGCCCAACAGTGGGATTGCTGGGTCATAAGGCATTTCTATTTGCAATCAAGACTGTTTCTTTAGTTCTGTTTCCATGAATAATAGCCTACTGGTTAATACTGATTAGATGCATGCTAAGTTGCTTCAGTCATGTCCAACTCTTTGGCAACCCTATGGACTGTAGCCCACCAGACTCCTCTGTCCATAGGATTCTCCAGGCAAGAATACTGAAGTTGGATGCTGTTTCTTCCTCCAGGGGATCTTCCTGACCCAGGGGATCTTCCTGAACCTGCATCTCTTAGGTCTCCTGCATTGGCAGGTGTGTTCTTTACCACTAGTGCCACCTGAGAGACCCAGTACTGATTATTGGTGACTTTCAAATTTGAATTTAATTATAAATATAACAACAACAACAACAAATCCTGGGGAAAATGTTCCTATTCTAAATGCATAAATACATTGCAATTTAGACTGCAAACTAGTACAGCCACTATGGAGAACAGTGTGGAGATTCCTTAAAAAACTGGAAATAGAACTGCCTTATGACCCAGCAATCCCACTGCTGGGCATACACACTGAGGAAACCAGAATTGAAATAGACACGTGTACCCCAATGTTCATTGCAGCACTGTTTATAATAGCCAGGACATGGAAGCAACCTAGATGTCCATCAGCAGATGAATGGATAAGAAAGCTATGGTACATATACACAATGGAGTATTACTCAGCCATTAAAAAGAATACATTTGAATCCGTTCTGATGAGATGGATGAAACTGGAGCCGATTATACAGAGTGAAGTGAGCCAGAAAGAAAAACACCAATACAGTATACTAACACATATATATGGAATTTAGGAAGATGGCAATGATGACCCTGTATGCAGGACAACAAAAAAGACACAGATGTGTATAGCGGACTTTTGGACTCAGAGGGAGAGGGAGAGGGTGTGATGATTTGGGAGAATGGCATTGAAACATGTATAATATCATGTAAGAATCAAAATGCCAGTCTATGTCTGATGCAGGATATGACACGCTTGGGGCTGACGCGCGGGGATGACCCAGAGAGATGTTGTGGGGAGGGGAGTGGGAGGGGGGTTCATGTTTGGGAACGCATGTACACCTGTGGTGGATTCATGTCAATCTATGCCAAAACCAATACAGAATTGTAAAGTAAAAATTAAAAATAAATAAATAAATAAATTTTTTAAAAAAATTTAAAAAAAAAAGAAACAGTCTTGAAAAAATGCTTCTTTAAAAGTAGCATATATAATTGAGAACCAGTTTAATAATACCTTTCCTTTTAATAAGGATAAATCAGTAAGGCTGCCTGGAGAGACATTCAGATCCCAAACAGAGTCCACATTTTTACCTAGGGTAAAGTCAGTTAAAACAGTTAAGTCACTTAAACACCATTCCTGCACTAGTTTTCATCTGAGAATCATATGATCAGAGGAAAATGAAGAGTCCTTTAGCAAGAATGTGAACAGGACTGAACCCAGCAATCTGATTCATGAAGGTAGCAATTTTTGGTCCTTTCTACAGTCCTTTGTAGGAAGAAAGTCACCACTTCAGGTCTGGGGGTGGACAAAGCGGGACTTAGACAAGGACCTCTGGACCCGTTAATTCAAACCATTAAGATGCAAGACCTAAGGAAACTACAGAGCAACAATCTACAAATTATTATAATTTCTCAGCATCCAAAGGACTCATCAGCCCCTGACTTACATGTAGCTGTGAATAACACATTGCTGTTCACTGGGAGATGTAACAAGCCTGTGCCGTAAGAAACTGGTCCACTTTTGAGCTGTCACTAAACACCTTCATTTAAAGTTCCTCATTTTAAAAAATGCCTTATAATTTGTTTTTCTGAAAAGTTCATGCTTGTTATTCAAAAAGCACAAGAAGAAGCAAACTCACATCCATTTACAGGGTTCTCATCATGAACATTTTCAGATTCCTTATGTTATGATTGGAACTGCATATGGCATATTTACATCCTTACGGGATTTTGCTGCTGAAAAGACTTCTGAGCTCATTGTGTAAGGAAGAAGTGATGCCCTGTGACCAAGCAGTTTTGAGGATGATGGTGCCATAGAAGAACACGCTGCATATTCCATTCAGCTCACTAGATGTTTACCACTGGCTGATGAATTCCCAGGTATCTTTGGATCCACTGTCAGAGAAGGGCATTCTTGCTGTTGCTCAGGACAACAAATTCAGATCTTAATAATAAGAGTGTTTCCCATATTCAAGGTTCTCTCCTCCCCTTATCTGTAAACCTTCACGTTGGGTTTTCTGTAACAAATATTGCTCCTAACAAGCACATCACAGTGTCAGCAACGAGAGCCCTCTCCTCTTGGTCCTGAGATGTCAGGGTGTGGCAGCACAGAGGAGCCTTGGGACCAGCCGAGAGGGAGGTGCCCTTGTCTCTGTGCCCTGCACCTGCCCCACAGGAGCCACCAGGGCAGCCAACTCCCATGAAGCACAGAGAAGAGGACTTCAGGGAACACAGCTGTCCATCCCAGCTGCACGTCCTCAGGATGTGCATTTAGCATCCAGGGACCTCACTTTCCTTATATTAAAACAAGGATAACAATGTCTACCTTGAAAGACTCATAAAGGTCCCGTAAGGCTGGTGTTATGTATGAATCCTCCATCGGGACAGGAGGGACCGACGTCTAGAAACAGTCCGGGTGGGGTGGGCACAGTAGGACCCTAGGTTCCAAGTCCTGGCCTTGAGCCCCTGCTTCCACCCAGGACACCGTGGTCCTCGCGTGGCCCCCACTTTGCTGTGCACCTGACTTCCCTCCGCCCAGTGGGCACACAACTGGTCTGAGGAGGGACGGGGAAGCCTTCCACCTTTCTCTGCGGTTTGCCTCGCTGCTTTCATGTTTTGGAGACTTGGAGGTTTTGCAGTATCCTTGGCCACCATCACTGAGGTGAGGACAGGTACAGCGTCCTCCCATGGGACTCAATCACTGTCTGTAGAACAGTGCCACAGAGGAGAGGAAGGCCAGGGCCCAGGGGTCACTGTGGCTCTGCGAGAACGTCTCTTGTATTGCCAGTGCTTGCATCCGCGCTCTGCATGTGGCAGCTGACAGTTTCCTCCTCTCCCCTGAGAATGCCCAACACTGCTTCCACGAGGGGCTTACGATTTCATTCTCAGAGAACGTGGGAGCTGCCCGAAAATATGGGAGCTGCCCAAAGACATGGGAGCTGCCAGAGTCCACAGCCTCCACGGGTGGCAGGCACGTGGCCGTGGTGGGGCCACAAGCATAGGTAGGTGCCCATGTGAGAAAGCCCCAGCACGTTCCACTAAGGGCCATCCAGCCCTTAGTTCATTTCCAGGCATCAGCAGACGATCCATCTCTTCCTGGTCCCAGGTCACCACTCACTTCATGCTATTTGATTTTTTTTTACTTTATTTATTTTTAATTGGAGGATAATTGCTTTACAATATTGTGTTGGTTTCTGCCCATACCTCAGCATGAAGCAGCCATAGGTATACATATGTCCCCTCCCTCCTGAACCCCTCTCCTACCCCATTCCACCCATCTAGGTTGTCACAGAGCACAGGGTTTGTGCTCCCTGCATCATACAGCAAATTCCCTCCAACTACCTATTTTACATAGGTTAGTGTATATGTTTCAGTGCTACTCTATTTGTCCCACTCTCTCCTTCTTTTGAGCCGTACTTTCCCCATTTATTGAAGGATAATAGAATTCACATCTCTAAAGATACTGTGAGGACAAAATAGGTGTCTACGAAGCAACTTGGAAGGCTTGCAAAAGGTGATACAGTAGGTATCAAAAACCACATGATATCACTAGACAAGGTCTTTGACTAATGCTAACAGGACTCCCGTTCCCCAAATTTCCAATGAACATGGCTAGACAGCTTACGTAGCATGGATAGTCTAAATCAGCTGGATTCCTGGTATGTTTTCTCTCTCCCTGACCCCCAGGAAGATTTACTCAGTATCAATAAATGGTGTTTGGTCCTTGGTGTAGGCATGGGAGATGCAGTGAGTATAGGAGACCAGATCCACCATTGGGTCCGTCTCCCCCTACAAGGGTGGTGTGAGTGGAGGTGGCTGGGGGAAAGCCGCTCTGGCCTCCCTAGGGTCCCCTCCATCAGCATCCTGCCTTCTCAAGGGAGAAGAAAGTGTTTGTGTTTCTTTGTGTACTTTTGTGCAAAGAGCATGATCTTTGACCCTGGCAATAAAGAAATGCATGTACCTAAATCCACACCAAGCAATGATGTGGGCACTGACCTCCAGCGCTGTCCACCACACTCGCACATGGGCCTTGAGAATCTCAGGGCAGCTCACATCATCCCATGGGCGCACTGCCTTCACGCACACAGCAGCCTGGGCCTGCTGAATGCCGTCACCAGTCACAGCTGGGGGACCCGTGCAGGGCTGAACACTCCAGGGCTTTGATACCAGAACCTGCTGGTGAAAAAAGAAAGATGCGTGTGACAGTAGAGCCTGGGCTTAGTGACAGTGACCTGCCCTCAACAGTGAAGCCAGGTCAGCCAAAGGGACGTGGTGGGAAGACGGACGCTCACTCTATAGCTGGGAAGCTCTGAATAGTCAGCAACGGTTACCAAGTTCTTCAATCCCAGACTTGAACAATCGCTTTCTATTTAAGTTTTACAAAATGGTTCAAAGTTCTGTCAAGATTAAAAAAAAAAACCACACACATCTTTTCACCTAAAACTGCATGAACTGGCCTTAGAAATTGCCTGAGTGATTTAATATTGACATGTTAACTTATAAAGGACCTATTGCTCTTAATTGACATATACTAGTTGATTATATCTCTTGACTCATTGAAACAGATGCATGCATTTTTAAATGAAAGGCTACAGTTTAAGAACACTATTAAAGTGACCCTTGTTGTTCATTCCTTCAAGAAATAATTGAGTACCACACACCGAGCGCTTTCTCCTGCTGGGTCCACCAAAGCAGACTGAAATGCGACACAGAAGAACTGGTGCCACTGTTGTGGTCTTGAGAGCTGCAGTGGTGTCCCGTCCCCGCCACGTCTCCGCAGACTCATATGTGGAAGTGCTAACCCCCAGCTCTTCAGAATAGACTGCATTTGGAGACACAGACTTTAAAGAGTAGTTAGTAAAAATAAGGCCATTAGGACAGACCCTAATCCAATATGACTAGTGTCCTGAAAGGAAGTGTGGACACGGGCTAGAGGGAGGATCACGTGAGGACACAGGGAACAGACGGCCGTCCACAAGGCGAGGTGGGATCCCTTGGCAGGAACAAACTCTCCCAGCACCTTGGTCTCGGACTTCAGACTCCAGAATTGTGGGAGAGTAAGTTTATGCTATTTAAGCCACCCAGTCTTGGTATATTGTCATGGCAACCCTAGCAAACTAATCACATAAGGAAGACAGCTTTCTCAAGGAACCAAAGCTTTCCCAACCCATTTAGTTTTTGACTACATATATTCTTAAATTATTACCCTTAAACATATTAGCCCAATGATGTGTTCCAATAAGTCCAGAGTGCTAAAAATAATTTATAAGAATTAATTAAATGAAATAGTATGTGAGTTACATCTGCCAAGGTGCAATAAAAAGTTAAACTTTTAACTACTTTCTTTATAATTCACAAATGGAAGCTATCTGGAAGAACACTTTTAAGGAAAGAGTAATTTTTAGTACAATGCTAATTAAAAACTTAATTCTAGGCAGTGTTTGACGTCCTTCCTTTTTGAAATTTGCTGGAATTTTTTTTTTTTCTTTTATGAGCTGTGGTTGATTGAATCCATGGATGTAGAACTGAGGACATGGGCACTGCCTGTATGACTTTGACTATGACTCATGATAGCTGCCATCTTTGTCTTATTTATGCTTTTAAATGAAATGTTTTTAACATTTAATTAATTGTTTGTAGTAGATTTTTCTCTATTAAGTTAGGATGCTCTGTTTTTCCTAGAACATTAAGAACTTTTCTTAAATTCAAGAGAGATGTTACACTTTTCATGGAATATTTTTCCTACAAATACTGAAATGATCTTTTTTTCCTGTTTAATCTGTTCATGACATAATTATATGAATATTTAAAATTTTGGTACCAATTATATTCACAGAGTGAACTTATTTTAGTCATGTTATATATATATATTGCTCAACTTGGATTTTCAATACCTTGTTTAGAATTTTTATCTAAATTTCTGTGAGATATTATCTTATAAAAGTTGCTTTTTTCATACTGCTTTTTTTTTCTTCTAATTTTGAAATGTTGCTGTCCTCAGACAATAAGAGTTCTGCATTCCCTCCTTTTATACTCTCTGGGTGACTCCATGGGATTTGGAACTGTCTAGATTTATTTATAAAGTAAATACGAGGCTTGGTTTGAAGAACACGTATCAGAAATTTATTCTGAAAAGCTTCCTTCCCATTTGAGGTCACAATGTCTAGACTATTTTGCCAAAGTGTTTTGTTTCTCTTTATTGCTTTGTGCCCTGTTCTGCATTTCCAACAAGATAAGTGGATAATGTGCTATGTTAATAAATAAAGTTTGATTATTGTTTTTGCTGAACTGTGTCCTCAAGAAATGCTTGTGGAAGCCCTCATCTCCAGCACCCATCCATGGGGTTTCATAATGTGTAAGCAGGATCCTTTCAGATGGTATCAAGCTGAGTCCATAAACTGGGCTCTAATCCACTATGACTGGTGTCCTTGTGAGCAGAGGAAAATGCAGATATAGACACACAGAGAATACACCTCGGGGTGATGGAGGCCGACGGTACATGTCAGCCACAAGCCAAGGAAGACCAAGGGTTGCTAGCAAACCACCAGAAACTAAGGGAAGGATCCGCCCTTACAAGTTCCAGAGGGAGCAGGGTTCCACTGACTCCTTGAATCAGGCTTTTCTACCCTCCCAACAGAGGTCGGGACATTTCTACTGTCTTCAGCCCTCCAGTTGTGGTTCTTGTCAGGGGAGCCCTAGGAAGCTAATGTGATTACTAGCTCCCGTAATTTCATGCTAAACTCACCCCTAATTTCTAAAACAGTTTTTCTGCTCATTTTTAATGTAAGGTAATTTTATTTTTATCTTTGAACGTATTGTTAAATTGTTGTATTCTGAATGGTTAAGCTTAAATTATACAGCACGAGCAATAATGGTTAATGGAAATCAGAAAGTTAAAAAGGTGAAATTAATGGCCATGAGTTGTGAGAGTTCAGAAAATACATGGTAGCTTGAGGTTTTAAAAAGCAGAACACTGAGCTTTCCCTGATAGTATAATCTTGGTTTTGTTCATTTCAGTCCTTTGGTATTGATCTGTTTCTCAGGTCATAACCAATTTAGCTAAACATTAAACATGCCCGTCCCTGTTGTCACTTGCTGCTTGCACTGTGGCCCACCCTAGAGCTCTGAGAATACTGAGAGTCTTTCAACTGCGCACAGCACAGGTACCATATTGAGTAACTTATTAATGCCACAGAGCTGATGTTTGAAACAGTACCAGTCGTGAGCTCCAACCTCATCAGAGGGAAGTCTGAGATCAATACATTCTCGGAAACTTATTGATTCACCCGCGTGACTCAAGAGGATGCTAGCCCTATTTTTTTAACTTTTTAAATTGTTGACTGTCACTCCTCTTTCTTAGTTATAACTAGCCCCTGTGTGTGTGTATGCTGTTGTGTATGACTCTTTCATGACCCCACAGACTGTAGCTGGCCAGACTCCTCTGTCCATGGATTTCCCAGGGAAGAAAACTGGAGTGGGTTGCCATTTCCTTCTCCAGGGGATCTTCCCGACCCAGGGATTGAACCTGCATCTCCCACGTGGGCAGGCAGGTTCTTTACCGCTGAGCCACCAGGGAAGCCCCAGCTAACCCCGAGCAACAATATAAAGCAAATTCTCTACTAGTATCTTTGGTATATCACTTCACTTGACAAATTTCCTCCCCAAACCTAACACTCAGCGACATACACAGGGGTCAAATCCACATCTCTTCTACCTCCTGCATTGGTAGTCAGGTTCTTTACTTCTAGTGGCACCTGGGAAACCTTTCAAATATTAAACTGGTGTAAAGGCAGCATGGTTATGACTGTCAAGATTTGTACACTCTGAGATGGCACGTGATAGGCACTGCTCCTGAGGGTGACGGTGACAGCACAGACCGACCTCCTTTCTGCTGAGCGCAGGCACAAACTTGAAGCCTACAGATGCCTTTGACCACAGCACTGCCCAAAATAAGGACTGACTTAGAGAACCCTGCCCAGGGCAAGCGTGGAAACTGTCTTCACGGGGTCTCCTGACTTTGATGACTGTAAAGGTTAACTGTTTACATTTAACTTCTAACCCTTCTATTGCTGCCAAACAGAAACACTCATGGAATAATAAGAGGAAACAAAGTCTAGCCATGCTTCAAAGTGGTATTTTTGTTGCTATTTTGACGTACAAAGAATCGAGAGAAAAGATTCACAGACCTTGAAATGAGCTATTTCATGCCCCAAAGACAACAATGTCGATCCATATCTAATTTCATAAGGGCTGTTTGCCTTAATGTTTGCTTGGAAAGGATGGATAATAATAAGAATTCTCATTCAGCTGGACCATTCAGAGAAGGCAGAAGCTCCTGAATGTTTCCCCTCTCCCCAGGGCTGTACCTGCCCATCTGATTCAGGCTGAAGGACAGATAATGTAGCAATTATGATTTAAAAGAAACAAAAGCCTCTACCACAAACATTGAGGAAATGTTGAGGAATGCCATTTTGTGATAAAATGTCCTTATGGAAAAGCTTTCTGAGACTCTTCTGAATTTTAGTACAAATATGATCATTTAGTAACTTTTAGAGAGAAAATATGAATCATTCAAAAAAGCACAATGCCCTTGTGAATGTGACACAAAATCACACTTTTTCTGCCTCAAGAGGAATTCATCGGGGCCCAGGGTAGGTCACCCCACATGTACAGGGGTACAATATTGATTATTCTGAGTTAAAGTTAGCTAGAAGTGGTCAACACAAGAAGAATCATTTCTGTCTCTCTGAAGCAGGAAATCAATCTTTCATTTGAGAGTTTCTTTCTCTGCACCCAGAGATGGAGATTTCGAGGGAAGAAGCCTCCAGAAACAAGACTTGTGACTTTTTTAATTGACTCCCCCAAGCCCAAACTCTGTTTAGATTCTTCCATAATTGGATACCAAAACCGAAGTCTCTTATCCTGTCAATTCCTCACCAATTTATTGTGTCTTTGTCTAAAAAGTATAAAAGCTGCCTGAATCAAAATTTGTTTCTTTTCTGTCTGTTAACCAGTCCATTCTGAAGGAGATCAGCCCTGGGATTTCTTTGGAGGCAATGATGCTAAAGCTGAAACTCCAGTACTTTGGCCACCTCATGCGAAGAGTTGACTCATTGGGAAAGACTCTGATGCTGGGAGGGATTGGGGGCAGGAGGAGAAGGGGACGACAGCGGATGAGATGGCTGGATGGCATCACTGACTCGATGGACGTGAGTCTGAGCGAACTCCACTAGCTGGTGATGGACAGGGAGGCCTGGCGTGCTGCGATTCATGGGGTTGCAAAGAGTCGGACACGACTGAGCGACTGAACTGAACTGAACTGAACTGAACTGAACCTTTCTGGTGTCAACTGGATCATTAGTTCAGCCACAGGACTCAAGGGGGAAGGGGGGAGATGTCCCCTCCCCAACAGCTTTCAGCTTCAGAGAAGCCAGTGACACACTAAAACCTACCATCCGAGCAGTGACATGTCCGGCATGACTCTCAGATCAGAAACAAGTATGGTATAACACTATGGTTAATTTTTGTTGTTTAGTTGCTAAGTTGTGTCAAGCTCTTTTGCAACCCCATGGACTGCAGCTTGCCAGGCTCCTCTGTCCATGGGATTTCCCAGGCAAGAATACTGGAGTGGGCTGCCGTTTCCTTCTCCAGGGGATCTTTCCGACTCAAGAATGGAACCTGCGTCTTCTGAAATTGGCAGGCATATTCTTTACCACAGAGCCACCTGGGAAGCCCTGTGGTTAACTGACAGTCACTAAAACTCCAGAAAGAAAAGTTAGTTTCTTCACCTGAAGGAAATTTGCCTCAAAATACTTTTCACTAAACACTTACCTCAGGACTCTAAATGCGTCCTGAAAGATTTTAATGACTCATAACTTTTTCTTTTAAAATTCTTCTACAATTAAAATATCACGCATTTTGGATGGCTATAATGCTCTATCTTTAAGATACATTATCTCTGTAACTGAAATGGCACAGAAAATTAAGCAAGTGGGGAGAATAAATTGTCTCCTTTTTTTCTTACAGCCTTATCCACTTTTTGCTTTTATAGGAGGAAGAACATTTCTTTCTACATCCACATTACAGGAAGAAAATAATCTAAGCTACTTCACATGATAGTTTACAGAGAACTAAAAATGTAATAGTCATCCAATTTTCAAAAGCAGAGTATAGAATACAGAACTCTATGCACAACAGTAGTCATTCAAGCTCTACCTTGTGATCAGTTAGATAAAGGGGGACAGAGATGGGACTAAAAATAAATTTAAGGAGAACAAGAAGAAACAGAAATATAAAAATATAAATGATAACAGAGAATGAAGAATATGACACAGGTACACCCAGGAGGTAACAGACAAGGACAGACTTCACCCAGCAAAAGGAACAGGTTCATGTCTGCCAGTAATCCATGTGCAAGGAACACTGGCATATTTGAAAAACCATTCAGAGAAAATCTTTCATGGACATAAGATTTGGACCTTACCACATGACAACTATTAACAAGAAAACCCCCTCCCCCTTTTCACCCCAGTGGTAAGTATGGATGAGATATTTGCTTTTACGGTATGTTTCACAGTCAGGATAAAATACAAACACTGAAAAAATAAACAATTTTATTAGATTTTACCACCATACAGCAACTCTTTGAAATCTCTGGTCCTGAGAAACGTTTTATTTTTGCTTAAAAGGCTCATTAACAAGTAAGTATTGGGGTTAAAGACAGGTAAGCCCAAGACAGATTTTTCCTCTTTTCATAACCAAAAAGATAGGAAAACAACTAAAAAGGGAAATTAAAAAGTGAAAGGTGAAATTACCGAAAGGAAAATAGTGAAGGATTGAAAGACAGGATAAAGTTTGGTTTTCAGGGGAGAGAACACTGACACAGAGTAACTGAAGAGATGTGAGTGGTAGAAGCCAGGGCAGTAAGTCAAGGTACATTGAAAAACAGGCAACAAATGGCTCTTGCTCCTTTATTTCATATATATAATGGGCTTCCTGGTGGCTCAGATGGTAAAGAGTCTGCCTGCAGTGCAGGAGACCCAGGTTAGATCCCTGAGTCAGGAAGATCCCCTGGAGGAGGAATGGCAACTCACTCCAGTATTCTTGCCTAGAGAATCCGGTGGACAGAGGAGCCTGGTGGGCTGCCCCATCTATGGGGTTGCACAGAGTCAGACACGACTGAAGCAACTTAGCAGCAGCACACGTATATACTATGGTGAAAGTGAAAGTGTTAGTCACTCAGTCATGTCTGACTCTGCAATTGCACAGACGGTAGCTAGCCAGGCTCCACTGTCCATGGAATTCTCCAGGCAAGAATACTGGAATGGGTTACCATTCCTATCTCCAGGGGATCTTTCTGACCCAGGGATTGAACCCAGGTTGCCTGCATTACAAGCAGATTCTTTACTGTCTGAGCCAGCAGGGAAGTCATGTATTTATCTTTTCATGCCTAAAACACAGCTACTAAGACTCACAACTATAAAATGCATGAAACTGATGCTAAATTCAATGTCATGCTTTCAAGTGTTGAGCTCATTATTTTGCATTCTGCTTCTGCAGAATGAACAGCACCAATGCCCTCTGAGCCTGGACCTTGGGGATAACTGACTGACATCCGGATTCTAATTGGCCTCTTGTCACTTTTTATTTGCTCAACCATGTGTCTCCCTTCCTGCAGGGCTACAGAGCTGACGGAATGAGTTTTAATTTTCAGAAACTGGGGTTAAGATAATGCATGAATCAAACACTAATGTGGTTTTCTCTGTCATAATTTTTCATTCCCTTTCATATAAAATTAAGACATCATAGTTGATTGATGTGAACATCAATCAACTATTGATTGACACTAACAGCCGATTCAAGCTTTCATCAAAGAAAAGTCCCTGATGCTGGGAAAGATTGAGGGCAGAAAAAAAGGGCATCAGAGGATGAGATGGCTGGATGGCAACACTGATGCAATGGACATGAACTTGGGCAAACTTTAGGAGACAGTGAGGGACAGGGAGGCCTGGCATCCATAGGGTCACAAAGAGGTGGACACGACTGGGCAACAGAACAGCAACAACCACAGTTGGTTGAACCAGGTGCCTCCATCAGGACACTTGAGGCATTTGTGGAATCGAACAGCTTCACTGGTCTCAAGATGCTCATATGCCAACTATAATAAAAACAGTGCCTCCCAAAGCCTGATGCTCACCTGTGGGCAATGGCATACAACCAGGTGCGTTAGACCTGACAAGGGCTGGCAGCACCAACCACTGGGCAGAGGCCTGTCTGACAGAGGCTGTCTGGCAGAGGCTAGCACCTCAAAACCTGCTCCCTGGGGTGGGAGCATCAGAACAGACCTGTGGTATAAATTAATGCCACTTAGATTCTGCAGAGAAGGCTATGGCACTCCACTCCAGTACTCTTGCCTGGAAAATCCCATGGACGGAGGAGCCTGGTAGGCTGCAGTCCATGGGGTCGCGAAGAGTCAGACATAACTGAGCGACTTCTTTCACTTTTCACTTTCATGCATTGGAGAAGGAAATGACAACCCACTCCAGTGTTCTTGCCTGGAGAATCCCAGGGATGGCGGAGCCTGGTGGGCTGCCATCTCTGGGGTCGCACAGAGTCGGACATGATTGAAGCGACTTAGCAGCAGCAGCAGCAGATTCTGCAGGAACAAGTTTCCTTCTCTTTGAGGCCAACCCAACTTCTATGGCCTCCAGTCCAAGGTGGTCCCTGCACACAGACTGGAAACATGCCACAGTCTCCACCATCCTGTTCTGATTCAAGGAGATCATTGAAAAGTAAGGAGAACTGAAGCGACAACAATTGCGTAATCAAAATATCTTACTGTGAAAATCCATGCCTTTGTGTGTTGTTAATTTTGCTCTCAACCTTTTGCCCAGCATCAAGAGTGGATGAGTCAGCAAAGCCAGCCCCAGCTTGGCCATCCTGTATGGCTTTGAAAGTCGATTCCATGATGGAAAATATCAAACCGACCTTGAAGTTAAGAATGGTGTGCTATAAATGGTGTTGTAAAAACTTCTAAGACAATAACAACGTTATACACTGTCGACATGATACTGTCCACTGCGGACAAGTGGGCAATTATCCTAAAGTAAAGCTCCCACCAAGCATTATTTAGGGAATTAAAGCGTTCCAGAATCTGGTAAAGCTATGTGAAATATTTCCTCTTTTACAACCCTGATTCAAATAGGATTCAAGCACATTAGCAATTTGTCATCTTGGGCAAGATATGAAAAGCCTATCTCTTCAGCCACCTTGCTTTAATGTTAAACATTAAAACAGAGTAAATATTATTACAACCCTATGGATATGTCTTAAAGCAAGAATTGAACTCTCAGTAACATTTCACTGAAAAATAATTCATGCTGTTTCTATAGTTCTTGAAAGTGTGAGAATTCTGTCAACTTCAATTTTATAGACAAAGGACGCTTTTCACTTAGAATTGATCATCTTTGACATAGTAAATTTTCTCATGATGATGGTTCAAGAAGTTTAAGTTTTAAGAAACATGAAATAAAAATGATCATGAATAAATATTTATAATTTTTAAACTCTCCAAAATCTGGAAATGCTAGTTACTGATCTTGAAATTTAAAGTTTTGAAAACACATGGCTGTCTCAGAACAGAATTCACAGATTTTAAATCAGACAACACATGAATTCATAGAGAATAACAGAATAAGACCAGCATTTTGTAACATGAAGAATTACCATTTGATAAAGAATTTCTGATCCTACTAGAATAAATAATTGCTGGTTACTAGCTACACTGTGGAGAAGACAATGGCAACCCACTCCAGTATTCTTGCCTGGAGAATCCCAGGGACAGGGAAGCCTGGTGGGCTGCCATCTGTGGGGGTGCACGGAGTCGGACATGACTGAAGCGACTTAGCAGCAGCAGCTACACTGTCATAATTCAAATAATAATGTTCTATAAAGAATTCATTTTTATCATACATTATTATAAATATGTGAAGATTGATATTTCACTAATAAAAATATATTTTTAATATAAAAGACCCAAAGAAATATAATATGCACAAGTTTGATGTCTCAGAAGAATTTGCCAGTGGAAAGACGAGAACCTATTGGTATATGACTTCCTATATGATACCAAAACAGTGACATCTTCAAAGGGTGCAATTTGAGTAAAGAAACCTATTTTATAACCAGGCCTGTATTTATAATGAGAAAAGTTACTCAATATCTTTTATAGACCCATAAGATCTGGGAAAACTAAAAGGAAAAAATAAATATGCAAAACTCTATTTAGGAAATCTGCCTATTTCTAAGAAAACCGAAAAACAGGCAAGGCCCATAACAGCACTCCATATGCTTGTAGTTGAACTCATTTATTTCAACTGCTGATTGTCAGCAAGGCAAAAACTCCTAAACTTATCTGCAAAAAAGTAATTCTAGTGTCAGCTCACATGTGCAGACAGGCTCCACGTGGGGACATGGCACTCAGGTATCTGCATTCCTAGGACATGGCCGAGGCTGGGTTCAGTCTCCAGGAGTCTGCCTGTAAATGGACTCTCTTACCTCCAGGTTGAGCTGACTGACTGAGAAAAAGGATTTCATTTTGTATAAATCTACGACAATCTATCTTTTTAAACAGTCACCACTAATAATCAACTCGCAGAGGTCTACAACACTATAACCAGAGTGACGATAAGATATAAAGCAATGCCAATAACACTGGCCAAGTATAAATGCTTCCAAATATTGAGATAGTTGTGCTTACAGCAGCAAACCTTACCTTGAAGCTTAATTACTAATTTTAATTTGGGATTAAATATACCAGGCCAGAGTCGTGTGTGCTGAATTTCATTCATCCTTAAAATCTCTGGTTCCACATTTGTTTGGCTATAAATACATCTTATGTTCTACCATTTTTCAATCCCTAAGAATATACAATACACATTTGCAAATTCCTGCTTTTCCTGTTTCCTATGGCATTATTATTTTTGCTGTTTGAAACCCATTTAACATAATTTGCACTGAAGAGTTTACCGTTAATATAGTTTTGATCCACTATTAATGTATAAGGGAAGGAGGGCAGTGAGGTGAATGGTTAGGACTAGGAGCAGAAACTGTCCAAGAACACTCCCTCTTGTGCATGAGGAGCTTAAACACTTTCCAGAAATTCCAAGAATCACTGGCCACAGGTAGACCAGAGGGAGTCAAGTCACACGCTCACATCGCCCTTGCTCAGTGAGGGCGTCCTCACTGACCCTTGGTCCACTGAGGACCTGAAACTCACTGCCCCAGGGGATGGAACCCTGCCTGGGGTGAAACAGAATGGTCCCTGGAGGAAAGATGACTTCTTTCAGAATAACGTCTAATTGATATAGTGTCATTTGTTCAACAAATATCCCCTGAGCGTGTACTGTGTGTCAGGCAGTGGATGAGGAGCTGTATGGTTCCAGTGGAGAAAAGGGGATGGAGGGAGGGAGAGAGAAAAGGAGAAAAGGGGGCGGTTTCCAGGAAATGTGGTGTCTCTAATCAAAATAAACATGACACACAAAAGTTCACTAGTGTGATTGTTCAGTATGATGATTATTTTAAAATTACATTTCAATGACTATAAACATTTGTTCATGCCCTACTTACTTCTGAAAAAGAATTTCTGAAATCAATAAGGGTAAAACCTGAACAGGAGAAAACTGCTCACAAATCCACCAACTAAAATATATCAAAATCCACCAACTAAAATATATCAAAAATATTTTCACATTTCTGATTTGCTTCTATTCATTCTTTCTATGTACTCACAAGTTTTGTATAACTGTATTAACTATAACAATTAGCCAAGTTGTTTCAGAAAACAGCTTTGTAACACTTCACACATTTTTATTTTGTCAAAATTTTCATAAAAACTGCCATTCAAATGTATACAGGTTTGTGTATATTTTAGGAACACTAGAATCTGAGGCCAATCACCTCATTTTGATGAAAAACTTAAATGGAAGAAGCAGTTACATTGAAACTATATGACCCAAAGGAAGTAAGACATATAGTAAGGAGCTATTATTTCTTTAAAGTCACTTAAGTTTTGAACACACAGAGTCCTATTTTTCAAGTCAATTTGTTTTAGTACCAAGATTTTTATCCTCTCTTGTTTCAGCTCATGACTCACTTTCAAACCACTTCTGAGTTATTAATTCAAAATGGTCTCTTGCCAGTCACTAAAACTCTTAATTTATGTAAGACAAAAGGAATTTTTCCTTAGAGGAATTTAGTTTCGCTTATGAAGCTTTCATCATTGAGCAAATGAGAAAGAATAAACTTTATCAAAAGCCCTGAGGCAAAATCAGATACAGTCACTTAAAAAAAAGAGAGAGAGAGAAAGAAAGGAGAAGGCAGCAGATCTATTCAGTGTAAAAAGTATTACTTGCTAGAAAAAATCACAACGGCAATAAATCAATCTAAGAATCATTACTTCATTTCAGCCAGGCAATCCATCTGCCAGTGTTCTAACACTGCGGTACTTTTAGTTGAGATCTTACCTTATTCCATGTAACAGTCAGCTGTGGTTCTCCCTGAGCCTGACTTGACATGTCCACATTCTTTCCAACTTTACACGTGTCCCTTGATAATTGAGTAAACACTAGGAGAGCTTTGGAAACAACTCCAAATAATGTCATTTTCGTCAGTACGTGCCAGTCAAGTCCAGCAGTTCAAGCAGCATAAATCTGGGGACTGTATTGGTCAATCATAAAAAGTATTTTTTTTTAAATCAATGACTTTGACATCTAAGAGAATAATAAACATCAAACCCAGGGTAGTGGTAATAATGCTAGAAGTGAGAGCAAAGAAAAAGCAAGTAGAATGCACAGCCTTTAATCATGTTTTTCTATTTATTTCTTAGCTGAGAAGTGGACACGAGGATTTTCATTATTCTTTCTCAGCATCTTTTTTATCTTTGAAATAAAGGTATATGGTAACATCAAAAATTTATTGCTGGCTAGGATGAAAAGATTTAATCTTACTTTATTTCCACAAAAAATACAAATTACCATGACTCACCTAATAATGAAATAGATAGCTGAAATAGTCCTATTGCTACTTAGAAAATCAAATTTGTAATTTTTTAAACACACAAAAAATAAATCTCCAGGAAAATCTTTTTACTGGAGAATTTTACCCAACAATTTAAAATGAATGATATATATGGTTGAGTACCTTTTATGTCCACCTGAAGCTATCACAATATTGTTAATTGGCTATACTCCAATACAAACTAAAAAGTTTAAAAATAAATAAAAAGAATAAACACTGATTCTATACAATCTCATCTAGAGAATAAAAGAGGAAGGCATCTTCCTGACTCTTGAGGACATGAAGACAGGAAGAAAAATAAGCAGAAAAAGAAGATACAGAATTAGGACTTCTCATGAGTGCAGACACAAAATTCATTAGCATAGCGCATTATTCTTTCATAATGAAAATCCTTGTATCCACTACTCAGCTAAGAAATAAGTATACAAATATAAAATCCATTAATTGGAAAAGATTTATACACTATGACCAAGAGACTCTATTTATTTGCAGGTGATATCATCGTCTGTGTACAAAATCCTAAGAAATCTATAAAAATACTTCAAAGTAAGCTCAGCAAGATTGCAGGATAGAAGATAAGTGGAAAGGAAAAATCAATCATGTGTATATTCAAGCAATGAGCATATGGACACAGACATTTTAAAATACCATTTACAAGTGTTTAAAACATTAAAATGTTTAGGCAATATATAAACTTAACAAAACATATATAGAAATTATTTGCTGAAAACTGAAAAATGCTGATGTAAGAAATCAAAGGCTAAATAAATAGACACATTGTCAAGGCTTGGAAGTCTCAAGATAATAAAGAAGTCATTTCTCCATAAGTTGATACTAGGTTTAACACAATTCTTATCAAAATTTTAGCAAGACATTATTTGAAGAATAGATAAGATTATTCTAAAATTTATATAGAAATGCAAAGGAACTGGAAGAGGTAAATAATTTTGACCAAGAAGAATAAAGTGAGAGGAACCAGCTCACCAGATTTTAAGACTGATTCTATAGCTGCAGTAATCAACACTGTATGGTATTGATGAATGGTAGACACAGACATGTACATCAATGGAACAGGGTAAAGAACCACACAAATATGCCCAACTGGTTTTGACAAAGGTACTAAAACAACTCCATGGAAGCCTTTCAAACAATGATGCTGGAGTGACTGGGTATCCATAAGCAAAATAATGAACAGCAAAGTAAGTCTCACCCCTTACTCAAAAATTAATCCCACTGCTGGGCATACACACCGAGAAAACCAGAATTCAGAGACACCTGTACCCCAATGTTCATCACAGCACTGTTTATAATAGCCAGGACATGGAAGCAACCTAGATGTCCATCAGCAGATGAATGGATAAGAAAGCTGTGGTACATATACACAATGGAGTATTACTCAGCCATTAAAAAGAATACATTTGAATCAGTTCTAATGAGGTGGATGAAACTGGAGCTGATTATACAGAGTGAAGTAAGCCAGAAAGAAAAACACCAATACAGTATACTAACACATATGTATGGAATTTAGAAAGATGGTAATGATAACCCTGTATGCGAGACAGCAAAAGAGACACAGATGTATAGAACAGTCTTTTGGACTCTGTGGGAGAGGGAGAGGGTGGGATGATTTGAGAGAATGGCATTGAAACATGTATAATATCATATAAGAAATGAATCACCAGTCTAGTTTCGATACAGGATACAGGATGCTTGGGGCTGGTGCACTGGGATGACCCAGAGGGATGGTATGGGGAGGGAGCGGGGGAGGTGGGGTTCAGGATTGGGAACACGTGTACACCTGTGGGGGATTCATGTTGATGTATGGCAAAACCAATACAGTATTGTAAAGTAAAATAAAGTAAAAAAATAAAAAATAAAATGAGAGCTAAAAAAAATTAACTCAAAAAGGACAAAAAACTTAAATATAAAACAGAAAACTTTTAGAAAAAAAATAGGAGAAATCATTGGAATCTAGGGCCAGGCAAACGCTTTGCATTAAATCACAGTTCACCAAAGATAAAAATGATAAAGTGGACTTTACCAAAATTAAAATCTTTTGTGCAGGGCAGAAGAAGATGATGGAGGAGTAAGATGGGGAGATCACCAGCCTCCCCACAAATACATCAAAAATTCATCAAGATATGGAACAACCCCTACAAAGCAACCTCTAGGCAACAGCAGAAGACCCCAGACCTCCAGGGGGACAGGCTAAGCTCCCTGAAATGAGATGGGAGAGAGGATGGAGACAGAAAAAGGGAAAACATGGAGAATTTCTGGAAAGGAACTTGTGCCCTGAGGGAGGGAGGGAGGCCTGAAACAAGAGTTCGCATGAACGGGGAAGCTCTCTTGCAGGCAGGCCTAAGGGGGAGCTGTGGAATCTTGGAAAACTGAACAAAGCAGGGACTTGGAGGGCAGAAAACAGAGAAAGCTGCACTTCTCAGCCCGTTAATAGCTCACAGACTGTGGCCCCAACCAGACGGCAGGCTCGGGGAACCGAGAGTGGGGAGGTGTATAAACCCTGCCAGCACACACAAGCCTTGAGGTGCAAAGGGCCGGCTGGGGGTGTATGTTGAGAGGGGAACACATAAGCCCCACGACAAAAAGGGCAGGCTGGTGAGACAGAACAAGTGCACACAAGCCTCCCTGATGCAGAGGGCACAGTTGGGGAGCTGAGAAAAGATCCACCCAAGACCCTACCTAGCAGGCTTCAGCCAGCAGTGCAGGGCAGAACAGAAGCACCAGCAATGATCCCAGAGACAAGTGAGGGGCTGGCGGCTGTGAAGGTATGCTGAGAGGGCCACTTTGAAGCAGCTGCAGAAATAGATGTGTCTAACACGACCAAAACCAGAAGGACTACCCAAAGACATACTGAACCCATAGACACCAGAAAACCTACTATTGGACACTGAACTGCTCTTCAGAGAGATGAGATCCAGCTCCATCAACCAGAACACAGACACAAGCTCCCCCAACCAGGAAAACAACACAGGACACCACCCAACCCCAGCAACACGGGCAGACTCCACAACCAAGAACTACGACTTTGAGAACCTTTTTTTTTTTTTTTAATAAAGCACACTGTTTATTCCCCCTGAATATTTCTACCTTCATATTAGCCTTTTGTGGTGCTGTGGGGTTTTCCTTTTTATTTTTTTTGTTAAAAAACAATCATTTTAAGATTTTTTTTTTCTTTTTGTTCTCCTTTTTTTTTATGAGTTCTTTGATTTTGTTTTTTATATATTCAACTGTTTTTCCTATAGTTCTTTACTGGCTGTAGCTATTCATGAATATATATAAATCTTTTTCACATATGTCTATTTATCTTTGCTTTTCTATTGTTTTTTCTCTCTCTTTTTTTATCCACTTTTTCACTCCCTCATTTTCTCTGTTCCCTCCCCTCTCCTTTTTTTTCCTCTTCTTGTCTTCTCCCTTGTTTCCTTCACTCTTTCTTTTTTCACCAAATAAGTTAAATTGTTGAGCTCTCTTTGCTGTATTCCCCAGTTGGCCCTCTGCTCATTCTCAGATTTCCAGATTGAGCGTTAGCTAGCTCTGCTGTTAATTGGCTAATATCATTTTTGGTTTCCCTTGTTCACCAAGTCAATGTCCTGTACTCTTTTCTTTAGAATACTTTGGTTATAATTGTATGTGTAGAAGTGTGTGTACATGCCCCATGATGTCTATAATTACCTGCTTGATCTGCTTGATTTCCTCCCATTAGAACACAGGCACAAGTCACCCTAACAAGAAATCAACACAAACCACTCAGTCAACCTTTCCCTCCAAGGGCAAAAACCAAAAGGAAGAGGGAATACAACACTAAAGCCTGGGAAAATGAGACCTCAAGAGGAGCATGTTAAGAAAAAAAAAAAGAAAAGACAGAGAAATACAGCACAAAGCAAAGAACAAGATAGAAACTCACAAGATCAAATAAACAAAGAGGAAATAAGCAACCTATCTGGAAGAGAATTCAGAATAATTTGGAGTAAAGATGCTCCAAAGACTTGAAAAAAGGATGGAGAAAATGTAAGAACTATTTAACACAGTTAATATGATCACAAAGAACACAGAAGAAATAAACAATAAGCAAACAGAGATGAATAACACAATTACTGAAATTTAAAATACTCTAGAAGGAACCAAGAGCAGAATAATTGAGGTTATTCCTCTGAATGAGGGGGGAGCAGGAAGAGTGAACGGTGGAAATAACTGCTGAAGAGCAGAATAAAGGGAAAAGAATTGAGGATAGCCTCAGAGACCTTTAGGACAATATTAAATGTACCAACATTCAAGTTATAGGGTCCCAGAGGAAGAAGAAAAAAAGAAAGGCACTGAGAAAAAATTTGAAAAAATTATAGTTGAAAAGTTCTGCAACATGTGAAAGGAAATAGTCAACAATTCCAAGAAGTGCAGACAGTCCCTTACAGGACAAACCCAAGAAGAAACACATCAAGACACATATTAATCAAGCTAACAGAGATTAAGCACAAAAAAAGAATATTAAAAGCAGCAAGGAAAAAAGAACAAGTAGCATACAAGGGAAAACCCATACAATTAATAGCAGATCTTTCAGCAGAAACTCTGCAGGGCAGAAGGGTATGGCAGGATATATTTAAAGTATTGAAAGAGAAAAATCTGCAACAAAGATTACTATACCCAGCAAAGATCTCATTCAAAATTGATGGAGAAATCAAAAGTTTTACAGACAAGCAGAAGTTAAGAGAATTTAGCACCACCAAACCAGGCTTTCGTAAATACTAAAGAGACTTATATAGCCAGTAAACACAACAGGAAAGAAAAACCTGCAAAAACAAAGCCAAAACAATCAAGAAAATGCCAATAGGAACATACGTATCAATAATTACCTTAAATGTAAATGGATAGAATGCACCAACCAAAAGATATAGACTGACTGAATGGATAAAAAAACAAGACCCATATATATATTGTCTACAAAAGACCCACTTCAGACCTAGAGACACATACAGACTGAAAGTAAAAGGATGGGAAAAGATATTCCATGTGAAAAAATCAGAGTGGTAATCCTTATTTCAGAATAAGTAAACTTTAAAATAAAGAATATTATAAGAGACAAAGAAGGACACTACATAATGATCAATGGATCAATCCAAGAAGAAGACATAACAATTGTAAATATACACCCAACATAGGAGCACCTCAATACATAAGGCAAACATTAACAGGCATAAGAGGGAAAATCAAAAGTAACATAGTAATGGAAGGGGACTTTAACATCCCACTTACACCAATGGAAAAATCATCAAAACAGAGAATCAATAAGGAAACACAAACCTTAAATGAAACATTAGACCAAATGGATCTAATTTATATCTTCAGGACTTTTCATCCAAATGCAGAATATACTTTCTTCTCAAGTGCACATGGAGCATTCTGCAGGATAGACCACATCTTGGGCCACAAATCAAGCCTCAATAAATTTTAGAAAATCTTATCAAGCATCTTCTCTGATGATGACACTATGAGACTAGATATCAACTACAGGGAAAAAGCTGCAAAAAACACACAAACTCATGGAGATTAAACAATACATTACTAAATAACAAAGAGGTTACTAAAGAAATAAAAGAAATCAAAAGATTCCTAGAAACAAATGTCAATAAAAACACGATGACCCAAAACCTATGGGATTCAGCAAAAGCAGTTCTAAGAGGGAAGTTTATAATGATACAATCCTATCTCAAGAAACAAGAAAAGCATTGACTAGACAACCTAACTCTACATCTAAAGCAACTGGAAAAAGAAGAACCAAAAAAAACCCTAAAGTCAGCAAGTCAGCAGAAGGAAAGAAATTAAAAAGGTAAGGGCAGAAATAAATGAAAAAGAAATGAAGGAAACAATAGCAAACATTAATAAAACTAAAAGCTGGTTCTTTGAAAAGATAAAATTGACAAACCACTAGCCAGACTCATCAAGAAAAAAAGGGAGAAATCAAATCAACAAAATGAAAAATGAAAAAAGAGAGGTTACAATAGACAACACAGAAAGACAAAGGGTCATAAGAGAATATTATGAGCAACTATATGCTAATAAAATGGACAACCTAGAGGAAATGGACAGATTCTTAGAAAAGTTCAACCTCCCAAGCCTGAACCGGGAAGAAACAGAAGTAATGAGCAGGCCAATTACAAACGCTGAAATCAAAGCTGTGATAAAAAACCTCCCAAAAGACAATAGCCCAGGGCCAGATGGCTTCACAGAGGAATTCTATCAAACATTTAGAGAAGAACTAAGTCTTGTTTTTCTGAAACTCTTCCAAAAAATTGCAAAGGAAGGAACACTTGAAAACTCATTCTACAAGGCCACAATCACCCTGATACCAAAACCAGGCAAAGACAATACAAAAAAAGAAAATTACAGACCAATATCACTGAGGAATATAGATGCAAAAATCTTCAACAGAAGTCTAGCAAACAAAATTTAACAACACATTAAAAGGCTCATACACCATTATCAAGTCAGATTTATTCCAAGGATGCAAGGATTCTTTAATACATGCAAATCAATCAGTGTGATACACCATATTAACAAATTGAAAGATAAAAAACATATGATAATCTCAAAAGATGCAGAAAAAAAAGCCTTTGACAAAATTCAGCACCCATTTATGATTAAAACACTTCAAAAAATGGGCAGAGAAGGAACTTACTTCAACACAGTAAAGACCATATACGATACAATAAGCCCATAGCAAACATTATTCTCAATGGTGAAAAACTAAAAGTATTCCCTCTAACATCAGGAACAAGACAAGGGTATCCACTCTCACTACTATTATTCAACATAGTCCTAGCTATGGCAATTAGAGAAGAAGAAGAAATAAAAGGAATCCAGTTTAAAAAAGAAGAAATAAAACTCTCACTGTTTGCAGATGACATGATACTATACATAGAAAACCCAAAATAAACTATCAGAAAATTACTAGAGCTAATCAGTGAATTCAGCAAAGGTGCACAATACAAAATCAATACATGGAAATCTCTTGCATTCCAATATAAGAACAATGAAAAATCACAAAGTGAAATTAAGGAATCAATCCCATTCACCATTGCAACAAAAAGAATAAAATATCTAGGAATAAATCTACTTAAGGAGACATAAGACCTGTATATGGAAAATTATAAGACATTGATAAAAGAAATCAAAGATGATACAAACAGATGGAGAGCTATTCCATATTCCTAGGTAGGAAAAATCAATATTGTGAAAATGGCTATACTACCAAACGCAATCTACAGATTCGATGTGATCCCTATCAAATTACCAATGGCATTTTTCACAGAACTAGAACAAAAAAATTTCACAACTCATATGGAAATACAAAAGACCCCAAATAGCCAAATCAGTCTTGAGAAAAAAAAATGGAGCTGGAAGAATCAACTATCCTGACTTCAGACTATACTACAAAGCTATAGCCATCAAGTCAGTATGGTACTGGCAGAAAAACAGAAATGTAGACCAATGGAATGAGATAGAGAGCCCAGAGATAAACCCATGCAACTATGGGTACCTTAGTTTTGACAAAGGAGGCAAGAATATACAATGAGGCAAAGACAGCCTCTTCAATAATTGGTGCTGGTAAAACTGGACAGCTACATCCAAAAGAATGAAATTAGAACACTTCCTAATGCCATACACAAAGATAAACTCAGAATGGATTAAAGACCTAAGCATAAGACCAGAAATTATAAAACTCTTTGAGGAAAACATAGGCAGAACACTCAGTGACATAAATCAAAGCAAGATCTTCTATGACCCATCTTGCATAGTAATGGAAATAAAAACAAGAATAAACAAGTGGGACCTAATTAAACCAAAAACTTTTGCACAGCAAAGGAAACTACAAATAAGATGAAAATACAACCCTCAGAATGGGATAAAATAAGAGCAAATGAAACAACTGACAAAGAATTAATTTCCAAAATATACAAGCAGCTCATACAACTCAATACCAGAAAAATAAACAACCCAATCAAAAAGCAGGGGAAAGTCCTAAACAGACATTTCTCCAAAAAAGACATACAGATGGCTAACAAACACATGAAAAAAATGCTCAAAATCACTTATTATTAGAGAAATGAAAATCAAAACTATTAGAAGATATCACCTCACACCAGTGAGAATGGCCATCATCAAAAAGTCTACAAACAATAAATGTTGGAGAGGGTGTGGAGAAAAAGGAAGCTTCTTGCATTGCTGGTGGGAATGTAAATTGATACAGCCACTATGGAAGACAGTAGGGAAATTCCTTAAAAAGCTAGGAATAAAACCACCCTCAGCAATCCCACTCATAGGCATATATCCTGAGGAAACCAAAATTGAAAAAGACACATGTACCCCAATGTTCATTGCAGCATTATTTACAGTAACTAGAACATGGAAGCGGAGAAGGCGATGGCACCCCACTCCAGTACTCTTGCCTGGCAAATCCCATGGACGGAGGAGCCTGGTAGGCTGCAGACCATGGGGTCGCTAACAGACACAACTGAGTGACTTCCCTTTCACTTTTCACTTTCACGCATTGGAGAAGGAAATGGCAACTCACTCCAGTGTTCTTGCCTGGAGAATCCCAGGGACGGGGGAGCCTGGTGGGCTGCCGTCTATGGGGTCACACAGAGTCGGAGATGACTGAAGTGACTTAGCAGCAGCAGCAGCAGCAGAACATGGAAGCAGCCTAGATGTCCATCAACAGATGAATGGATAAATAAACTGGTTTGTACACACAATGGAATACTACTGCTACTACTGCTAAGTCGCTTCAGTCGTGTCCGACTCTGTGCGACCCCACAGACGGCAGCCCACCAGGCTCCCCCGTCCCTGGGATTCTCCAGGCAAGAACACTGGAGTGGGTTGCCATTTCCTTCTCCAGTGCGTGAAAGTGAAAAGTGAAAGTGAAGTCGCTCAGTCATGTCCGACTCTTTGCGACCCCATGGACTGCAGCCTACCAGGCTCCTCCATCCATGGGATTTTCCAGGTAAGAGTACTGGAGTGGGTTGCCATTGCCTTCTCAGCCATAAAAAGGAACACATTTGAGTCAGTTCTAATGAGGTGGATGAACCCAGAGCCTATTATGCAGAGTGAAATAAGTCAGAAAGACAAATATAAATATCTAATACAGACACATATATATGGAATCTAAAAAGATGATACTCATAGATTAATTTTCAAGGCAGCAATGGAGAAATAGACATAGAAAACAGACCTATGGACACAGGGAGAGGGGGAGTGAGAGAGGGTGAGATGTATGGAGAGAATACTATGGAAGTTTACAATACTATATGTAAAATAGATAGCTGATGGGAATTTTCTACATGACTCAGGAAACACAAACAGGGGCTCTGTGACAATTTAGAAGGGTGGGATGGGGAGGAAGAAGGGAGGGAGGTTCAGAAGGGAGTGGACATGGGTGTACCTATAGCTGCTTCTTCTTGATGTATGACAGCAAACCACAAAATTTTGTAAAACAATTATCCTTCAATTAAAAAAATTTTATTTTAATTTTATTTTTTTATTTTTTTAATTTATTTTTTATTTTACTTTACAATTCTATTTTAATTTTAAAAAACCTTTTGTGTTGTGATAGACCTTGTTAAGAGGATGAAAAGACAAGTTACCAACTAAGAGGAAATGTTTGCCAACCACGTACACAACAAACAGTTAATATCTAGTATATACAGAGAAACCTTAAAATTCAACAGTAGAAGACCAAACAATTTACAAAGAAAATGGACAAAAGGTATGACCTTGCCATGAACAGACTATTCAGATGACAAATAGGCACGAAAAATGCTCAACATCCCACCCAGTCACTAGGGAAACCAGAAAAATACATATCTGGTTTGCAAGCATAAAAGCAGTCATCGATAAGAAGGAATTATTCCTAAATCTTATGGGAGCTGCTCATATGATTGAATACTCACAGTTGTTATTTATTTAAATGTCTACTTAAATGATAGACATTTAAATACAAATCATAATTGAATCATTGACAAAATTTTCTATAGATTCTCACACAGTAAAATTTAAAACAATTTGCCCTATTTATTTCAGAAAGAACAAACATGCTCCTTAAGATGAATGAATGTCCATCCATCCAACAAATGACAGGATCCTTTTGAATAAATCACATTCAAGTCAAATTCTAAGGATTTCCAAATATTCAGATCTTTTACACTTGAATTTTTTTGTGAATAGCCAATAGCTACATAGACAGTTATAAAATCTGTTCATGACTCCTGAATTAATATAGAAAATAAATCCACAGGGGCCATTTAACAAGGACTCTATGATCAATAATAATATCTAAGTGATGACTTTCCCAGAGAACTTTCTGAGACGACCTGAGAGATCCGTTGTCTTTGTTGCTCCATCTTCCCACAATCCCTGCCACTCCTTGCTCTTGCACACCCTCTGGAAATACAAGAAAATGACAAGATAAATAATATTCAGCAAAGTGTACTTGTTTCAAGTTTCACCTTGTGTGCAAGTAATAAAGCTTTTTAAAAATCTCCAATTCTGATGGCAGACAAGAGTCTCAGGTCCCAGCTCCCCGAAAGCCCCTAGGAATGCCTGCAAGATATTAGGAATCAGGTCCCAGAAGAGCTGACATGGTCCCTGCTCCACGGATGAAGGAATTCAGGCCTGGGGAGGCTGGAGAACAACCCTCACAGCTAATCCACAGCAAAGACAGTGTGAGAATCTAGGTCACTCAACTCCCGGCCTGCTGCTCTTTCCGGAACATTACACTCGCTCTTAGAATTACCGGAATCACTTCCAATGAACAAAAATATTTCTACGTTAAAAAGCGGATTAATGACACAATGAAAGCAGGTGGTAAATAGTCATCTAGTCAAGGCATCAGTGTTCTGCCTTGGGAAATGCAATTTCAACTTTTTAATGGTAACTAAAACTCATAAGCCAAGTCAGGATGAAACTCTTATTAGTCAATGTGGTCTCATACACAAAATATTTTTTTTTAATTTCCTGGACTCTACTTCCTACCAAAAATAGAAAGAAAGAAAAAAACCACTAAAATGACCAACTTGCTAGATCATTGAAGAAATTTTGATATAATGGTGAGAAAATCCAAAAGATCTAAACATGGAAAGCGGGAAGTATGGGCTGGAGGAATTAGACTGGAATGGTGTGCTGACAATTCTGGATCTTTTCCTCTCATGATAGTGGCCAGGAGCCCCACCCTCAATGCTATTTTATTAAAACTCACTCTTTTGGGGGATTTTACAAAATCTATGACCATGATGCCTCTCCCAGAAGAGTATTTTTATTATTCACACTGTTGATGACTATAGGCTTGTTCGCCAAAGTGCCCACCCTAGGATTCACACCTCTCTTTGAAGCTCTTTTAATTTTTAATTTTATTTATCCTGTGCTCAGCCAGTCTAGGGAAGGAAATTCATCTTTGGGTAATTGTGATCTTGGCTTAAAAGGACATTAAAAGAACTAAAGAAAATAGATAGAACATCTGTTAGGATGACACAAAAAGGGTACATCTTAAAATATTTAGTCTATGCACCAGTGAAATAAAAGAATCCTCTTTTATAAATGTAGTGAATGATTAATGGGCCATTTCAAGGCCAATTAAAAATCTCGATACACAGATCTACAAGCAATACAAGTGCATGGCTGCAAGAGACAAAGGATAAGCAGATGGCAATTTCAGTGCCAACTGACTGGCAGAAAGAAACCATTAGCATATTGTAGCTTGAAAAATGAATAGGACCAGAAAGGTGGTCAGAGTTCAGTTAGACATCAGCTGATGCAGATGAGCAAACAGGAAAAAAAAAAAACAGAAACTAATGCAAGAAAGTAAGAAGGGAAAGGACTAGCTGGGTGTGAAACGAAGGAGCCATTCACAGGACAGACGTCTAAACAGGCACCTTGCCTCCCAAAAGCACCCATTAAATACAAAATAATGCAAGTGAAACAAAAGCCGGCACCATTCCTCCAAAAGGATTTTTCAGTCTCGACACATTGAAAGTCTGAAAATAATGTCTGGGTCTTTTGAAAGTAATTTCCCCCAGGAGTTACCAGGAAAAAAATTGATTTCTGTACCTTCTTTTCAGAGCACAGAAAAAGTTTTCATGATATTAACATTTCCAGGAGAAAAACAATTCTTTACTCAAACATGTCAGTGGAAACAAGAAATTATTGATATATTGCTACTTACAGTGTGAGTTAGTCGCTCAGTCGTGTCCAGCTCCTTGTGATCCCGTGGACTGTAGTCCGCCAGGCAGAAATCTCCAGGCAAGAATACCAGAGTGGGTAGCCATTCCGTTCTCCAGAGAATCTTCCTGAGTCAGGGATTGAACCCAGGTCTCCTGCACTGCAGGCAGTTTCTTTACCGCTGAGCCACCAGAGAATTGATGCTTTGAGAAACAGTTCAGTGCAGAAAACACTGACTGGTGAGTTGATCCAGGCTGGTTGCAGTACTGCACCTGGGATGTAGGCATGAAGCTGGGTTACAGGAGCTACTTTGTGGCCAAGAAGCAACTACTATGAGGAGGAAAAAGAGGCCAACATGAAAGGGACTGAATAAGGAAAAAATATCACTGCACCTTGGGTAATGCAACAACTCTAAGTAGACTTACCCAGCTCTATGAGGGGCATATGAATAAACCACACACATGGACACACAGACACACATACACACACACACCATGCGTTAAGCCATCTCATCAAGTTCTCAGTTACTCTCAGCCAAACATACTGCAAACTGATTCACCAAGTATTCTTGAAAACACGTAAGTTTCAATTTCCATATAAGGTGTAGACTGATTCATGAATGGAGTTTCACCTTTTCTGGGAATGTCAAGCAGAAATTAAAGACTTATTACGGTGTTAAAGGGCTTTCCAGGGGGCACTAGTTGTACAGGGCCCACCTGCCAATGTAGGAGACATAAGAGATGCGGGTTCAAGCCCTGGATCGGGAAATAGTTCCTGGAGGAGGGCATGAAAACCCACTCCAGTATTCTTGCCTGGAGAATCCCATGGATAGAGGAGCCTAGTAGGCGTATATAATCCATGGGACTGCAAAAAGTCAGACACGACTGAACAGACTTAGCACACACACTCGCAGACAGAGTGTTAAAATGCCTAATTTGGGGGTCTAAGTTTGGGGGAGTCTTTAATTCCTGAGATGGATATACACTGAAGAGTAGAGATATATTGACTTAACCTGTTTCAGCAATAAAAACTTAATGGATTTTGACAATATTAATGCCTTATGCATATTAGTGAAATGATGGATACTGGACAGAGATGAAGATCACAAAGACCTTCCCTCACATGCTCCCGCTGCAGCCACAGGGACACAGGACAGGACACAGCCTGTAAGACTACAGTACTGCTTGGCCATCAGCGTGTTAGGCTGCAGTGTAAGCTGCTGCAGAGAAATAAAGGGCCAGCAGACGGGAAGGGAGAGCACAGAGAAAGCTACTAATAACCCAGGTAGAAAGGCTTGGACGTGAGTGCCTGACACCAGAGGTGGAAAGGAAGACAAGCCGATATGTGTCAGAATTAAACTTCTAGGGACTTGATGAAGAAAAGGTAGCTGAGAGGATGACTGCCTTTAAAAACAGTTATTGATCCTTCTTCATTAAACCAAATATGCTTACTGGCATATTTTCAAGGAAAAAAAAGCCACTAAGTAAATTCTACTTACACAAACCTGAGTGTTTTTACATCAGACATTTTATCTTTAAAATTATCTCTCTCCCTCATTGCTTCTTAGCCTTTTGGCCAAGATCAAATGCAATATCTGTTCTTAATCAGTTTAAAATTATCTCTCCTTCCCTGGTGGCTCAGACAGTAAAGAATCTTCCTGGAAGGCAGGAGACCCAGGTTTGATCCCTGGGTTGGGAAGATTCCCCAGGAAAAAGGAATGGCAACCCACTCTAGTATTCTTGCCTGGAGAATTCCACAGACAGAGGAGCCTGGCGAACTACCGTCCACGGGGTCGCAAAGAGTCGGACACAGCTGAACGATCGACATTTCCCTTTGCTTATGTTGACACAGTTTTCTTTATGAACTCTTTCTCCCCTCCTAGCATGGAAGTGTTATTCTCTTCTTATTTTTTAGTATCTTACCATAATTTTTAGGAAGCCATCCTGAGTTACCAAAATCCAGAGTTAGTATCACTCTCCACCACAGAAAAGAGGCATGGCAATGATTTAGTGATGTCTTGGATGGCATCACCGACTCGATGGACGTGAGTCTGAATGAACTCTGGGGGTTGGTGATGGACAGGGAGGCCTGGCATGCTGTGATTCATGGGGTCGCAAAAAGTCAGACACAACTGAGCGACTGAACTGAACTGAACTGAACTGAACTCTGTCCTGACAGTGTTTCTTTCATGTGGTCTAACTGTTCATGTCTCCCTCGCTTAAACTTGATCAGCGCTTAATCTCAGTTCATTCATATTTATCAGCGTGTTTAAAAATGCTCTGCTCCCGCTTCCACCTTTGCTTCCTGCATATCATATCTTCTTATGGGCTCAGTTTCCTACTTACTGAGACACTATTTCTAGTACTTTTAGCACATACCCTAAGCTTCTAATGAACTGACAGTGTAGCTTATGAATGAATTAGTAGCTTCTAATGAATTGACAGTGTGTTTTTTTCCACCTGCTTATGTTAAGCAGATATTTACTCAAAGTAATTGCTCTGGCTTCCCTGGTGGCTCGGTGGTAAAGAATCTGCCTCCCAATGCGGAAGACATGGGTTCGATCCCTAAGTCAGGAAGATCCCCTGGAGAAGGAAATGGCAAACCCACTCTCGTATTCTTGCCTGGGAAATTCCATGGACAGAGAAGCCTGGTGGGCTCTATACAGCCTGTGGGGTCGCAGAAGAGTTAGACATGACTTAGTGACTGAACAATAACAATTTTCTACACTATATTTGACCTTTCATGAACTTTCAGTATGTGGTTTATCTATGAAAAAAATGCTCAATAATAACAGTAAGTTAAGATGATATCTGGATATTAGACATTCCTTGATATAAATCCTTCCCTTTCACCTGTAATTTTTCTATATGACATGGTTAGTGTTTTAACACATATTTCCACTTCTACTTCACTTTTCCCCTCATTTTATTTCTTCCTTTTAAATGTCTTAGTTTCCTTTTTAATGATTTTAGTTTCTTTACTCATTGTATTTAAAACCTTTACATCCTACTCTCCATCAGGCAACATGATTCTTGACTTGTCCCTTTCTGAACAGTAGTCAGTGCCCTTGTAACCTTGAACACATAATGACTGAATTTAAACTATAAGAAGCCAGAGCAAGCAGTTTTAGGACGTTATAAGCAGCAGTTTTTGTTTTCCAAGCACTCCTGAACACTCTCCAGATGGAAATAAATTGGAGTCTTCTATCAGTTGAAGTCTTTTTCCTGGGCTAGATGCCAGATTTAATAATATTCATAATCACCTTCTTGCCAAATTGTTTTTAACCTACATTTGTTTTTTGTAAGAATTAAAGACACATTCTACAAACAAGTCTGAGTTTCTGACTACAATTATAAATTAAAATTATATACAAAAAAATACAAACTATTTATAATATATCTTAGAATATTACATGAAGAAAAGCATAAAAATTCATAGTTGATTATATGCTGACTTGTCAGTAAATGGAGCATTAGAAAACAAATTTCCATCAAGAGCTACCATAGAAGTAAGCTTCCAAAGATCCCAAATGTCACACTCATACATACACATGGGCACATATACACATACACACACAAGCATGTATGTATGCATTTATATTCATTGATTCATATTTAAAACTACATATGAAGTGATGTGTTAGCTAGTCAGTCATGTCCAACTCTTTGCGACCCCATGGACTGTAGCCTGCTAACCTCCTCTGTCTATGGAATTCTCCAGGCAATAATATTAAATATAAGAATATATAAAAAGGTAGATAGAAAATTTCTAATTTATATTAAGAGCTTAAAATGAGAATCAAATAATATCTTAAGAAGTAATACTCAGCTCTTTAAGAAAGATCTGATAGCTTAAATAAAGCTGTTGAAAACACATGCTTGCTTAACCCAAAATTCGCATTATCTAAAATATACAAAGTGAGATTAAAACAAATTTTCATACTTTAATGATATCTGTGGTCCTATCTTACATGAAAGAAAACATGGATTTCTTGGATGTTTCTCCTAGCAATGAATATTTATGCTATTCGACCTACAGTTGGGAAATATAATTAATTATTAGCACTAAGTGATACTAAGTTATAAATGGAGCCTTTAATATTGGTCACAATGTCCTATGATCTTGTTGAAACATAATTTTCCTCAAGATTTTTTTCCTTTGAAACTTGGGAGTTGGATTAAATGATCCTCTAACATTCTCTCAGTTTTTACAGTTTATGATGATAAAAAGAAAAAATTCCTTAAATAAAAAATGCAGATGATAAAAAGGAAATTGACCAAATTTTTCACTAAATCACTAAAAAATCATTTCTGACATGATGCCCTTCCAAATGCAACTTTATATAATACACTTCATAGAATGAGGACAAAGAAAGGCATTTTACAGGCACAAAGAAAATTACACACTGCCGTTGAATTCCTCCACTGTAACCAACAGGCGCGGCTGTCAGTGCAGTCCTCTGGGCTGCTCACACGTGGCCACTTTGAGCACAGTCTCAACTAGCTCCCCCGGTCACAGGAAGTCATGGTCATGCTACAGCCCTGAACCCAGATGCTTGGGCTTGTATGCAAGGCTTTCAACTCTTAAAAGTGAGTATCTATGTTTGTTTTAGATCTCCTGAGTTAAAGTACTTGATTTCTTCTAGTTTACCTTCTCTCTCTGTTTTGACTCCAGTTTTAGTTACCAATCAACAGATAAAACAGAGGCTCACCTGGTGACATATTCTCAACAGAGTAGATACGTTTCTGTATTTTTAAGTTCTTTTCTATAATTTTTAATTTATATATTTCTGGCTGTGCTGGGTCTTCATTATTTCAAGGGCTTTTTCTCCAGTGGCAGTGAGTGGGGCTGCTCTCTAGTTGCAGTGCACGGGATCTCTTTATGCTGGCTTCTCTTGTTGCACGGTATGAGTTCTAGGGCGTGCAGCCTCCAGTAGTTGCAGCCCTCGGGCTCCAGAGTACAAGCTCAATGGTTATGGCGCCTGGGCTTATCTGCTCCAAGACATGTGGGATCTTCCCAGACCAGGGATCGAACCTGTGACTTCTGCATTGGCAGGCAGATTCTTTACCACTGAGCCACCAGAGAAGTCCTACATTTCTGTGTTCATGTGATTTTTGTAAAGCACTGTATTCATTGATTATAGATAAAAAACTAAGATGAAACGAACACACACTTTGTTAAAGGTGCTCCTGCCTCCTTATCACGCCAGCTGTGCTGAACAGAAGGCATCTGCCTTTTGACAGTGTCCAGTCAACAGTCACCGCACGCAAAGACTGACTCACTGGGCCTCTTCACTGCCCAGCAGGAAATTTCAAAAATGCTGCAGTCCATGGGGTTTCAAAAAGTTGGACACGACTTAGCAACTGAACAACAACTACCTTCACCTCCATGTACTAATGGTCCTGGATCTGGGCATATGACATCTTAAGGGCAAGGGTGGCAGAGTGGCCTCGGGTGGGAGACGCCCGCTATGCTCACTTATTCCACGTGGCACCCAGCAGCTAGCATCAGGAGCAGGACGCTGACTGTCACCTGATAATTAGTGGGTTTTTTGGTGTGCAGGGAAAAATCACAAACAAGAAGACACCAACAATGCTAAATGTACACACAGATGGGGTGAAGGACAGATCAGAGCAGAGGAGTGAGAGTCACCTGGCAGAGCTGTGAGACGAGGGGTCTGGATGGGGATTTCATTCAGTCTGTTTAATGAAGGAAGAAAGGAACTGAACTGACATCCCCATGAGAGATGAGGAAAGCTTCGAGGCTTGGCCAGAGGGTCGGGCTATCTTCGGAACTTCTCTCATCTCTTCTTTAATAAAAAGTTAAAGAAAAAGGAAGTCTTGGGAATCTTTAGATTTATCAGCAAGGAAATTGCTGAGAACCGAGGAAAATGTCTGTCTTCACCATTCCCTTTGAAAGTCACTTCTAAGAGAACTCATGAAAGTGCAGCGGACGATCTGGGTCCTGCATGAATCTGGAGCTCATAACAAAAGCTTTCTCCCTAACACACTGGACTCACAATAACCTCTCTTGGCGAAAGGAGATGAAGGCACACCATAGACCGGGATTTATTTATTTTGGAGAAAATCATAGGTTTTTGTACTTATGCATTTGCTTTCACTTACAATCTCTTTAATGAGTCCACGTGAAAAGAGCTCCCAGCAGGATGTTAGACAATTTGTTATTATGCGGAAATCTGAAAAATGAAAAATAACTTTTAGCTACCACTGAGTAATGATGAGTTTAAGGGGTAATTTTTTTTTCACCTAATTATGAACATAAATACATTTAAAAGTATTGTCTTATACTTCTCAATATTGTACATTTATAATCTTTGATAATTTAAAAAGTTCAATTACAACAACAACAAAAGTATTTTGGGGAGAAAGGGTGAAAACAAAGCAAATGTCAACTATGCAAGGATTTGTTTTAAAGAGTACTCATCTCTCACTAGTTGATATTTTCTCCTTGCTCCTTTGAGTTTTTTGTTTTGCTTAGAGATCACAAACGCTGAAGAAAAATTCACAGAAATAAGGTTTTAAACAGATAGGAAATCAAGATGGATGGTGTATTCATCAAAAAGAACAGCACAATAAAACATTCATGATGCAGGAGCCTGCAGAGGAGTCCTGGTTACGGGGATGCGGTGGATGGCAGCCCTGTGCACTTCAGCTTTCAGCCAGCTGAGGTTTTACTAAACTAGAGTCCCAGCTGGTGCTGCTGCAGCCGCTGGTCCCTCCAGGCCAGTCCCCTCCCAGGGCCTGGTTATGCTATCCAGGGTGCCTCCAGGCTTCCTCTCCCTGGTCAGCTTCCACAAGGAGGTGATGGAGGAAGTCAAAAGCAGTGGAGACCCAGAACACAGGACTTCCTCCTCTCTGCTCCCCGGATATCCCTGCACCGTCTGGCCATCCCACTTCCCCTACTGTGACCAGAGAAACTATGGCTGCACTGGGATCAGCTAGGGACTGATGGGTCTCAAGCACCAGAGAACGCATCTTCCACAGAAAACATGGGGATGAAGGGGGACAAGACAGCAGTCTCCACAGCACAGAGGAAAGACAGCCCCATGCCACTCACCTCTGGAGGCTGGAGGGTGGGAGCAGAGACCCTCAGACATGTCTAAAAGATGCCAACAGTCAGCCACATCAGCCTCTCACTGAGTCCTCCTTCACAACAAGTGTTTCCGCCTCAAAATGAAGTGAGGTCATCTGACCATGCTCTCTCATCAGTGTTCTGCCTGTAGCTTCACTCTGGCAGCCACCAGGGCCATTCTTTTTATGGGTTTAGACACACGATGCACAGCTGAGTAGATAAATCTTTTCCCCTGACTCTTTCTATTTTGATTCCTTATACTCACCTTCTCCCACACCACCCCATTCACCAAACTCATAAGCAATGACTGTAGAAGAACTTGTGGGCAGTTAGGTTAGGGAAGGTGTGCATGAAATTCCTTCCCCACCACAAAACCTAACCCTATCTCAGGGAATACTGGAACAGAATCTCAACAGTGGATGGATGGGGAAATAGTTCATAGCACATTGTGGCTCAACCTTGGGGAAAGCCACATCATTTGGACAATTTATGCATGTTTCATTTCTGCCAGGCTACAAGCTCACTTCATTATTTTACAGCTAGTGTAGTTCAATGTGATAACAACAGAACAATAACTGTTGTTCATTCTCTCACCATCTTTAAGAGGCTGGAAATTGCATCAGTAATCAGAGAGTGGAAGATGGTATCTACTTTCTGAGACAGTGGGTGATGGTGGTTTAGTCGCTAAGTCGTGTCTGACTCTTGCGATCCAATGGACCATAGCCTGCGAGGATTCTCTGTCCACGGGATTCTCCAGGCAAGAATACTGGAATGGGTTGTCATTTCCTTCTCCAGTGGTTCTTCCTGACCCAGGAATCAAACCCAGGTCTCCTGACAGTAGACCAGAATTAACTGTTTATCCAGCAAAACAAATCAAGGTTAAAAAAAAAACAAAACAGCATTTCCATTGTTACTGATTTTGAATCAAGGTATATAAATATTGAAAAATCACTGTCAAAACTTTTTCTTAATTTTATGTAAATGGTGACAAAATGTTCCAAATTCATGTTATTTCAGCATTAGTCTGTGTCATACACTCTATTATGTTCCCCAAATAGGAGATTACTTCTACTTGTTAATTCTGTGACTGCTTGTCTCCAACAGATTAACGATGACTCTTTAAGTCTCAGTATCTTTTTCTATAAAATTGGGACACGATATGATAATAATAATTATTATATACCCCCTATACTACTATCTCAGTGATAGCACTAAAAGAGCTATATTGTTTTGGGAGTCTGTTTAGCAGGGATGCAAAAATGTATGTCTGTGTTCTGTTTTTTCTTTCTCTTGTCCAACTTCCTGAAGTTACTCTTCAGAACATTTCTGCAATATTTCTGGTGATTTCTGCTTGCAGAAGTTTTCCTTTGATTGCTTTACTCCCAACATAGACCTAAAGAGCACTTCTTCCTGTATTGGGGGAGGGTTGTGTAATTATTTGCTGCTGATGTCGTCTGTCAAAGATACTTGGTCAAAAAAATAATATTTTGGCAACATCCTCTGCCTGGAAATTAATATAAGGACTGACCTCTCTCCTGGAACAGAAACATACATGTTGTTAAGAAAGGAAAACTGTGAATGAGTTTTCTTAGAAAAAAGTTCTGAGAAGGAGAGAAAAATGAATCTTCGACCTGAATTTTAGGTGAATGTTCCAAAAAGCACCCACTGGAAATTAAAGAGACTTCTGAGAAGGAGAGAAAACTTCATACTCAGCTAAGACTCCCAGAGAAAGCCTCTCAAAGATGCCTCGGCCTTGGTAAGGTGAATGCCTGGCAATGATGTCATCTCCCGGGCTGGCCGGCTCTGGGTCCATCCACGCCACTCCATAAACCCCTAGCAGGATGTAGTTAGGAGTCTGTTCTCTCCAAGCCAACAAAAACAAAATCAATGTGTTTGCAGGCACAACCAGTGTTCCTTCTGGACACAGAATACCAAGGTCTTCTTCTTGATGTTTTACTTGTTAAACTTTTTTACAGACAGAATCACTAAAGATTCCAAAAGAAGCATACAGCAATAGAGATGCAAATGTAAGAATGGGCGTGTGGACATGGAGGGGGTGAGGGTGGGATGAATTGGGAGAGTGGCACTGACATAAATACATTTCCATGCGCAAAAAAGACGGCTAGTGCGAAGCTGCTGTAGAGCACAGGGAGCTCATCTCGGTGTTCTGTGATGACCTGGTGGGCCTGTGGGGTCACACAGAGTCGGACACGACTGAAGTGACTTAGCAGCTGCAGGAGCAGACTGGTGGGATCCAGGGGGGAGGGTGGCAGGGAGGCTCAAGAGGGAGGGAATATCAGTATACATATGGCTGATTCACACTGTTGTACAGCAAGAACTAACACAACATTCTAAAGCAACCATACTCCAATAGGGCGAAGTGCTAAGTCACTTCAGTCGTGTCCGACTCTGTGCGACCCTATAGATAGCAGCCCATCAGGCTCCGCCATCCCTGAGATTCTCCAGGCAAGAACACTGGAGTGGGTTGCCATTTCCTTCTCCAACGCATGAAAGTGAAAAGTGAAAGTGAAGTTGCTCAGTCTCGACCCCATGGACTGCAGCCCACCAGGCACCTCCATCCATGGGATTTTCCAGGCAAGAGTATTGGAGTGGGGTGCCATTGCCTTCTCCAATAAAGAGAGAGGAAAAAAAAGAAAAAAAATAGGGCACTAAAGCAATATTGTTTCAATTGTATAAAAATAAAAGGCTATGTAAATATGTATCAAAAACAGAATAAAAGTACATACACAAAAAAGAAAAAAAGAAGCATGCAAAACACAAACTATGATTTGAGGAGGTCAGTGTGCACGTGCAAGATAAACACAAGGAGCCGATAAACCAAGGATGCCCAGATCTCAGCAATCTGCAAACTGCACGTGCCATTGGAGAAGAACAGCCCAGCTGTCAGGGTCCCCAACACCAATCGGGAGTTATTAGACCAAACATCAGAATCCTGAGCAGTTTGGCAGAGGCCTTCCTGCAATTTCCTGCCTGTGCATCAAGCTCTAAACCTGCTTGAGCATTTCAAGCCATGTGGCTCCACCAAATGTGCAGAGATTCCTTTCCTTGGCAATAAGATTTTTTTAAAAAATAGTTTATGACACTTAAAGATACGGCTTATCTACCAGAGAAAAGCCCAACTTTGGTAAAGTTCCAGGATTTTCCACTCATTCCTTCTGTTCACAGGGAAGATGAAGACATGGGTTTTGTGCTGCCTGTGTGGGCCTCCTGCCTCCCTTAGAAGGCTGTTCTCATGCAAGTTGGGGGGGGGGGAACCTGTCACAGGATTGTCCCACAGGGGCTTCCATCAAGTCCCACCAACGTGGACCTAGTTTCTGTACCCTGCTGCTGCTAAACTAGTTACACGAGGATGTGGGGTGACAGGCAGAGTCATCCTGAATTTCTCCAGACTGAAAAGAAAAGCTATGACAAACCTAGACAGCATATTAAAAAGCAGAGATGTTACTTTGCTGACAAAGGTCTGTCTAGTCAAAGCTATGGTTTTTCCAGTAATCATGTATGGATTTGAGAGATGGACCATAAAGAAAGCTGAGCACCAAAGAACCGATGCTTTTGAACTTTGGTGTTAGAGAAGACTCTTGAGAGTCCCTTGGACTGCAAGGAGATCCAACCAGTCAATCCTAATGGAAATCAGTCCTGAATATTCATTGGAAGAACTGGTGCTGAAGCTCCAATACTTCTCACCTGATGAGAAGAACTGACTCATTAGAAAAGACCTGGATCTGGAAAAGACTGAAGGCAGGAGGAGAAGGGAACGACAGAGGATGAGATGATTGGATGGCATCACCGACTCAATGGACATGAGTTTGAGCAAGCTCTGGGAGTTGGTGATGGACAGGGAAGCCTGGTGTGCTGCAGTTCACAGGGTTGCAAACTGTCAGACACGACGGAGCGACTGAACTGAACTGAGAAATACCTTAATAGAATAATTTTACTTTAATATTTAAGGTCTTATTTCAACAAACAATTTCAAAGTTACAGGGAAAAAATATTCTGATTTGAAACTGAGCTGTGTACACCAATTCGCCTCATTCTCTTTCGAGATTCCACGGAAATAACAGCCCAGATGGTCAATGCAAATAAATAAACACATATCAATCAAAAGGCCAGAATGGAGGAGGTCACCAACAGGCAGAAGATTTCAGCAAACTCTGGAAAAACATAAAATTCATGGGACAAGGATGACAGATGAAATGGATGAGATGCTCCTGCTTAGAGAGAGCCCTGAGGCAGGAAGCACCTGACTATCTGGGCAGAGACCTCGCCCTTGAGGGTGGGGGCAGGCATGGAGGAGGGGCTGCAAACAGAAGGGCTCACAAAGCCCTTGGTGGAGAAATACAGCTAACTGTACCTGGCACACCTATAAGGACACCAGCTGCTAACAGGAAAATATATGTTGCCCAGTTGCTTTAGTCGTGTCTGACACTTTGCAACCCTATGGACTATAGCCAGCAAGGCTCCTGTGTTCATGGGGATTCTCCAGGCCAGAGTACTAAAGCAGATTGCCATTTCCTTCACCAGGGCGTCTTTCCAACCCAAGGGATCAAACCCAAGTCTCCTGCATGGTAGGCAGATTCTTTACCGCTGAGTCACCAGGCAAGCCCAATAGGAAAATATACATATATAATCCTTATTGTTAGTATAAATGCCTCTCTAAAGAAGCTCGACAAACTGACAAAAGAAAAGTAATGGATTTGGGGTGAAGCTGGACTTGAGAGAAATCCCCTCTTAGTATGTTGGAAGAAGAAATCTGCCATTTTCCCACCTAATTATCCAAACTAAAACTCCCACCAAGGGAAAATTTTGTGAGAAAACAGACCTGCCTAACAGAGGGCAGGAGACATTGAGACCACCTGCCCAGTATCTTCAAGTATGAACAGACAACTGAGGAGAGCAAGAAAGAGCAGGCTGGTCAGGACCAGGACAAAGACAGGCCAAGACAGAAAGAAGAAAATCTAGGCACGACTCTCTGAGTTCACCCATGTGTCTCTCCATACACACTGTACCCTTTTCCTCCCAATAAACTCTCTACTTGTTTCACTGCTTTCCATCCCTGTGTGGAAATTCCTTTCTTCACAGCTGACCATACCCTTCATCACAGGACTCCAGCAAGACAAACAAAACTGAAGGATGTATTAAAATAAATTAATTAAGTAAAAAATAAAAAAAAAATTTAAACTAAAGGATGTGATTATATGCATTATGATTCCTCTGCTTCTTTATGCAAACATGCATGACTGGAACAAAGGCTTGAGGAAGTGGCTAACTAGCTTTTAATTTTACTATTTTGTATATTAACATTAAAGGACATCCTTGTAGAAACCTTCAAACTACTAACTAAGACTGTTTTTCAGATCTATTTTAATTTAGATAGATTCCCAATTAAGTTGAGCTGTGTAATTCTTCATTTGCGTTCTTTTTGGAAAACATACCATATTTTCAGGATGCAAGCCAAGTCACCACTTAATGCCTCGTCCAGATTGTAAAAGTGAATTTGCTGGTTTATGAACAACCTAGGCCTGCTTTTCCTCTTTCCCACTTTTTAACCTTCGTTTGAACAAATTCTTTATTAGAATTATCACCATAAATAAAACTGAAGTTTAGCAGAGGTACTTTTCACTAACACTATTCCCTCCACCACCATCAGCCATGCACACTGTGTGGTCTGCATAGGTACGTGGTCCCCAAACTGAAGGTCACAAAATCAATAGAGCTGTCTGCTGGGAGGGTAACTCACACGCCGAGCCTACTACAAGCAGGGCCAGGGACAATGGAAGGGTTAAAAGAGAACGCAATGTTTTATTCAATATCATACCGTGATGTCTGGAACAAGTGATACAGTTACACTTCTCATCAATAGAATTGTATTCCACAGTAATGAAAAGAATCAACAAATATTAATTTTCACAGTTGAATATTTTATGTGAGCAATTTATACTAAGTCCTTCATAAGGAACGCATAACTTCTTCCAGCACAGACTACTAAGAACCTGCTAATCACAGCCTATTTGTTTCCTCCAATGTGCCCCTGGAATAAATCTCCCTAGTTCCAGACTCACCTACCGGGATGGCTGGTAGGTTGAATGCTTTCTGCTGGACTTCAATCTGATACACGGTAGGATACGCCACTAGTGTTTGAATTCACTACTAATGAATGTGGAAAATGCACAAAAGCAGATTTTGTTCTCAGCAGGGAAATAAGACAACCCAGAGAGTTCTATCTGATTATAAACCAGACGTCTTTAAACTGTTTGTCCATATAATTTGACAAATTTTCTAACAAAATTTTTCAAAAAATATGTTATTACTTTATACTAATTCTAAAGTGTTAGTCATTCAGTTGTGTCCTACTGTTTGTGATGCCAGAGACTGTAGCCCACCAGGCTCTTCTGTCCATGGAATTCTCTAGGCAAAAATACTGGACTGTGTTGCATATGATATTTCCAGTTTGGTTTGTTTGACGTATGTTATGGCTTTAGTCTTGTCACGTAAGGAAAGATTTAACTTCAGTTTTCACTCTCTTCTCAACTTGATAACATAGCCAGCCTACCTTCTCCTATAACCTTATTTTTACTATGCTATTGAAAATCCTGACATTTCTAGGCATACATTACAAATAGATAAATGTAAATGGTGACTTGAAAGAATCTGAAATCTGTTTAAATCATTTCAAAGAATTTAGACATTAATGAATTAGTAGCTATTTCTTCATATGTTGAAAGCAGAAAGCCATCACTCATGTCATTTTGAAAGTGAAAGTGTGAGTCTCTAAGTCGTGTCCAACTCTTTGCCATCACCTGGACTGCAGCCCAGCAGGCTTCTCTGTCCATGGAATTCTCCGGGCAAGAATACCAGTATGGGTAGCCATTCCCCTCTCCAGAGAATTTTCCTGACCCATGGATCAAAATCATGTCTCCCACATTGCAGGGAGACTCTTTACTGTCTAAGCCACCTGGGAAGGCAGAAAATCATCACTGGTGTCATTTTATATTTTTCCAAATACAGTCTCCTCAGATAATTTCATTTATACCCATGGCTTCAGTTAATATCTCTATTCAGCAGGCGCACAAAATACATCTCCAGATTAACCCCTAAGATCTAGATTCATACACCCAACAGCTTCTTCCATATTCCCTGGATACCTACCATGGTGCCTCAAACCCAGTGTGTCTAAAACCAGGTCATCATCCTTCTTCACGGCACCTGCTTTGCTCAGCTGTTACTGTCTAGTCAGTGGAACCACCATGTAGCCACGTGTGCAAGTGAAAAAGAAGCATCACCACCTCTTCCCTCACTCCGTTTTTCTATTTGGCTCCATATCACTTTGATTTTTGCCTCCACACCTCTCTGAATGCATCCCAGTCTCCTCCCACCCACTGCTTCCAGTCTAGACCAAGCCTCCTCTCCAGTGCTGTGACATAAGAACCAGCCTATTGGTCCCATATCCTTGTGCCCCTCTCCTGTGCAAACACTTCTTGAAGCTCTTAAAGCTTTCACTTTATAACAAAGGTACAATTAATTCCTTGACGGAGCCCAAGCCTCTTCATAATCCTGCCCAAACATGCTTCTCCAGCCTTCTCTCCATCGTCTCTTGCCTCTTCCCACTCCACCCTGGTCTCTCAGTCTTGTGTTTGCCATACTCTGCACAACTGTCTTCTCAGCCTGGTTACCAGTCCCTCCTTGTTTGCCTGGTGAATTCTTACCCAGGCTGTGGGTCTCCTCTGTGTCATCTCCTCTGGTAAGCCCTCCCTGAGTGCTTGTCAAGTCCCCTACTCCTGGCTCTCATAGCAACACACGGCTGTGGATTTATTCTACCCGAGCGAGTCTCTGACCCCCATCTCTCTCCCCTAACTAGATTCCAAGCTCCATGAAGACAGGCCACACCAGGGGTAAGCTCATTTCCACATCCCCAGGGTCTTAGCACAGGCTTAGTAGACAGCCCTCAACTTAACAGAGAACGAATAACCAGCCAGGGTTTTTACACAAGCTTCACCTTCACAAGCATGAACTCAGCCACATCCTATGGAATAAAACAGAAGATGGGTTTATGAACCTTAATAAAAAATTAACAGAGGCGCAGCATCCTATTTCCCAGGGGCTCAGTAGTAAAGAATCTGCTTGCCAATGCAGGAGACCCAAGAGACATGGGTTCGATCCCTGGGTCAGGAAGATCCCTTGAAGAAGGAAATGGCAATCGATTCCAGTATTCTTGCCTGGAGAATCCCATGGACAGAGGAGCCTGGCAGGCTACAGTCCATGGGGTCGCAAAGAGTCGGACAGCGATTGAGAGACTGAACAGCAAAGTCACTGAGAAGGAGCACCGAGGAGGCAGCTGACCTGGGGATCCACTGCGTTCCGTTCCCACTTCCACATGCTGGATGTGCCCTGTGACTCCAAGTCTCCATACAAATCAGGTAACATTAAAATATGCATTTTCAAGCTTCACTGGACAACAGCAAGCAAGAACAATGTGTTAGAGCAATAAATTATTCATACAGTTTAGAAGTTAATTAGGCTTCTGAATGGAGATCCTTCTTTCAGAGCACAGTAAATTATTCTAAGTGAGTTTAAAGGAAAAAATAGACTGAATTATCATTATCCATTAGGTTCAAGAGAAAAGCTTTCTAGTATCTTGTTTGCATGCTGTGCCAGAATCAATGGCAGGGGACACTATCAAGATGTATCCTACAAGGACTGTGTTTATGCTTAAATAGTTAACATCAGTTAAAAATCACACAAGTTGGACTCCTCAAGAACTTACTTCAATCCGAAATCAGAATAGTTATCAAAAACGTCATGATTCTAACACACTTTAGCTATAGTCCAATTGAGAGTTGTAAAAAGTGCTTCACCCTCTTATTTCAAGTCTGTATTTCGTTTTGCTTGAACTAATAGCTATAACTGACTTGATGGACATGAGTTTGGGCAAGCTCCAGGAGTTGGTGATGGACAGGGAAGCCTGGCACGCTGCAGTCCACAGGGTCACAAAGAGTCGGACACAACTGAGTGACTGAACTGACTAACTGAATAGCTATAAATGGTCCATCTGAACCATCTCTTCTTCCCCGTCTGCCATATTGGATTATCTGGTAACTCTGGCAGAACACATGCTCATGATACCATGGTCTTAGGATTACAAATGTCTCCCCAACATCTTCCACTGGAGTGAAGGGTCCCCAAGATCTAGTGCCAACATGTGACTCCTCTCACCCTCATGGTCTAATAACTGCTCTAACAAAATTTCTATGTGCCTATATCTGAATCTACCTGACTCTTTTCTTTCTACAAGGTCTAAAGCTTAAAATATTTTCTCATGCATTTAGGCTCAATTCAAATGGTACTCTCTCCACTGAGAGCTAGATGATTGCTCATGCCAAAGGTAACTTCACTTTCCTTGATCCTCTAGCATATTAAACACTAGTGAGCTAAACTGAGTGTCTGTGAAGTGTGGGACAAGATCTTGACCTTCTCAGACATTAGAGTCTGGCAAGAGGAAAAAGACAAGAAATCGATGATCACATCTATGGGATGCAAAGAAGACCACAAGAGGACAGACGACTTGAATCTGATTTAAAGATAAAGGTGTGTAGAGAATAGGATTCTTTAGCTAGTTTTTATGGACAAGCTGTGCTTACTGGATGTGAAAGAGGAAAGACAGTTTAAGAAGTGGGAAGACAAGCCTATGGGGGCACTGAGGCAGGAAGGTGATGACTCCTACAGAACAGAAGGAGTGAGTCAGGGGCCTAAGAGCTTCAGAGCTTCAGGATGATAAGCTGAGCAGGGAGACCACTCATCTCTTTCGTGCTCAACAAGGAAGCTTGAATTTAACCATGAAAGTCATCAGGGCACACTGAATGGTTCAAAGAAAAGGAACTTCTTTTTAAAATTTATTTATTTGGCTGCACGGGTTCCTGGCTGCCGCATGGGCCTCTCTCTGCTTGTGGTGAGAGGGGGCTACTCTTCAGTTGTGGGGTGAGGGTTTCTCATTGCAGTGGCTCCTCTTGTTGCAGAGCGTGGGCTCTAGGTAGTGCGGGCCCCATTCCTGAAGATCCTGGACTCTAGCAGGCTCAGTTGTTGTGGCACATAGGCTCAGCTGCTCCACCGCTGTGGGATCCTCCAGGACCAGGGGTCGAATTCATTCCTCCTGCATTGGCAGGCAAATTCTTACCATTGAGCCACCAAAGAAGCCCTAAAGAAAGGGAATTCCTTAATGAAATTTTCATTATAAAAACATTATTCTTGCCTGGAGAATCCCAGGGACGGAGGAGCCTGGTGGGCTGCCATCTGTGGGGTCACACAGAGTCGGACACGACTGAAGTGACTTAACAGCAGCAGCAGCAGCAGCAGTGTGAATAAATTGAAAATTAGCTTAAGAAACAGACATGCACGCTCAAGCTAGACAAGTGGTTTCAATTCAGGAACAAAGGACGTTTCGCAACATGGGCAGCTATGGCTGTTGGTTACAACCAGAGCTGATGGCACTAGGGGCATCTCATGGGAAGAGGCCAGGAGGTCACTCAAAGTCCCACACTTGCAGGATGGCTCATCTGTCCACATACCCAGGGAGCAAAGTGCTGAGCTGGAGCCTGGCTTCATCTTTAAACAGGAAAATGGTGGTGGTGACTTCTGGCGACACTGTGTGGACCACAGATCGGATGGCTGCTTCTGAGCCTGGAAAAAACAACACAACAGGAAACAATTAAAAGGGTGCCAGAGAAGATGATGTGGTACATACACACAGTGGAATACTTATTCAGTCATTCGGTTGTATCTGACTTTTTGTGA
>NW_024070203.1:33053326-33114240 GCF_014754425.2 Oryx dammah
CAGTGGAATACTTATTCAGTCATTCGGTTGTATCTGACTTTTTGTGATCCCATGGACTGCAGCACGCCAGGCTTCCCTGTCCTTCACCATCTCCCAGAGCATGCTCAAACTCATGGTCGTTGAGTCGGTGATGCCATCCAACCATCTCATCCTCTGTTGTCCCCTTCTCCTCCTGCCTTCAATCTTTCCCAGCATCAGGGTCTTTTCTAATGAGTCAGCTCTTCGCATCAGGTGGCCAAAGTAGAATGCTACTCAGCCATAACAAAGAATGAAATCATGCCAGAGTGTAGGCATGTTGTGAGGACAGTGTAGACAAGGAAGATGTGGGGTTCGGGACCTAAGGCGATGACAGCATCTTGGGAGGGGTCATGCCTACTTGCCGTGGGAGGAGCTCCTTTTCCTGAGCCTCTAGTTTCCATGCAGATAAAATCAGTCTTATAGGAGCACCAGGAAGTTGAGATTTGTCTAAAAAGAATGGACTCTGGCCAACAGGGAGACTCACAGGTGACAGCTGTGATGAAAGGGTGCTGGGGCCGCAGATGCCTGAGGTCTCCCGGCCACTCCAGGCCCTGGGCCTCCTGCCTTGTCCTCCACCTAAAGGCTCAGATTAGAGGGGAGAAGCTCTGAGGATGGGAGCAAAGAGCAGGCACAGGAGGCCAGCATGCAATTGCCCCAGCCTCACATCTGAGCCTCCCCTAGCTCCAGGGCCCTGTCCCTTCTCTTCCCTGAATCTCACTTCAGAAGCAGCTGAAATAACCTGAGGTGAGGTTGGGGGCTCGACTGAGGGATTGGGGGTGCTGAGTCAGGCTGGGGGTGGGGGTGGGAGGTGTTGGCAGAGAACCCTCCTGGTTTTCACCACTAGATCCAAGTGTGACATGTAACCACTACACCACAGCAAAACTCTTCAGAAGAAAACAGGATGAGGCTATAATAAAAAGATCCTCAAAAACCAACATGGGTCACTGGATGCACAAGATATATAAATTTGCTATAAATGTCTCTGCTCCAACAACGAGAGAATAGCATACTGTGGGTGATGATCCGCATGAATGCCAGCCTCCTTTGGTTTTAAATTGGCTGCAGAAACCCAAATTTACTCTCCAAATGCATCCACGGCAATAGACTTCAATCTGTTCCATGAGATTCTTACCAACTCTAAAATTCCACAATTCTTGCAACGTTCTGGGCTGGAAGACACTTTCAACTGAACCGTTAAATCCAATTTCCAACCACGGTTGATTGCCACGTGGGGATTTACACCTCAGAGGGAGCTAAAAATGCCTTTGACCAAAGCTTCCCATAAATAGATACTGTTTCCTCTGTGCCCATAACAAGGGCTTCATTTTATATTTCATTTCCAGATTTAAGTCACATACAGATTACAAAAGGCCTGTCAACCAGGAATAGAGCCGCTTACCACAACTGGAAAAGAACCCAGAGCTGTATTCCTCACCAATGAGCTTTGCCACTGTTTAAAATCCTGGGAATATTAGCACTTCGAATCAATTGCTTCTGTCTTGGATGGAAGCCTAAGAAATAAATTAATAGTGGATAAGCTTTTAACATGTAGAAGATAAGAGGATAGGAAAAGATATGAAGGCCAAAATCATACAGTGGTTGTAGGAAATAGTTAATGAATAAAACTGCAAAAAAAGATTCAATTGTTCAATCAGCAATGTGACTTATCTCTAAATTATAATCCTTGTTACTGTCAAATCATTCATTCCAAATGTAGAAGAAAGTGTCAGATTTCTAAATGTGGAATGTCATCGGAGGGAGCTTTCCAAATGCAAAATTTAAGACCCTCTTAGGTATATTCAATATTATGTTTTGAAAATTCATATGATTTGGTCATTGAGAGATTTATGATATAATAATCTGTAACACACTGGCCTTCCAGGTTACCCTTTCCAATAGAACCATCCAAATCCCTTCCCATACAGAGGCATGATAAAGGAAAGTAAAATAAACCAACTTGGGTTGCTGAGCCTCTGAAGATCTAACACTTCAAACAAATGGCCTCCACCTAGGGGTGTTCACAGCCCATATACAGGGTGTCACCCCAAGTAGAGTACAGGTGTGTAAGAAGCTTCAGGTCTCCATGGAGGACCAGTAGTCCCAGGAAACACAGTCCTAGAAGATGGGGGGGGGCCGGGGGGGGGGAATTACATCCCCACACTGATCTTTAAAAGCCAACAGTAGTGAAGAAGAGATGCATTTGTGAAAAGTCAGTGTTCCTTTTCTGCTCTAAATCATTGCTGCTATGTGCAAAATTCCTGTTTGCTAGCATGCACTTTGGAGAAGCATGCTTTGAGAAACATTGGTCAGAAGCACCATGATATCGGGCTTCCCTTGTGGCTCAGCTGGTAAAGAATCGACCTGCAACCCAGGAAACCTGAGTTCGATGATAGGAAAGCTCTCCACTACAGTATTTTGACCTGGAGAATTCCATGGACTCTATAGTCCATGGGGTCTCAAAGAGTCGGACACGACTGAGCAAGTTTCACTTTCACTTTCACCGTGAAAGTGCTTCTCAGAGAAGCAAACAGTAAAAAGTAAGAAAACTGTCAGATCTGAAATACATGCAATCAACTGAAAGAGGCACGTGGAGCTGGCGGCAGGCTGCATCCTCACCTGAGCCAAGCTCTACCAGGCAGGGGTGGAGAATGCTAGGCTTGCAGAAGCAGAGCCCAATTCCAGTGGCTTGTCTCTTCAAAGTGGAGTGTGTTCCTTCATGGAAAAGCTTGGCGCTATGGAAGCAGTAGGTCTCCAAGCCACACAGTCCTCCAGGGTGCAGTGGAGGGGAGTGCAGATGGGGGATAAAAAGGGAAGATGGGCAAGAAGGTGGACATCCCCTAGGGAGGGTCAAAGGCAAGGAGTACAGCCAACAGGAAGGTGACACCCTGAGGTGCCCAGCATAGATGTTTTCATGGTACTTTACGCACACATCCATCCAACATTTATCCAGTCCCAACACAGAGGTTTTAGGGGATGTCCATCTCCCTGCTCCAAAGCTGACATCCCTGGGAGTGGTAAGGAAACATCATCTTCTCCTTCTCTTTCTGCTCATCTCTTCCCTCCCTCCCTGGAGAATTTAACACAGGGCTGCAGGAGAACAGTCCCCCACAGAGAAAGACTATGATCCCAGCGTAATCTGTGTCACTCTGGTGCAAAACCAAAATTCTGTGAGATCTAGCACCCTTGCTTGTGACAAGTGGAGATAACGTTTTGGATGTTCAATGAGGGTGAATATATATAATTTGTAGAGTTACAGACACACAGTACAGACTGATACTTAAAATCTGTGACCATCTTGACATCATATTTCTATTACTTCCTCCTTTTTCCCTCACTTTATATTTTGTGAGATTTTAAAGTACTCACATGGTTCAAGTTTTTATATTAATAAAGATATACAATAGTTTTTGAAACCCAGTAACTTTTTAAGCCACTCGGATGTGAAACTTCAATTTAGAATCATAACTGAGGTATAATAAGTCCTATTCTTTTCAATAATAAGACAATTGAAGGGCTATAGAGTCAGCTTTGGGTAGATTTTCTTTCTCTATTTCTGACTCAGAAAGGATATTATTAAAGCTTTCTCTGAAACAAAATTATGCAGTTTTAAAAAGTAAATTTTATATTTATAAAAATCCTTCTGAGATGAATGACAGGATCACACAATTCAAAGAATCCAGTCTTATTCCTTCCATTCAATTTATGTGGAATAGCACGGTGCACAGTGGAGCTCTGAGGGTGAAAATACTGCAGGGCCACTTCTGATTAGAAATGTAAGTTTAAGTCAACTCTAGAAGGAAGTTGATTTTCACTTGGCCCATAGAGCAGATAAACCGGCATTTAAGCTTGAGTCCCTGAGAATCTTGGCTTTGACAGACATAAATTACAGTCCTTCCAAGAATATACTTTCATTTATATTTCTCCTTCAGAGTAAAAGGATTGATCATCAGAAAGTCCACTGTGATAAATAACAGGAATTTTTTCATGGCTCTTCATTTCACTTTCAATTGACATTCCATTCCAGTATATTTCTAGATAAAATTAGTTTTAACATATTAGCATTCCTGAGCGATTATGGTATTACTCTCATTTGCCAAAATGAGGTGAGAAATATAAAGAAATGAAGGAAATGATAGAATTTGCCTCAAGTCACACATCTATCCCTGTTCATGCCACAGGCTGAATTGTAAGTCACTGCTTGGTAGTAAATGTGGTCAGAAGGGCTTTAACTATTTCATGACACTGGGGATCAATTAACCTGTGCAAATTATGTATTAAATGGACGTCCAGTGCCCTAAAGGAGTGAAAGTACTGCTAAGGCCTTAGTTTAAAAACCAAAGCTTGACAAAAAAAAGAATCAGAAGCTATCAAAAGCAAAGAGCATGAGGCTTCGAACTCCTATTATTTATTCCAATTATCAAAAAGCTCTAATTTTCCAGTTTTTGTTTTAGTATTTTCCATTCTTTTCTTTCTTCAGAGAAAAAACCTACAAAAGTAATTAGAACAATATTAGAAAGTCACTTCAACTCCATGTAACCTAAGTTACTTGTTACGTTAAGACTCATCACTAAGCCTCAAACCTGGTTGAACGACATAATTGTTTGGAGAACTTTTTTTTAATGTGGATGTGAGGCTCCCACTCTGAGAGGTCCTAACTTAACTGGGGCTGGTGGGACATGGTTATTGCTTTGCTCCCCCCAACAAATTCTCCAGGTGATTCTTATAAAAGCTCCAGTGAAGAACCACTGTTCTACCACAACAAGCTATGCTGTTTAGCCGCTCAGTCATGTCCAACTCTGTGCGACCCCATGGACTGTAGCCCTCCAGGCTCTTCCATCCATGGGATTCTTCAGGCAAGAATATTGGAGTGGGTTGCCATTTTCCTCTCCAGGGGATCTTCCCCACCCAGGGATCGAACCCAGGTCTCCCACATTACAGGCAGATTCTTTACCATCTGAGCCAACAGGAAAGCCTCCACCACAGTACAACCAACAAAATATAATCCATACTAGGACTACAGTTTGCTTAAATATATTTAAATACTTTCTAAACAAATGTGAATTTTTTGTCTTTTTATATTATATTGGAGTACAGGTAACTAACCCTGTTGTGTTAGCTTTCAGGTTCAGAGCAAAGTGATTCGGCCATGTATATACATGTATCTATTCTTCTTCAAATTGCAAGTGTGAATTATATCACGTGATACAAAGTGCTTTTATTGTACCCAGACTAGTTTAAAATCAACAATGCATATAATATATATATAATATGGCTCAGAAAACTACAGTATCAGTTAATAAAACCCTTCCCTATTAGTTTCTGACGGACTTGACTTTGTCTCCATTGTGGTTCCTAGGACTTGATCTAGCTTCTTTGCCAGAGCAGTAGATTTGCTCTTTCTAAAATGTAAGTGCAGAAAAAATTCATCATACTAGCTCTGTGTGGCACATCAAAGATGAGTGATAATATAATTACATGTGTAATTGCTCTTTCTATGTTTCACCAGGAACATTTTTACACAAACTTGTTCTCTCTCCTACCTGGTGACAAGCTTTCAACCAGCCTCAGAGGAAGAACAGAGGTTAACTGCCTTCTGGAAAATTGTAACTGTTGCTTCCACCATGCCAGAATCAGCATCTAATCAATAATATATTAATGACTGTATGCTTTGAGTCCTTGGAAATGAAAAGCTAAAGGCATGTTCTCCATGCTACTCCTGTAGAGTTTAGCTCAAAATGAAACACTGCGTGGGTTTGTGTTACTGTGAGCAGATTGCTTCTGCTCAGTGTAGTGAGTTCCTCTGTTTATCTTCCCGTCACGGCAGGGCTGTGTCCCCAGCAAACGTCTCCAAGGCCACAGAGTTGTCCCTTAGCAGAGCTCTTCTTGGAGGTTGCAGGCAGTGTGCTTTGCTGGGTTTTGTCACAGGTTTCCTTAACATGCTCATCTTTTCTAAGTACAAATAAGTCACAGTTTAAGGTGAGTGCATGTGAGCTTGCCCTCTTTGTACAGCAGGTCCCTCGTGCCAAGAGGATGCCTAAGCAAGGAAAGGTGGTGAATTTAAAATCAATGCAAGACTGAAAAAGACCAAGCTAGATTGATTTGTGTTTTTTTTTAATCCTAGAAAATCAGAAAACTCTCTGATGTTCCACAGATGAAAATAAAGGTTGGAACAGAAAAGTCTCCAAGATTATACATTCATGTTAGAAATGCTGCTGAGCTCAGCAAAAGTCACTCAGTCATGCCTGACTCTTTGCAACCCCATGAACTATAGCCCGTCAGGCTCCTCTGTCCATGGAATTTTCCCAGGCAACAATACTGGTGTGGGTTGCCATTTCCTTCTCCAGGGGATCTTCCTGATCCAGGGATCAAACTCACATCTCTTGCATTGGCAGATGGATTCTTTACTGCTGAGCCACTAGGGAATATTAGCTATTATTAAATCAAAGTTATTCTCCCTGAGAAACATGTCATAGAACTTAGAAATTATTTTTATTAATGGCTGGCAGGTCATGGACAATTGGACTGGTAGGTTGCTTTTCTCTAAAAGGGCAATGCAGCTAAACTGTTACGATATGAACTTTTGAAAATCCTGCTTTAGATGGGCTTCCCTGGTGGCTCAGACAGTAAAGCGTCTGCCTGCAATGTGGGAGACCTGGGTTCGATTCCTGGGTCGGGAAGATCCCCTGGAGAAGGGAATGGCAATCCACTCCAGCACTCTTGCCTGGAAAATCCCATGGACAGAGGAGCCTGATAGGCTACAGTCCATGGGGTCACAAAGAGTCAGACACGACTGAGCGACTTCACTTTCACTTTTAGATGGGTCAACATCTTTATATCACTTAATATGAAACACTATATAAATAAAGAATAAAAAACATACTATCATTAATTAGAAAAGATGCTTGCACCTCTGTGTTCATTGCAGCATTATTTGCCATAGCCAAGATATGGAAGCAACCTAAGTGCCCATCAAGAGAAGAATGGGTAAAGATGATGTAGTACATGTATACACTGGAATATCACTCAGCCATACAAAATTATAACATTTTGATATGGATGTTATTTGCAACAACATGGATGATCCTAGAAAATAGTATGCTAAGTGAAATAAGTCAGACAAAGAAAAACAAATACTGTATAATTTCACCAACATGCAGAATCTAAAAAACAAAACAAAGAAACAAATATAAAACAGAAACAGTCTCATAGATACAAAGAACAAAATTACAGAAATACAAACGAACTTCCCACTGGTTGCGAGTGGGAGGTGTGAGGGAGGTGGTGAATGAAATAGTTGAGGAAGATGAAGAAAAACACAAGTCTCCAGGTATAAAATAAATGAGTCATGGGGATGAAATGCATAGTGTGGGAAACACAGTCAATTATATTTTAATATCTTTGTATGGTAACAGATGGTAACTGAATATCATGGTGATCACTTGTAATGTGTAAGAATATTGAATTACTATGTTGTACACCAGAAACTAACATAATACCATAAGTCAATTATATTTCAATTAAAAAAAAAAAAAAAAACCTCCTCAAATCTCTTTCTCTAGGCTTTTCAAAGATCGTGTTGACTCTCACCACTGAGCTTTCCATGTGGCTCAGTGATGAAGAATCCACCTGCCAAGCAGGAGAAGTAGGTTGATCCCTGGATCGGGAAGATTCCCTGGAGAAGGGAAGGGCAACTCACTCCAGTATTCTTACCTGCAGAATCGCACAGACAGAAGAGCCTGGCAGGCGACAGTCCATGGTGTCACCACAGGGTCAGACACAACTCACCAACTAAACAACAGCAGCAGAATCGTCAGCTTTTAAGCAAAACTTCCCACTTGGAGTGGAGTCAAGGGCATCATAGAAATGTGACACTGCACTTTCGCTGTGGGTGTGAAATTCTTCTCCTGATGCAACCAATAAGTAAAAAATATGGCTGTTAACATAGAACGCTTTCCTCAGCTAACTCACTACCTGTCTTTCCAAAGGTGCCATTTGAACAGCTGGCATGTGTCCTTGCAATGATGCTCTTACTTTCAGTTTGCGCCTTGTTACTGAACAGGAAATCATCACATTCTATCATGTGGTCACTGTTTCTCTCCTGAAATAGAAACAGCGCAATTTCATAGGAAATTGCTCTGGGGAGTTTTCTAACCCAAGGCTGCAATCTTGAAACTTTTGGGAATCTTTGAAAAAGTTTAAGGTTAGAAATGCAAAACTCCAAACCATTCCAGAAAACACCGAAATTGTTGAACTGCACACCCTGCTTTATTGAAATGAAGGCAGCTTGAACTATTCTTGATACAGTGCAATCCCAGAAGGTTGAGAAAGAAGAACAATTTTAAAGCAAATGCTGTTTTTGCTTTTTAGAAATCGTTGGTTGAGTTTATGTGTCAGCTTCATCCAAAAGAATCTTCTAAAGGTCCTCCACATGCACCAGCTTTCCACCAGAGGAGAACTCCAGGAAGGCAAGCTCTGTGAAACCTATCTTTTTTTGGTCTGATCTGCCCATGATTTTTAATGGTGTCATGGCTTTTGTAAAAATTACATACTGCTTTAAATGAGTGGATTTTATGGTATGTAAATTATACTTCAACAAAGCTGTTAAAAAATGGCATATAGCTTGAGAAAAATTCAAACAATACAGAAAAGTGTATTAAAAAAAAAACCTCTTAAAAATTTCACCACCCGGTAATTACCAACGGTATCATTTTGGGGGTTGCCTCCTTCTAGTTTTCTCTATAATTACACATACTCAGAAATATGTATCCAGCCTAATGCTGTGCTTAGGCACTCATCATGGCAGTCTCTTTGCAACCCCAAGGACTGTAGCCCTCCAGGCTCCTCTGTCCATGGGATTCTCCAGGCAAGAATACTGGAGTGGATTGCCATGCCCTCCTCCAGGGGATCTCCCCAACCCAGGGATCGAACCCAGATCTCTCTCATTGGGGGCAGATTCTTTACCATCCGAGCCACCAGGGAAGCCCAAGAATACTGGAGTGGGTAGCCTACCCCTTCTCCAGGGGAACTTCCCACCCTAGGAATCCAATCGGGGTCTTTTGCATTACAGGTGGATTCTTTGCCAGCTGAGCTACCAGGGAAGTTCAGTTCAGTTCAGTCGCTCAGTTATGTCTGACTCTTTGTGACCCCATGGACTGCAGCACGCCGGGATTCCCTGTCCATCACCAACTTCCGGAGTTTACTCAAACTCATGTCCATTGAGTCCGTGATGCCATCTCATCCTCTGTCGTCCCCTTTTCCTCCCGCCTTCAATCTTTCCCAGTATCGCGGTCTTTTCAAATTTTTCTTACCAGAAAAAGAGTTGTGCAGATGAGAGATAGGAAAGCCAACCCAGGCACACGCTTCAAGTAAGACAGCCCACTAGTGGCTACAGACCTGCAGAGGCGGGGGGGAATTACCAAAAATCCAGACATCTCTCCATCTGAAGTTTTACTCCATATATAGTTTATCCTCCTCATGAAACCAAGAATGTCACCAAAAATTTATAAATGCCACCTTCATTTCACTAAAACGCATCCTCGGCATCTTGCTAAGGTGCAGGCTCTGGGCACGCGGGCAGGTGTGGACTGTGAGGAAACAGCGCCACCTGCAGGAAGGATGGGGCATAACCACGCCTCAGAGGAGCGGCCCTGCCATTAAGCCTGATAAAGAATCTGGAGGTTCTATCATTTCACGGGGGAAGACGGTCACGGGGACAGTGCCCTTGTTCGCACTCAACCCGGAGAGCCAACACTGTGTAAGCCGTTACCTGACAGCAGCTGAAGTTACAGATCCATCTAGAACAGATGTGAGGAAAGCTGTCCTGTGGTCAAGGAAGGTGTCTGTCTCTGGGACAGACAGCAAGAGTATCTGTTTTCAAGCCTGCCCTCCTCTTCCTCCTCGTCCTCCCCTCTCCCCTCTCCCTTCCCTTCCTCCCCTTCCCTCTCGTCTATTTCTGCTGCTGACCACCCTCTCCTCCTGTCACTTGCGTCTGTATTTCCAAGCACAATGCGTGCCCTGCTAATCAATCAGTCTCCCCCAACACAAGACTGAAGGGACACCGCCCTGGCCTGGTAGGTGCTGTGTAAAGACGGGGCTCCTGGTGACCATCGTGACCACATAACCCGTGTCCACCTATGCTGTCCCACTGTGTCCTCCCAGGTCACACCTGAGCTTCCAGCTGCCTGCCAGCACCACTCCCAGGGGTCCTGTAGGCCCCTCCGGCCCAGCCTGGCATGGTCCCTCCACTGCCCTGCTGGGGCTTCATCCAGGCTCAGCATCACTGTTCACTCAGCTGACCGCCCTCGTCCACACCTGCCCACGCAGGGCCCCTGTGGCCTCCAGCACCCCCCACCCCGACTCCATTCGCAATGCACTTGTCTTCATTCTGACTCTTTTTTAAAACTAGTTCCTTTACCTACTTCTCACTTTGGACACATGTAGACATTTATTAAATAGCTGCCAGAAAGTCTTCCTGAAGCATAAAATCACTTCTCAGCACCTCTTTATCAACAAAACACCTAGCACGCCACCTAGGCCCACCTGGATCTAGAACTTGACGCCCCGTCCATCCTGCCATGAGGCAGTTCTGAAGGCCCCCAACCCACCACCCTCCAGCCTCCACCCCTGGCCTCACAGGTGCCCTCGCGCTCCCATCTGCTTGCTGCGCTCCCCTGACCCACTGTCCACCCTCAGATTCCAGCCCGCACCTGGGGCACACTCCCTCCTCCAATAGTGTCCCCGGAACAGCAAGAACAAACTCCTCTGCAGCACGTACTGTCTGCCAGGCACAGCCTGGCTGCTTCATAACATTGCCCTGCTAACTCCTTACAGCAGCTCTGCGGGGAAACACCATCCTTATCACCTGGAGATGCTCTGGTCCAGGGCTCAGGACAGCTGTCTAAGGGGCTGAGAGGTCTCTGCACGTAAACACCTAATGTGGTAACCACAATCACTCGTGTAAACACAGGTCCCCGTGATCCTTACAACCTGGAAGTGGTAGTAGAGGCCTCCCCGGGAGAGTGACACAGAGGGAGCCCAGGGGGAGAGACAGAGGCTTTGGAGAGAGAGAGGAATGCAGAGAAGGCAGCATGCCGAGAGTCTGGAAGCACAAATCTGAACCTGGACTCCCGCTCACTGGCCATCAGATCCTGGCCAAGGAGCTGACACACGAGTGCCCAGCTCCTGCATCTGATCGGTGGTTGTGTGCCAGGTGGTTTGAGAAAGAGAAACACCAGAGCCATTGCAATACCACGGCCATGAGTGTATTAAAATATTAATTAAAAAAAAAGGTCGCTGAACTCATCTTTAAGTTATTAAGATCATTGCCCTAGGGCTGAAAGTGACAGACCACCGAGGACAGGACTTGAGGAGGCAGAAATGAGGATGAAATAAGCTCAGCCAGCTGGTGCCAAAAAGATGTCAATAGGTGCACTTAAGGATGTAACAAAAAATGAAGGGAGAAAGGATGTCCCCACCAGCACCCTCCACCTGCAACCCCGATGTCCTGGGGGACTGGTACAAGACGTGCTGTTTTCACAAGCTTGCCAGGTGGTCCCAACACGCTGGGTGAGTCCTGCTGGGTGACTCACCTCATTCAGGCTGGGTGAGTCCTGCTTTGGGACCACGACCAGGCTCACTGCAGAGCAGATGAGGGTTTTAACTTAAGAACACTAATCCCCAGACTGCCTTCTTAAAACAGAAGTCAGAAAAAGAAATCCCATTAAAATCTCAAATGCAGGGCTGCCCAGGTGGTTCAGAGGTAAAGAATCAGTCTATCAATGCAGGAGACTTGGTTTCAGTCCTGGATCCAGGAGGGTCCCACATGCCATGGAGCAACTGAGCCCGTCCACCACAACTGCTGAGCCTGTGCTCTATAGTCCAGGAGCCGCGACTCCTGAGCCCATGCACCTAGAGCCCGTGCTCCATAATTAGAGAGTGGCCCCTGCTGGTCACAGCCAAAGGAAGCTTGCCCAGCAACAAAGACTTGGCACAGCCAAAAATATATAAATAAATAAAATTTTTAAAGTAAGATAAAAAACTCAAATGTAGGTGAAGTGGCAGCAACTGCTGTTTACAGAATGACCTACTCAGACCCATGACTCTTCCTCTTCAGACATCTGCTTGAAGCCCCAGAGAGCCCTTCCTCCCCTCTGATCCCCTGGGCAACAGCACTCGTGTACGGGCCCAGTGACCACAGTCAGGAGACGCTCCATCTCCGGCACCCACCAGCTCTCAGTGTGAGAGTCTGGCCTCCCCCAGGAAGCCTCAGAGAGCCCAAGGGTATCAGAGAATGACTCTGTTCCTGACATCCACTTCCTATTGAAGAACAAGCTTGGACATTTTCACAGTCATGTTATTCTTTATCTCATACAGATTTGGTCTGGGATGGTGCAGAAATGGAAGGTCCTCAAAGCCTCCTTTCATGCAGTGCCCATAAATGCCTCCCAGAGTAAGGCTCCTGCTGGGGCGTGTCAGTGAGGAAAAAGGATGAGGCTGTGACATTGATCAGAAAAACCCTGCCATGTTGCCCCAGTGGGTAACCAGTCCTGCCTCCCAGGAGATGCTCTGGTATGAACCACGGGGAATGTAGTATTGCTGTTTTCCATCAAATGTGCATCTCAGACCTGCTTACAGAGCCAGTTGGAAAGATACAATTATATAATACAAGAGCAAAACTATTCCTGGAGAGGGGCTTAGAAACTGAATTTTAATGATGTTAGGAATAGGATCAAAGTGCAGTCCCCGGAGCGGCACACCAGCCCCCAAGAGCCTCAGGTCCAGGAAGGTCACCCAGCTGTGGCACCCGAGGTACAGGCAGTGCTGCTATCTGTGGAAGATGGAGTATGATTTCACCCAAACTGTTAATGCAATGAAAACATACTACCAAAAATAACCCATTTCTGAAAAGAGTTTGAAAAAGAATACATGTGTCTAAGTATATCTGAATCACTTTACTGTACACCTGAAACTAACACAACATTGCTAATCAATTGTGCTCCAATGCAAAATAGAAAGCTAAAGGCACTATCTCAAAAAAGCAAGTAACCTGCTTCATCCTGCCTGGTCTAAATACATGTGTGGTGTGTTTGGTGACAGATGTCCCAACAAATTGACCCACAGATTCAATGTAATTCAAATCAGAATCTCAGAGGGCTTCAAACGGGAGGAAAAGGGGGCTTGAAAGGAACAAGCTAATTCTAAAATGTATATGGAAATGCAAACAATTTCTTAAAAGAAGAACTCAGAGGCATTTTACGTCTAACTTCAAGGCTTACTATCAGCCACTCTGTAAGAAGACAGATATGGCAAATGAAAACAGGAATGAGTAAATTCAGAGAAATATCTGATAAATAATAATGAGATATTTGTATTTGTCCTTTTTGGTCAGCCTTACTGAGGTATGATTTAGGTACAATAACTATGTACCAGGTTTAAGTATACAAATAAATTAGTTCTGACAAACATATATGTCTTTTAACCAACATCACAACTATAGCATGGAATAGTTCCATGACCCCAAATAATACCTTCAAATCTTCTGCATCCAGACCTACCCCTGCCCATGCCTGGCCCCAGGAAACCACTGATCTGCTTCCCATAATTACAGTCCACTCATGTGTTCTTTTGTTCCAGTCAAAATTTTTAGATTTTCAAAGTACCTATAAATTCAAAAGTAAAATGCTAGTTATGCCATCCCCTGTAATATTAAACTCTTAAAGAATTTTAATTGAGTTTCTGAAGAAGAAAACAAGATGCTTAAATAAAATCCTTGAAATATTAACTTTATAATTAGAGAATATTTACAAGTTAAAATTTTTAGCATTTACAGCCAGTTATGGCTTACTTTAAGAAATAAATTTAGAAAGTCCTTTAAGATAAACCAGACGGATCAAGAAAGGTCAAAGAAATAAAGTTAACGATACATTGTATCACTGGCTAAATTTAATTTTGTATTTAAAACACACCATTTTAAATTAGCTGTTTCTTTAAAGAAGTTGTGCAGAAAGTAATCAGGGAAATAATTATTATGAAATAATGATAACAATGGCAACAAATATAATAAATATTTAAGTATTATTATTTCAGGATTTACTCTTGCCAAGTGCTCTATGTGTACCATTCCCAGATCACAGGGTCAGTGGGGTAAACCTCCATAATGATCCTCATTTAAAACAATGAAATGGCATTGAAACATGTATAATAACATGTAAGAATCGAAATACCAGTCTATGTCTGATGCAGGATATGACACGCTTGGGGCTGACGCGCGGGGATGACCCAGAGAGATGTTGTGGGGAGGGGGGTGGAGGGGGGTTCATGTTTGGGAACGCATGTACACCTGTGGTGGATTCATGTCAATCTATGCCAAAACCAATACAGAATTGTAAAGTAAAAATTAAAAATAAATAAATAAATTAAAAAAAAAATAAAAAAAAAAAATAAAAACAAAAAAAAAACAATGAAAGGAACCTAAGGCTTAGAGTTCTCAAATGAGATGCTCGAGATTAAATAGCTAAGAAGTACCACCCACTTTCAGCCAGATCAAAGAGAGTTCAGTCTGATTTCTTCCACCTGAGCTTCTCAGCAACCCTGCACTGCCTCTTTCCACAATTGCACTCAATGATGGATAAGACATTCATGTTTAAGACATAGAGCTACTCATAACAGTTTAATACAAGTATGAAAGCCTGCTAGGACCTAATAAAGATGCTCCAGAGGGAAATATCCCGATTAGGAATAAGTACACATCAAAACAACAGGAACGGTAAGAAATATAAAGTTGTGCATTGATGAGGAAATGCAGGTTAAAAAATAATGACAGATTAAAATGAATAACACCCCTTCTAGTTCAATCATCACATGAGGAACACGGCTTGAAGGTATTATTCCCACAAAAGAGACAGCGGGGCCTAGGAAGGAATCAAGGACAAAGGAAAATTCATTGGCAAAGGAAAATATGATCAATGGAAATGTGTCAGACAGAAATTTTAGCTGAAAAAAAATGGAAAGCAGGTTGATAGACTAATAAGACAAAAAATGTTAAACTATGCTTCCAAAGAACACACCAGCTATTCTTGTTCTGAAAGATGGGTCTCTCTATGTCATTTGTGGAGCAAAAGATGTGCTTCAGAGGTGCTACTCACCTTATCAGGGTGTTCAGCTGTATATAAAACAGAAAACTATATAGAAGATGACAGTCTTTACATTTGGTAGAAATGCAGCACATTCTCACAAGTTTCTTCATTTTAATATACACTCTTCTAATATGTGATCATTCTGTTTTCCTCCATAAAAATTCAATGGTTATAGCTCTTATAAAAGATATCTACTCCTCCCTACAACATCTACCCCTGGAGAAGGAAATGGCGACCCACTCCAGTACTCTTGCCTGGGAAATTCCATGGACAGAGGAGCCTGGTGGGCTACAGTCCAGGGGTCACAACTAACAACTAAACACAACGCAGCAACTAAACAGTAACAACACACTATTTACAGCCCTAACATAATCACTATATGAGCAAATTAGCTGAATAAATAACTATGCCTTATTAACGCTTGAAATAACATTTGTGTTTTAGCCTAATTAGGCAATGGCACCCCACTCCAGTACTCTTGCCTGGAAAATCCCATGGACAGAGGAGCCTGGAAGGCTGCAGTCTGTGGGGTTGCGAAGAGTCGGACATGACTGAGTGACTTCACTTTCACTTTTCACTTTCATGCATTGGAGAAGGAAATGGCACCCCACTCCAGTGTTCTTGCCTGAAGAATCCCAGGGACGAGGGAGCCTGGTGGGCTGCTGTCTATGGGGTCGCACAGAGTCGGACACGACTGAAGCGACTTAGTAGCAGTAGCAGTTGTTGTGTTTAATTACAAAATTTCTCTTTACATAACCAACATGTAGAAAATGATATAACAACAAATCCTGTATTCTTGAAGCAGACTGTGATTTGACACCATTTTGTGTAGTAGATATCTTGGTTTTATTCATTTCAAATAACTGAAATGTTGCACCTTTTGATTAGTAATGCCTTCACATTTCTTCTCCCCCAGCTCCTGACAATCACTACTCTCTTTTGTGCTTCTAGGTCTTTGACCTCATATAAGTGATAACACAAGGTATTTGTCCTTCTGTATCTGACTTATTTCATTTAGTGTAATACCCTCCAAATCCATCCATGTTGCCAAAACTGGCAGTGTTTCCTTCTTTTTAAGCTTGAATAATACTTCATTGTACGTACATACCACATTTTCTTCATCCGTATGTCTGTCAGTGGACAGACCGCTTCCATGTCTTGGCTACAGTGAGTGAAGGTGCAATGAACCTGGGGGTACAGATCCTTTTCAAGATTTTGATTTCAATTCCTTTGGATAAACACCCAAAAGTGAGATTGCTGGATCATAGAGAAGTTCTATTTTTAACTGTAAAATGAGAGCTTAGATCTTGTGTTCTGGAAGTTCCCATATCAGCTAAAAGTCTATGAGCTTGTTTCATAAATTAATAATAATCACAATCACCAGTTAGCATCAGTAAAATGCCAATTTGGGGTCAAGCAACAAACTCATTCCTCCAGGCAACATCTCAGTCCCCAGGAAAATTGTCTTCATTTCGGAGATCTGTGATTCATGCACAATCAATCATCATGGGGCGGGGGCTCCAGCTGAGTTGTCTATCTTCCTGCCCTCATGCTGACCTGACCGCAAGCTCTGATTTTATCCAACAGATAGCAGAATACTCAGTCATTCAAGCTGCGGGACAAAGCTTAAAATAATGGTTCGACTCTTACCAAATGTGGCATTTCAAAGCTTCTGTTTGAACTATAACATCAGTGATACAATAGGGAAGTTTTTATTACTTACAACTGTTCTAAGAACATCAGTCCTTTAAATGTTTGCTTTTCTCGTGTACAAAATTCATCCTTGTAGAGGCACCTGGAAAATGCATAAAATGTTATTAAACTATAAATTAGCATAGATACCACATGTCTAGATTGGTACTTTTTAATTATTTATTTTGGGCTATGTCAGGTCTCAGTTGCAGCATGCGAGCTTTGTCATTGCACGCAGGCTTAGTTGCCTCATGGCCTGTGGGATCTAGTTCCCCAACCAGGGATCTAACCCATGTCCCTCTCATTGGAAGATGAATTCCTAACCACTGGACCACCAGGGAAGTCCCCAATCAGGACGTTTTAAACTGCAGGGTGGGCCTAAGGAGCTTTGAGGTGTTAACAGATTCCCTAAAAATAGAGGGAAACTTTGATTTCATATCAATATATTTAATTGTCTGCATAGGAGAGCTCCAAGGCTCTCATCAGATCCCCAAAGGGATCCTGGACCAAAAATTAAGAATCACCACCTTAGCCTCTAAAACTTCAAATGGTTGTGGAGAAATTCTGACTAATGAAGTCACGTGCACTGACCTCATAGAAGGTAGCAACTTCTCTAAGAAAATGAAAGTTTGATGATAATTATTTTTTAAAATCCTTTCTATCACACTGAATATATTGAACTGTGAGTTATGTTGCAAATCTGGCAAATAATACCATAGGACTCAAGTAGACAGGGAAGAAAACATATTCACAGAACCACAAGACGAATTTTATATTTCAGTTCTCCTGTGGCTGCTGCTGAAAATCTGTAAGAAAGGAAACTGTTATAGATTTACAGACAGCGATGTAACTCATCTGAACCCAAAAGTGGATGGAGACAAATCATATCACCTGTGAGCACTTTCTCTGCCTTTTTTTCTTCAACTAGATGATGGCAATGTTATCTCCTCTCTAAATCTCTATGGGTTTTGTGAACGTTGTGAAAGTGAGTATCTTTTTATCAAGACATTGCAAGCAGAACGGGGCTGACTCCAAGTAAGCCCAGAGACTGAAGAGTCTGGCAAAGGCCAGTTAATGCTCAGTGAACAAGGGCAGATCAACGACCCAAGAAGGTAAATTTGCAGATGGAGCTGTGCTCAGCAGCAGGAGTTCCTGAGACAATGATGCAAAAGCTGAGCCAGAAGGAGGAAGAAGCTGTAATTCAGAGAAGAAGCTGAGCCCAGGAAACAGAGCTACACCAGGAACAGACTCACGAATCTGAGTGTGAAAGAAATTTCCTCTTTAAACACCATGGATGAGGCTCAGTGTATCTCCCACCTGCAAACCTATTTAACCGTTTCTGCCCAGTAGATATTTGTTTAATTGTTCAGTGCTCATAAGTGATGAGATCATTATCACTTTGTGGATTCCAGGTGTAATTAGAAAAGCACTGTTTCCGAGTCTTGTGAAAAGCTTTTTCTTGTTCTTGCCCAGAGAGTACAAAGCACTTGCACATGTAACTGACCCAGCCCCAAGCAATGCTGATCACTCATCTGATCCAAAACTGTGGTTGTTGTGCAGTCGCTCGGTCATGTCCGACTCCTCACAACCCCGTGGACTGCAGCCTGCCAGACTCCTCACTCCTCCACTGTCTCCCAGAGTTTGCTCAAAATTAGCTTCTCGCTAATAGCTGTCACTGTGCTAGGCTTCTCACTGAGTATCTCACTAGTAACAAGATGTCTTTATAAACCATTATTTACAAGTTTTAAAGTATTTTGTCTCATACTGTTTATTAATTTGTTTGCTTTACTGTTGGGGAGAAACTTCTTACACTCCAGGACCCCCAGGACTAGGATGAGACACAGGAAGTTCAGGAGCAGACTGCCCATAGCACCAGCCTAGAAGCTCGAAGGATCCTTAACGACCTTTAACACATGGAGACTGGTCATGATGATTAGGAGAACTAACAGAAGGGACTGATTCTAAATAGGAACCAAGGTTTTAGGACTGAGAGATGAAGAGTTGTAGAAGGCCATGTGTAATAGCCTAGGATATCCCAGATGAACACGACAGGCTGCAAAGCTCTTGAGCTGGGGTGTGATGTGAATTCTAGTGACTCAGGAAGATACTATGATCTTTGTACAATTTAAACATGAGCAAAAGCGTCAGGATAACATCTTCTCTTTGAAAGAATTACTTCAGTTGTTTTTTTTTTCAGCTTGTCACAAAAGACATTTCAAAAATAATTTTTATTTAATTAAATCACCCTAAAATACCCCAAAAAGAGTACTATAAACATTCTTGTTTTCCTGAAGTCTATCCTTTAAAATGAAAATTATCACCATGGTCGTGCTAACAAAAGAGCATATTCTTCAATAAACAGATGGAGAGTTACACACATTCAGCTTAAGCATTTTCCTTGAAAAAACAAATTGCACAGAACTTGGCACTGAGTGAACTCTCATTGTGCATTTGCTGAACTGTCAAACCCAGAGTCAACTACACACAGAAGGGGAGGCTTTTATAGGGTGATCAAATGGTCCAGAAACAACTTCTCAAAAATCCAGGGAGAAAAATAACAGGTGGCAGAAATAAATTGTGTTTGAACAGTCAAACAAGTTACCAAAAAGTCACCTTTCAGCAACTTGGAAATCTTCGGGAAATGCACTCTGACAAATGAGAAGTACAGATTGTTTTGGATAAAAACACTTAAAATTTCAAAGTTAAATGATTGTGCCACGTCTAAATGTATAGGGAAAGTCAGCTAATTGGATTGGCACACATGTTTCTGAATATCCTATAACAGCTACAAAAGGCAAAACTTCTAAAATCTCCTGCCAGCTTCAATGCCAGAGGGTTCATTTATAGCGTATTTTAAAATCTTTGTTCTGTGCTTTTTTGATGATGGATTAATATGACAGAAGTGTGCTGGTTAATGGAACAGGTGATTATTTTAGCCATTATACACAATTACCCAGACAGCCAAGGTCCAAAACCAAACAGCTCCTGACCTCTCACCCTTAAAGGTTCAGCCACAATTCTCCAAACAGAACCTAGAGCCACAGACACCTCACCTGTGGCACCAAGGCCACTTCTCATTATTTACAACTGCCCCGTGCTCTGGCCGTTGGGGCTGGCAGGAAGGACAGCCAACCTACGGTCTGCAGTAGAGCTGTATGAGGCCATACAGAGATAATGGCCCTCTTTATGCACTGTTCCCAGCTCCAGTCAATGACCCAGTAAACTGCACAGTCCTCCGTGTGTTCCACGAACTCCTATGCTGGCTGAAAGCCATGTGGCCAGTCCACATTGAGTTAACTCGGGATACTAACTTTGTCCTGAGAGAATTTGTCACATTTCTTTCTCTGAATAATCTCTTTAATGTTCAAAAATCATTACTATTCTTCCTTGAGTTCCCAAATCTACCACCATACCAACATTTCTAATTAAAGAATGACAATTCTGTTCCCATATTTTATTAAACACACATACCAATGCATGCAGAAGGATATGTATGTATGCACATGTATATGTCTATACACACATTTGCAGACATGTGTGTACATGCATATATGTACACATATGTGCATGTTGCTTATGCACATAATGTAAGTTGTGGCCTGCACGTGTGATGTGTGTATACATGTGGGATCTTGTACACATTGTATTCTCAGTCTCATCTGAAACACATGATGCAGGAAACAGTTTGACTATTTTCATAATTCTCCCCAGGATGGGGCCTAGGAGAGAAACTGGCTCCTTCCACACAAAGAAGGCCTTTCAGTCTTACTCCTGATTCTCCTTCCATACTGCAGCTGAGGAAGGAAAAGATGCTACATATCATCATTCATATTTCTTCAGTATATAAATGCGTTTGATGTCTGTTTCTGGGTATTCTTATACAGTTATCTGGATTTTGGTAAAAATAAAATGTGAAATTTCTAAAAATTGCACTGAAGTTTTTATTTCTTTAATATTGTAATTCAATATGAATGTGAATACTCCAAAGTATGAGATAAACTATCACGAAACAGAAACAGTCTCAGACACAGAGAACAGACTTGCCGTTGCTGAGGGGTGGGGTGGGGGGGGATGGAGTGGGAACTTGGGATTAGCAGACGCAAAATATTATATACAGAACAGATAAACAGATCAAAGGTCCTACTGTATAGCACAGGCAATTCTATTCAATATCCTGGGATAAACCATAATGGAAAAGAATGTGAAAGAGAGCGTACATACATGTATGACTGGATCACTTTGCTATACAGCAATCAACACAACATTGTAAGTCAATTATTCTCCAATTACAAATCATCATCATAATAAAGTATGACATTAAACATTTAATTTACAAGTTTTCCTGGAAATACTTTTATTGCCAACAAGAAACAAATCCATTAAAATGATTCACAGTTGAATGTGTTTTCCAATCCCAAGTACAAATCTCTTGTCAAGGTTTATTCAAACATTCTGCTTTCCATCAAAATACCTTTGTTACCATTTTAATGAATGGAATGCTTTCTGAGCAGTGTTCTGGTTAAGTGATTACGGATACTGTCATTTATATTATTTTTGCTTTATTTTTCATAAAGGAGACATATTCAAAATTTCTGAGAGATTCTACTGAAATTCAGGACATGAAACAATACCTAACACCCTTTCACCAGACATCAGCTCAAACTTGAGATGTGTATTTGTCTTTTATATTCCAGTGCTCCGTTGTGTCCAACTCTTTATGACCCCATGGACTGTAGCTCACCCCGCTCCTCTGTCGATGGGATTCTTCAAGGAAGAATACTGAGGTGGGTTGCCATTTCCTCCACCAGGGGATCTTCCCAACCCAGGGATCAAACCCACATTTCCTGTGTCTCCTGCATTACAGGCAGATTCTTTACCTGATGAGCCATCAGGGAAGCCCTCTATATCTTCATATTGCCTGTAGAGCCTGATTCCTACCAGCCCAGGAGCATCAGCTGAGCCAGAAGTGACTCTGAAGACACATGACCTGGACACCTGCATGCCCTCAGGACAGCTCAGGGCCTCCAGTCCTCTGACTGTGTTGGGGGCTGACCTCTACAAGTGAGTCCTGGGCACCCAGCCCAGAAGCAGCCACACATCTGTCTCAGAGGAGGAGAAAAGGCCTAGTGTGGTCAGGTGTCTTCCCCCAACTTGGCCACAACAGGAGTATTTATTACCAAACTTATTTTGGTAATACTGGCTTTGAATTCTGCATTTTCACATTACTACTACTAACAGTATTGTTTTCAGTCTACTGAATAGAAATAACATTTTTTAAAAACCATCAGGCACTAAAAAATAAAAAGATGATTACCAGCATTGAAAATTTAAAAAAAGAGAGAAGAAGGTGATTAGAAGCCTATTTCATGTCACCATGTCATTCTAATACACTATGCCCTTTTCTCAAAACAGATCCAGTATTGTTAAAATAAAATCCAACCCAGGAATGTGACATAGTCAAGAGGGTCCCCAGCCTGAAAGTCCTTTTGAACATGAATCTGAATGAGTCAAGACAGAACAATTATTTATCTTGTAAGATGACCAGTGCCCACCATTGCTGTGTGTCTGTTTCATTAACACAACTTTTTTTTTCAGCCACATTGGGATTTTAAGTTTCCCAACCTGGGATGGAACCAGGGCTTCAGCAGTGATAGCACACAGTCCTAACCACTAGACCACCAGAATTCTCTAATATCTTTTAAAATAACCAAAATTTTAAATGTTGAGTAGTAAATAATTACCATGAACTCCAATTAATTTAAAACATAAAAATAATTCTTACAAAAGTTACTTACTACGTTCAAGACATATTCTGAAGTCCTAGAAGATACAAAGATAATAAAGTATAGAGAAATCTGAACAATAACTGAAGATACCCAAGAAGGTGTGACACAGTAGAAAGGATATGTAGTTTGGAACCAGAGTGACAAGGTCCTACATATAACCCTCACCCTCACTAAGTCATTCAGTATTTTTGTTTCCAGTGAGGCCACCTGCTTCATCAGGAAACTTTGTTAGAATCCTTAAGATACTAAGGCCTTCCCTGGTGGCTCAGATAGCAAAGAATCTGCCTGTAGTGCAGGAGATCCAGTTCAATCCCTGAGTGGGGAAGATCCCCTGGAGAAGGGAATGGCTACCCACTCCAGTATTCTTGCCAGGAGAATCCCATGGACAGAGGAGCCTGGTGGGCTACCATTCATGGGGTTGCAAAGAGTCAGACACAACTGAGAGACTAATACTACCATTATTTAAGATGCTAAAGACTAGAACAAGAGAAGACTCATCTACAGGGGGAGAAAAGTGACATCGGATTTTAAAATATTACTCCTATAAATTATGAAACACCATTGTGACTTCTAAACACCATCACCATCAAATATTTACAAAGACAAATATTAGTAAACAGATGAATCTTCAAGCTAATCCCAAGTAAGTCAAATCATGCTGACTCATCTGTCATTCCACAACCATCTATGTAGATTCCTGAAGATTCATCTCAACTGAAAACAAGTATAAAATATTAAATATATAATGATTTCTTTCTGACAGAGAAAAATCAATTTTTCTTGAAAAACATTAGGGCCCGAGTTATGGTCTGGAGGGAGAGCAGGAAGATGAGGGAAAAATTTTGATAAGACTATAGCAGCACATGATCAGGGTTACTTAGAGGTAAAACCAAATTGAGAAGTCAGAGAGAAGAAAGTACTAAGTTACAGTCACGATGGTAAAAGAGAAGAAAAAAAGAAAACCCACCATTGACATGGTTTTATGGCTCAAGTCCAATGATTGGCTGTCTTTAAAATATTTATTTAGATTGATTTTTTTGTACACTTGGGGAAGCACTATTGTTTGGAATTCTATCACTCTCTTCTTAAAAAACTAGGCATACCAAAGAGACTATCCAAGATTTAAAGGTTTTCTTTTTTTAAACACACCAATCTTTGAGCCTTCCTCAAGTAATGAGAAAATTAGGATTTCACTGTTTCGTGCCCCAATTCAGGTCTTCTACAGCCAAATGTCTGTCATAAAGCAACACCTCTGGAGACCCAACAAAATATGCATTATTAAAACTCAGATTTTATCTTGTATGTTAAAAATGGGGTATTTGTGCTCACTTCAGCAGCACATATACTAAAATTGGAATGATATGGAGAAGATTAGCGTGGCCCCTATACAAGAATGACACACAAATTCGTGAAGTGTTCCATATTTTTAGCCAATGGGAATTTGCTGTCTGACTCAGGAAACTCAAACAGGGACTCTGTATCAACCTAGAGCGGTGGGATGGGGAGGGAGACGGGAGGGAAGTTTAAAAGGGAGGGGATATATGTATACCTATGGTTGATTCATGTTGAAAAAAATAAAATGGGGTACTTGCCACCATCGAATGACCTGAATTAATGAGACAATAAAGAAGATGGATTTGTCAAAGATAATAAACAAAACTAATGTACACATGTTACTTACTGAGCACCAGCCACTGTTCAGTTAGCCACCTACCTACCTATCTACCTACCCACCTATATCTATCATCTACCAGTCTTTCTGAACCAACACACCAACTTCTTATCCTCTCTGATATTTGGACATAAAGCCACATTTCTGCTGTAATAAACAAACCATTCCCCACCCCATCCATTTTTCTGAAACCTCATGTAATAACAAGGGTGCTCGAATGTGGCAGCTGAGATTCTCAGGCTGGCAGACCTGCAGTCCTTCATTTGTTCACGTGCATCTTCCATACACATACTGCTTCATGGAGGAGAACTTTCCCGGGTAGACACATGCTCTGTTCAGAACCTCCAAACACACTTTCAAACTTGCTCTTCTTGGTTTTTGCTTAAAAGCAAGTGTCAAAGGTGGATCCTGTTATACTGACAAACGTTCAGAATAGCAGATCCTGTAAAACGTAAATATAACTGCTTTCAAAAGCCCATCAAGTTGTCATTGTGAAACAAACAGTCAATTTGTATTTTAACAAATAGTCAATTTTAACAGTCACATCAGCGAACCTAGTAAAATGTAAATATACAAGGCAATCAATCTGCCATCATGAACCAAAAAGACTACTTTTGTTATCAAAGTTTTAAAGGGTGAACAACCCTGGAAAGAATTCAAGCTGTCATCATCTAGGCTATGTCCACACGGACAGTCTTACACTTTCTGTTCACACTGTTCTGCCATCACGAAGTTGTTCTGCCACACTTATACTGAACATGTATATTCCTACAATAGAGATTAACAGGTTTACAAGAGCACATTTAATTATATCATTAACATCAAGAAAACATATATATATATATATATATACACACACAATTTCCAATTACATAAAGGATCTCAGAATGCCATCTGAATTGTTTATACTTAGATTTTGTGTGTCTTTGCATGTGTGTTTGTGTGTATGTTGTTTAACTGCCCACTAACTTTTGAACTCCTTGAGGACAGAAAAGGATTATTCTCTGTACTTCCTCAACTCCATAAATTCCTCAATTCCATCAAAACTTATCACCTGTTAATCTTATCAACACCGAACCACCCCTGCCTGTGTGTGTCACTCATATTCTATCTATGCAGCACAGTTTAAATGAGATGAACCAGATTTGTAATTTTTCTCTATATATTCATTCGGCTCTCTTGTTTCTCCTCTGTAACTGGTCTACACCTGGAATGAGCCAAACCATGTTTAAGGCCAATTCAGTTCAGTTCAGTCACTCTGCTGCTGCTAAGTCGCTTCAGTCATGTCCAACTCTGTGTGACCCCATAGACGGCAGCCCACCAGGCTCCCTCGTCCCTGGGACTCTCCAGGCAAGAACACTGGAGTGGGTTGCCAATTCCTTCTCCAATGCATGAAAGCGAAAAGTGAAAGTGAAGTCGCTCAGTCATGTCTGACTCTAGCGACCCCATGGACTGCAGCCCACCAGGCTCCTCCGTCCATGGGATTTTCCAGGCAAGAGTACTGGAGTGGGGTGCCATTGCCTTCGCCTTTATACATTTATGTATAAATGTGTACAATATTTTTATGACTATAATAAACCTATCAGTTCAGTTCAGTCTCTCAGTCGTGTCCAACTCTTTGCTACCCCATGAACTGCAACATGCCAAGCTTCCCTGTCCATCACCAACCCCCAGAGCTTGCTCAAACTCATGTCCATCGAGTCAGTGATGCAATTCAACCATCTCATCCTCTGTCATCCCCTTCTCCTCCTGCCTTCAACCTTTGCCAGCATTAGGGTCTTTTCAAATGAGTCAGTTCTTCTCATCAGAAGGCCAAAGTATTGCAGCGTCAGTTTCAGCATCAGTATTTCCAATGAATATTCAGGACTGATTTCCTTCAGGATGGACTGGTTGGATCTCCTTACAGTCCAAGGGACTCTCAAGAGTCTTCTCCAACACCACAGTTCAAAAGCATCAATCCTTTGGCTCTCAGCTCTCACATCCACACATGACCACTGGAAAAACCATAGCTTTGATTAGACAGACCTTTGTTGGCAAAGTAATGTCTCTGCTTTTTAATATGCTATGTAGGATGGTCATAGTTTTTCTTCCAAGGAGCAAGCATCTTTTAATTTCATGGCTGCAGTCACCATCTGCAGTGGTTTTGGAGCCAAAGAAAATAAAGTATGTCACCGTTTCCATCGTTTCCTCTCTATTTGCCATGAAGTGATAGGACTGGATGCCATGATTTTAGTTTTTTGAATGTTGAGTTTTAAGCCAACTGTTTCACTCTTCTCTTTCATCAAAAGACTCTCGAGTTCTTCTTTGGTTCCTGAGGCCAACTATTCACAGGCTAATTGTCAGCTCATGCTGCAGTTCTTTGCTGGGGAAAACTTCTGACCCTGAAGAGTAGATTCTTCATAAATTTGTAATAATTAAGGGCATCCTTAATCTCATCTGCTAACCTTACTAGAATTTCCCAGTTTATTATTTTTCTGAGAAGCTTTGTCATGAGCTTTATTATCTGCTGTATCTAGAGCTTCTAACTGGCCCTGTTGCCCTTAAAGTTTTTCTAGCAATGCTTACCTATATTTTCCTCTGAGTGGACTTGATAATCAACTTATCTCATTCCAGAAAAAAAAAAAAAAAACTGATGGTACTTTTATTGTACTCTAATAAATGCATAAGCTACCTTTTAAAAAAGACCTTTATGATGTTGAATCCTGTCTACAGCCACACTACCCTGAACATGCCAATTTCGTCTTTATGATGTTAAGTCTTCCTATTCAAGAACACATATTTATTTAATAGATATATTTGATTTAACAATCATAACCAGTATATTTTCATTTAAAAAAGTAACCATGAATCATATCTATAATTGTAAGCTAACTGTACATGCAGGGATTTTTACATTCTAAATTTCTTCATGAATTTGCTTATAAAGATTCTGGATAAATTTAAATATTAGTGGGTAACCAAATGGATAACAAGTTAAATGGATACATTTCAGAACAGAGCCTCCAAAAATGAAATTAAGATATTTGAAAAAATTAATAGATGAGTTTTAATAAGAAATCAGCTGTTCCTAATTATTTGTACATGATCATCCAATTTAGTGATAATTTTTAAAAATCTCCAGTTATCTCCATCACCAATTATATTCATGGTCAAGGAAAATACACTGAATTCTTTACCAGGGAAGCCCTATAAATAAATAAGGCATCACTATGTTTGACTCAGTATTTCTAGAACATTATACCAATTTTTTTTTTTTTTACTATTACTTCTCTTTGTTAATGGAGTAGGAAATGGCAACCCAATCCAATATTCTTGCCTGGAAAATTCCATGGACAGAGGAGCCTGGCGGGCTACAGTCCATGGGGTTACAAGAGTCAGACACAACTGAATGACTTTGACTTCACTCTCTTTGTTAAATACCAATTTTTTTGCTATTTCTTCAGAATTTTTAAATTCTAGCCATTGTATTATGTGTGTTTTTCTCTGTAATAGTGATTTTTTAATATTCTCCTCATAAAGAACTCAAATGCTTCCATCACAAATAACTGACAGGAGACTAGAAAACACAGAAAAATAGTTGTAAGATATACACGATCTGTGAATGTAAAGGCTCGTTTCTATTTCTTCTTCACCCGATGAAAAGGTTCTTCATCATGAACCCAAATTGTTTTGTTTCCTGGAAGCAGGGTCACCCTCCAGCATCAGCTTTCAGAAGCCAGTGGGGCTCCCAGTCCCGACTTCCCCCCTCAACCTGCCCATTCTGGGAAGCCATTTTCTTCATCATCTCATGCTGGACAAGAACTGCCTCTGTGCTTCTGGGTTAGGAATTTGATGTAAATGCTTTTGGCATTTGTTCTCATTATTTTGATCAGTAATTCAAGCTTCATTTGGTAAAGACTATAGTTTTATCAGTTTGATCAAACCTGATAAAATTGTGGATTTGATGAGAGTAATTTCCTTGCTCATTTTCATTATTTTGATCAGTAGTAAAAAAAATCTAAACAATTTGCAATGTCCAGTTAGCTTGTTTTTATTGTTTTGATCAGTCATTAAACCTGAAAAATGTGTCATGAACTCTGCAGATTTTATATGGGTCATGAATGGCAGAAGCCTGCTCTTTCATTATTATCAGCTTTTAAAAATTTAAGCAGACTGCTTCTAAAACACTACCTTTCTACTATTTTCCCTTTTTCTGAGCTCTATTTTTATGTCTTCTTTTCCAACTCTATCTTGTCATGTACTGTTTCTCAATGGTCTAAAAACTTTTTTAAACATGATTGTATCCAAAGACTATTTGAATATATACTCATAAAAATCCAAGTTAAATATACAAAACTGAACACATTATTTTTCATACATATTTTGATAATAATTTTTTAAAAAATAATCTAAACTGAGCAAGATGACATAGTAGGAGATACCAGCCTTCATTGCCTGCAACAATTAGCTATTCACAAATGAAAATAGCTTTAGGAGGGCTGAAGAGTCCAACTAAGAAGCTCCAGCAACACGGTGGAGAAAAAAAGGAGAAAAACTGCACAGAAAGGACGGATGGGGAGACCAGCTCAGCAACTACACCAGAGGCAGCAAGTATCAAAGAAGAAGGTGGTCCAGCAACACCAGCCACATGGCGGGCACCACTGTGGTCCCGTGGCCTTGTTTATGGGGCCCGGGCAGCCTTTGCCACTGGGGACCCCAACAGTGCCTCTGTCGAACTGCCCACAACCACAGCTGCCAGCACTCCATCCCAGGATACCCCCAGCCCCAGAGCCTGCTTGGCTACTCTGTGCTCCCCAGCAGACAACAGCTCTGCTCCCTCATCTCAGGCTCTCGACCCAGCACTGCTGCAGGCCAGCCAGCACCCTGGGCACAGGAGCTGCAGCTGACCCACAGGGGCCCGCTCTCTAGACCTGAGGCCCACGGCCACTGCACAGGCACCCACACACCCACACCTGTGACATCACCACCATGAAGGCGACCACAGGCTGGGCCAGTTACCAGAAAACCCTCGCAGTTACGACACCGCCCATGGAAGGAAAAACATTAGGTGGTCCTAGCAGACTCTGCCTTGGTAGCTCAGGCAGTAAAGAATCTGCCTGCAATGCAGGAGACCAGAGTTCAATCCTTGGGTCAGGAAGATCTCCTGGAAAAGGAAATGGCAACCCACTCCAGTACTCTTGCCTGGAGAATTCCATGGACAGAGGAGCCTGGCGAGCTACAGTCCATGGGGTCCCAAAGAGTCGGACACGACTGAGTGACTAACACTTTCACTTTCTTCCGAAGTAGACTCTGCATCTGTGCAGAGGCAGCATTGCTCCTCTAGGAGCCCTGCAGTCTTCATCAACACCGCCCCCACCCGATGGCACTGCATACAGCCTCCACACAGAGCAGCCCCCAGTCAGAACCACCATCCCCACCCAACCAGGGCCTCTCACTCACGCACAGCCACAGTCTTCCTGCACCAAAATCAGTCTGTCCAGAATGAGAGGTGACTGCTCCCCAACGCACACAGACATCAGAGCGAGGCCACAAGAAACACAAACCCTGCACAAACCTTGCTGAATCCAGCCCCTCCCAATCCCCACTGGGTGCTGCCCCTGGGGATTCTTTTAGTCCAGAGCTCCAACTTCTCTCTTAGCTCTGGACTAATTCCCTGGAGAAAAAGGAAAAAGTTCAAATTTCTTTACAATTAGTTTGGAATTCAAGATACCCCTGCTGCTCTACATATCTGACAAACAAATATGTAAGCTCATATGTTATTAAAATTAAAAAGTCCATCAAAACTGACTCCTTGTCAGGACTAATTAGGAAATCTCTCATCCTTAACAAGTATAAGGGAATTAATTTTTAAATTAGATTCCTTAACTCCACATTCCAGCTGCTGGTTTAGTTTAACAAGATTATGGACCTGTGGGAGGGAACGAGACAGTTAATGAAGTTACTATAGCTCATAAAGTTAGGATGGCTTACTGAGCTACTAAAAAAGAAAACACTATTGTGGAAGTTCAATAAACAGCATTTTGTACTAAATATACATGCTGTTTAACAGACACTTCAGAGTACAGAAATAACATTTTAAAATCTGTCACAGGATGTGAGACAAACATATACACTGACATAGACTCAAATGTCTATTGCAAGGAGATCAAACCAGTCTTAAAGGAAATCAGCCCTGAATATTCAATGGAAGGACTGATGGACAGGGAAGCCTGGCGCGCTGCAGTGCATGGGGTTGCAAATAGTCGGACAGGACGGAACGACTGAACTGAACTGAGACTCAAGTGAGAGTCACCTTACAGGATGTGTGTGTGTGCTTACCTATGTCTGACTCTTTGTGACCCCATGACTGTAACCTGCTAGGCTCCTCTGTCCATGGGATTCTCTAGGCAAGAATACTGGAGTGGGTTGCCATTCCCTTCCCCAGAGGATCTCCCCACTGTGTGAGCCACCAGGGAAGCCCAAGAAGAAGCTAAAATCAACCCCAACTTTCTCATTTCTCCAAATGAGAAAATGAAAGCCAAGGGGAAAACTGTATAACAGCCATACTGAGATAGAATTTGCATACCAAAAAACTCACCCACTTAAAGTGTGCAATTCGGTGTTTTTAGCGTGTTGGCAGAGCTGTGCAGCGATCACCAGTATCTACTTTTAGAATATTTTCATCACCCCAAAAAAACCAAAACACATCATCATGCCCACATTTATCCATCTCATCACACATCCTCATGAGCAGAAATCCTCCCATGGACTCACCCACTCCACAGCCCCTACATCACTGTCTCTACAAGGTGTCTATCCTGAGAGCTTGTTGGAGGTTCTAGCAGGGAGGCACAACTGCTTGCCTGCCCTTGACCGAGGACCGGTCCTCCTCTACTGGGGATGGTTGTCCTCTTCAACTGAGCGTGCAGCTTTGGGAGGGATACACAGGGAGAGGTAAGAAAGGAAAGGGGACACCCACCTAGCCAGCCAGATCAGCCAAATCAACCCTGGTGATCAATGAGGTGACAGATGTCAAAACCAGATCGCCCTCATGATGTGTCTATTCCAGATGCTCATACAAATAAAACCATACAATATAAGTTGGTTTGTGTCTGGCTCCTTTCACCAAGCAAAGCATTCTCAACACTGTAGCATGAATCAGTACTGCTGTTTTACTGCTGAAGGATATTCCAGGGAATGGACAGACCACATTGTCTCTATCCACTTATCGGTCGATGGGCATTCGGATCACGTCCTGACGAATGCTACTACTAAGCAGCCGATTCATTGGGAAAGAATCTGATGCTGGGAAAGACTGAGGGCAGGAGAAAAAGGGGGGTGGCAGAGGATGAGATGGTTACATAGCATCACCAACTCAGTGGACATGAATCTGAGCAATCTCCAGGAGATAGTGGAGGACAGAGGAGCCTGGCGTGCTGCAGTCCATGGGGTCACAGAGTCAGAGACGACTTAGCGACTGAACAAGGAAACACTACTATAAACATCCCTGTACAGCTGTTTGTGTGGAAACATATCTTTGTTTATCTTGGTTATCTGCCTAGGATTAGGGTTACTGGGTCATATGGTAATTCTACATTTAAGGCTTTGAGGAATTGTCAAGAAGTTCGCCAAAGTGGTTCATTTCACAATTCCATCAGCAGGGTTCCTCCACGTCCTTGCTGACACCTGTTTTTATCTTTTCATTTTCACCATTCTCAAGGGTTAAAGTTGTAGCTCAGTCTGGCTTTGACTTGCATCTCCTTAGTGACTGATGACATTGAGCATCTTCTGATGGGCTTTCTTGGCCATTTGTGTATTTTCTTTCAACAAACAGCTCTTCAAATACTTTCCTCAGTTTTCACTGTGTTACCCGTTTTGTTGTCGTTGTTGCCGAGGTGGAAGGGCTCCTTGTTCTATTTACAAGAGACTCTTGTCAGATATATGATCTGAAATTTTTCTCCCATTCTTTGTCTTATTTTTTAATGGCGTCCTTGTTGCTAATTTTGGTAAAGAACTATTTATCTACTTTTTTCTTTTGTCACTGTGCTTTTGGTACTATATCCAGGAATCTATTGCTGAACCCAAGACTGAGAAGGGATGTGGTGGAGGATGGGACCCTGAGGGTAGACCAGACTCCCCTGGGTCAGATCCAGCCAGCCCCCTTTTCCAGCCTCCATTCTGCACAGGGGTTCCTCTTGGAGGTTCCGTATAGCAGATCACTTTGCTATAATTTGGTTGGTCCAACTCTTTGCAACTCCATGAATTGCGGTCCCTCAGGCTCCTCTGTCCATGGAATTCTCCAGGTAATAATACTGGAGTGGGTTGCCATTCCTTTCTCCAGGGGATCCTCCCAAGCAGACATTTTACCATCTGAACTACCAGGGAAGCTTCCCTGATAGCTCAATTGGTAAAGAATCTGCCTGAGATTCTTTACGCGTTAGGGTCTGGCCTGGAGAATTCCGTGGACTGTAGAGTCCATGGGGTCACAAAGAGTCGGACATGACTGAGCCACTTTCACTTTCACTTGCTATAGTTTGACCAGACTGGTCACCTTTGCTTGTTTGTTATTTGTTGTTTAGTCTCTAAGTCTGTCTGACTCTGTGACCCCATGGATGCCCACCACGTTTCTGTGTCCATGGGATTCCCCAGGCAAGAATACTGGAGTGGATTTTCATTTCCTTCTCCATGGGATCTTCCCAATTCAGGGATCAAACCCTCATCTCCTTCACTGGCAGCCAGGTTCTTTACCACTGAGCCAACAGGGAAGCCCATGCATTTATTTACCATGTTATCAAATTCAACATTCTGCTAAGAAACAGGGCATCTTGAGTCTTCCACATTGAAAAGTCCTTTCACTAAGTGTACACAATTTACACCATTTCCAGCAGTGGTCCATTTTTTATTACCAGTTATTCAAGGCTGCTCTACTGAACTGAATCTTTATGTGCAACATGAAAAGTGGCTTGCAGTCCTCTACAGCAGCCCTTGCCTTTTCTAGGAAACACTCTCCCCAAAAGAATCCTGCTCCCGGGAGTCATGTTTAAGAAAATCTTAGGAAACATGTAAATTGATATAAGAAGAGATGGCTACTATGCAGAATATGATTTTAAAAGAGCATCAAATACTGATTGCAGTGTAATTTCAATGCAGTGCCTTGATATGAGTGTCTTATTTAGTCCATTGACATATAATCTATAGGAAAGCTATTTAATATCTCTGCAATTTTAATGGTTGAATGGTGACTGAAACAACAGGATTCTTTCACTTCATAATATTCAGAACTTTAAGCGAATTTTCAAAGTGAAGTCTATGTTTTACATTTGGTTCCATTAATTCATGGCAAATAGATGGGGAAAAAATGGAAATAGTGACAGATTTTATTTTCTTGGGCTCCAAAAATCACTGCAGATGATGCCCGCAGCCATGAAATTAAGATACTTGCCTCTTGGAAGGAATGCTATGACCAACCTAGTGAAAGTGAAAGTTGCTCAGTCATGTCCAACTCTTTGTAGCCACATGGACTACAGTCCATGGAATTCTCCAGGCCAGAATACTGGAGTGGGTAGCCTTTTCCTTCTCCAGAGGATCTTCCCAACCCAGGGATTGACCCCAAGTCTCTCGTACTACAGGCAGATTATTTACCAGCTGAGCCACAAGGGAAGCCCAAGAACACTGAAGTGGGTAGCCTATCCCTTCTTCAGTGGATCTTCCTGACCCAGGAATCAAACCAGGGTCTCCCACATTGCAGGCAGATTCTTTACCAACTGAGCTATCAGGGAAGCCCTATGACCAACCTAGACAGCATATTAAAAAGCAGAGACGTCACTTTGCCAACAAAGATCTGTACAGTCAAAGCTATGGTTTATCCAGTAGTCATGCATGGATGTGAGAGTTGGACAATAAAGCATGCTGAGTGCCAAAGAACTGATGCTTTTGAATTATGGTGCTGGAGAAGATTTTTGAGAGTCCCATGAACAACAAGGAGATCAAAGCAGTCAATCCTAAAGGTAATCAACCCTGAATATTCATTGGAAGGACTGATGCTGAAGCTGAAGCTCCAACACTTTGGCCACTTGATAGAAAGAGCCAACTCATTGGAAAAGATCCTGATGTTGGGAAAGATTGAAGGTAGGAGAAGAGGGCAGCAGAAGATGAGATGGTTAGTTAGCATCACCGACTCAATGGACATGAGTTTGAGCAAACTCCAGGAGACAGTGAAGGGCCAGGAAGCCTAACATGCTGCAGTCCATGGATTCACAAAGGATCGGAGAAGCTGAACAACAATTTATTTTGGAAGAATATCAGAATTCTCCTCCCCTCTCAACAATAATATTGTCAAACCTCAAAAGATTAAAATCAATGTAACTTCCAATGGCAGTAACTAGCTAGTTAATAAAAATGCTTTATTAACCATCATTTTTTAAAGGCTATTCCTTATTGTTTTCCAGAGAAATGTCATCAATGTTACTGTTTCTAAATTATCTATGGTGGGAAGATGAAAGTATTAACAACTTTAGATTGCTGTTGATATTTAAATGATTAAAAGAATCATATATCTCCTGAATATAAGTTCACAAAAGAGATTTAAAAGAATGAGTTAAAAGTACGTCAATAGAGTAGATACAAAAGAACAGACACTGGTTATTTCTTAAAAAAACTATAATTTGAAAATGTATATACCTAATTCCTCCATATTATTTTATGAAATTCATATAAATGATCAAAAAATGTGTCTATTATTGTAAGACATTTTCACACTTTAGAGTAAGATATGCAGGTTACTTTCAGTCATTGTGAAATTATATTCTGCATACAATTTACCCAAGGAAGGGCTTCTGAAATTTAAGGTTTCACAGTGATTCATTTTGTTCCAAAATTAAATATGTACATAAGAATAATATAGCTTTTATAGGGCTTGTTCTCCCATAAACTATGTTGAACATGTATATTTATACAGTAGTTATTTACATAGGTAGCTGACTTACTAATTAGTACTCTCCATCCACAAAGCACATTGATGCAAATTTACAGGCTGATATGATTGCAAACCTCAGCAGAACAAAGGAAGAGAAATTTTGTATCCTCAATAGAGAAAAAGCTACATGGACAAAAGGGTAGAAAATCAGTGGTTCTAATATTTATTACCTTTATCATGAAATTAATCCATCAGGAAAAATACCAATAGCAACTTAATACACTGCTCCACTCATGGTCATTCAAAAGTATGGGGGGGACAGCCCCTCTTCTATCTGCCAAGAGGGTGCAGAGTGACCCCCCACCCCGAGGTGTGATCCTCCCATTCCACCATCAGCAAGAGACCCCTCCCCAACCACGTCTCCTCTTAGTCATCTCATACCTGCCAGTCATCTCCAACCTGCTACCCTGAATCCCCTCCTTGGGCTGTAAACCCCCTTGTGTTCAGAGTAGACCCCTGTCTGCATCCCCCATCACAGACGCCTTCAGACAGAGGCAGGCACAGTCAGCCCACCACACCAGGCTGTCCTCACCTGTCAGTGGCTACATTCTTCACAGCAGGCTCTTGAGTTGTGACTCAGACCTTCAACATTTTCACGTTCAAGGCAAAGCGAGGTAAATAAGATGCACGAACTTCCCTTTTCCTACGTGCAGTCTCGCAGCCACCTGCCCACGTGTACACATGACAGCCTATAACCTCTGTCATCACTGCTCCCTCTTGTGGCAGGAAGACGCGATTCCCCCCTTTTACCCATGAGGGGGACAGAGTACCCCTCCGAGCACCCCCTCCACATCCCTGTGGTAGGAACCTCATCGTCATCAAGCAGAGGATGGTGTGAGCACCAGGACACTGACAGCCTGCAAGGGTTCCAGAAGCAGTGATCCCCAGGAAACTTGGCGGCCAGAGTCACAGGGCTCCCTCCCACCTGGTGCCAGGTGAGAGCTCCCCCACCCTCAGCAGAACAGGAGGTCAAGGTAGCTCCCAGCCTCACCTTCAGTTCTCAGATTTCTAGTAAGAGCCCTTTTACCCACAATTTAGTCAGTGCAGAGCACACAGGCTGCATAAAGTGAGCTGGAGTCGGGGGGTGGGAGGTAGTGAGAGTGTCCTCTGGGGTGTGACAGGAAGCAAGAGAGGCACAGAGATGCGGGCGGAAACAGAGTCCAGATCTGAGCAACACTCACAGACCCGGACCTGAACCGCTTCTCCGCAGTAGCCATGAGCCACACCATCAGAGGCGAGGCCCCGGGATGACTTCACTCAAGTGACCACCTCAGGCTGGGGTGGGATCCGGGCAGGTGTCCACCATCCTGGCAGGCTCTGCTCCTCGCCCTGACCCTCTGCTCCCGGAGAGGCTCAGACAGGTCACCCTCGTGTCCTCATCGTCTTCCTCCTCCATGTCCTCCTCTACACACACCTGTAAGAAGCACAGAGTTTACCCACTGCCTGGTTCCCATGGACCAAGCACCCTCGAGGCACTTCTTGCTCCTTATTTGTTCCAGACCCACGACTCTCCAAGTCAGGTATTGTTGTCACCGTGGAGGAAGGAACAGGCTCTGTGGGACTGAGCATCTCGCCCTGAATCCCAGGGAGGACCAGAAAGACCCAGCTTCACACCCAGGTCGCTGAATTCAGCTCCTCCTGTGTGCAGCCCTCACGCCTTCACTTGCAAACGACCGACCAGGACGGTTCTTAAAATAGCCCTTACTTCTTCTTCTTGGCGTCCCAATTCCTGCCAGAAGCTATATTTTATTTATGATTCAGTTTCTGCAAGTATTCTTTTCCAAAAGTATGCTCTTTTACTTTCTAAAAAACACTCAGAGATTTGCTATTTATGGTCCTGAGACTTGACAAGCCAGGAAGAGCATCCACTTTGTGGGAAGTGGCCCTAGGCTTAAGAATCTGTCTTGTGAGTTTTTCTAGTAAGACAATTCCATATTCAGGAGCATACAAAATTAACAAAATACTTAATAAAAATTACGATGAAAACATATGGGCCGAATAGATATGTTTTATGTGTAACAGCCAACCACCAGTGTCAACTTTCATTACCGAGCTAAAAATCCTCATTTCATGATTCCCCACATCCCACGCGGAAGTAGGATGTGGTGTGCTCTCTCAGCCCACAGGGGCCCCTGGGTGCTGAACTGGGTGCCCACAGGCCCCGCCCCTGCGCTCCTGGCCTGGTGGCGAGGGGTGCGGGGCCGGGTGCGGGGGGGGGGGGTGTTTGGGGGAACCGGGAGCATCGCCCACTGGAGAGTGTGGGGCGAGGCCCAGCCAAGGGGCAGTAAGCGGCGTGGACGCGAGCCCCGCGCGAGATTACGTGAGTTATTTCCAAATGCAACAGACCCCGTTCATTCAATTCAGAGTAGGAAAGATGGGAGTGGGGTGGGGTGGCTGTGAGAATGATAAAGGGACTAAACTGGGAATCTGTGCAGGAAAGTTACCAAAGGAATGAAGATGACAGTTCTCCGTGGACATTTCTGGAAGAAGTTGGAAAGAAGACGGACCCAGGAACGCACCAGTTCATTTCAGCGCTTCACTGCTCGCGCTTTCCTTCCAGTCCAAGCGCGGAGGCCTGGGGTCGCAGGAAGGCTAGAAGCCAGCTCTGACCACCATCTGGGCCGGGACCCGGGGATCGGGGGAGGGCCCGGAGGGCTCGCCTGGGGCGTGCGGGGGTCACGGGTCGAGGACCCATCGGCGCCAAAGCCGCCGGGCAGGCGCACGTCCTTCCCCCGCGGTCGCGGCACCGTTTCAGGATCCCAGCCTCCCAGCCGCCGGGCGGGCTTCGGAGCTCACGGTGACTAGTTATTTCGTCCACGCAGGACAGCTTTTCTTCTTTTTATCCGATAACATTTCAAACCCTAACGGGCAGGTGTGGTGATAACTTATCTACGTGCACATACCCACTACTCCTGTCTGCTCTCAAAAGATGGTTTCCTTTCTCTCTGTATATTGCGCTCCTCAGACACTGGGCCAGTGATTTCTGACTTCTCCCTGACTACTGAATATGTAACAGGACCGGCGTGGCCCTGAGCCCCCGCCCTCGCCCCCGGAGCAGACTCGCCCGCGGACGCGCGTGTGCGCGGAGAGCCCCCGGGGGCCCCGCGCCTGCAGACCGGGCGCTTGTCAGCTTCGCGCACCGGCACCGGTGGAAGGAGCAGCTTCTGCAGTGAATGCGTCTCTCGGTTCAGCGTGCACTTTCTGGTCGCTCGGTAAGCAGGTATGTATGAGAAGTTCTTGATTCTATCTTTAGAGACTTAACTCTTCAAACAACTCTCATCCATAAAGTAGAACTTAAAATATATATAAAACAGAAAAACAAAGTAAAACTTGGTCAGTTTAGGCAACAATTCCAGATGACCAGCGTGGGAGACAAAGACAGTGAGTGGAGAACATTTTGTCAAATTTTATCCATCTTCTAACTATGAGGGAAAACATTCATTCACCTTTTCTCAGTAATTGTCTAGTCACTTTCTACTCTACTGTAAGTGAATACTGCCCTCTTTTGGCAGAATGTTCGAACTTTTTAAATACGTGGGGTTTTTTTTAATATAAAAAAAGAAAAAACTTGTCTCCATGAACAAGAACGATTTATTTTAAAATAACCTTGAACTATGTTTGACATCATTTGTGTGTCTTTTATTGTCTGTTATCAATAAACCACAAAGCCAGCCTCTTCCTTTCAGGCCGATTGCTATCATTCCAACACTCTTGCTGATGTTTGCAATTTGGAGAACTTGGCCAAGAGCAAGTTTATTACCATTTTCAGCTCAAAATATCATAAATATTACATTGTATTCGTAGAGCATTTTTTTCTGGAAGGAAAGACTAAAAACTTTCTAGTTTAAAAGCCTAAGCTGATGTTTAATGGGAAGAAAAAAAAACCTACTGTTGCCTTCCATAGAACTGCAGGACCCAGGGAGCTTATGAATGACACAGCTGCATCGTGAAAATGCTAAGTCAGCAAGGTAGAGTCTTATTTAGCTGGAGAATTTAGTTAACTAAGTGATGCCAGAAATTCAGGTTTGATCCCTGGGTCAGGAAGATCCCCGGAGGAGAAAATGGCAACCCACTCTGGTATTCTTACTTGGAGAATCCCATGGACAGAGGAGCCTGGTGGGCTACAGTCCATAGGGTCACAAAAGTCGGACACGACTGAGCAACTAAGCAAGTCACATTAACTACAGATTTGGGACAGCAGGGTCACAGGAAGAAGAGAAAAGCCCTTTCCTAAATTAAATGGGGAGTCTTGGCTAGAATCTCCATCCCTATCAAGTTCAGTAATGGTGAACTAAAAATAACCCATCTACCCACCCCCAGCTCCCAGAGAAGGCAAAGAAAACTGCCTATTTCAAAATTTGCTATTCGAAAGGAGGAAGGGAGTTAAGTCTCCCTGAAGATGTAACATGCCCAGATTCGCTTTGCCATGGATGTTCATGCCACTCTCCCTGAGTGGTGTGAAAACCTTAAATCCAGCACTTAAAGAGCAGTGCTCAGAAAGTACAAGAGAAACAGGGCTTATGAAAGCTAGCTGACAGTAGGTTAGCCTTCACGAGAAAAAGCCCACTGTAGAGTTCAGATACTGGAATTAGACACGGAATCAATCCTGAATATTTACTGGAAGGACTGTTGCTGAAGCTCCAATACTTTGGCCACCTGATGCGAAGAGCCGACTCATTGGAAAATATTCTGATGCTGGGAAAGATTGAGGGCAGAGCCTGTGAAGTTAGCGAGAAACACACGTAAAGACATAAGGATACAATGAAGGTTGAAAATAAAAAATCTTTAAAAAGAAACTATCAGTACAAAAATTTACCAAAGACCTGAATAGGAATTTTCAGTTCAGTCACTCAGTCGTGTCCAACTCTTTGTGACCCCATGGACTGCAGCACACCAGGCTTCCCTATCACCAACTCCCGGAGCTTACTCAAACTCATGTCCATTGAGTCGGTGATGCCATCCAACCATCTCACCCTCTGTCATCCCCTTTTCCTCCTGCCTTCAATCTTTTCTAATCAGTTAGTTCTTCACATCAGGTGGCCCAAGTATTGGAACTTCAGCTTCAGAATCAGTCAGTCCTTCCAGTGAATATTCAGGACTGATTTCCTTTAGGATGGACTGGTTGGATCTCCTTGCAGTCCAAGGGACTCTCAAGTCTTCTCCAACACCACAGTTCAAAAGCATCAATTCTTTGGTGCTCAGCTTTCTTTATGGTCCAACTCTCACATCTATACATGATTATTGGAAAAACGATATCTTTGACTAGATGAACCTATGTTGGCAAAGTAATGTCTCCTTTTAAAATACACTGTCTAGCTTTTGTCATAAGCTTTGTCATGGCTTTTCTTCCAAGGAGCAAACATCTTTTAATTTTACGGGAATTTTACCAAAAAGATTTTGGTGAATTCAGATTTTACCAAATTTTAATGGGAATTTTACCAAAAGGAAACCTGAAACCAAGAAGCACTTGAAAAGACGCAAAACCTCTCTAATAAGTGACAAAGCCCAACAGCACTTCAGTGTCAGATGTAGGTGAGGATACGGAATAGCTAGAACATTTAAACACTGCTGGAAGGGACACAAGTCTGCACAATTCTGCACCTTCTGGGAAAGGTGGACATCGTCACGGCCTCTGGGCAGTGGTTCCTGCTCCTGGCTGGGTGCTTGCGGACTCTGGCGCACACAGCCGAAGGCATGCTGAGTGGTCTGGGGGACCACCTGTCCATCAGCAGTAGGATGAACAGGTAACCGAGCTATGACCTAGCATCACTACAGACAACAGGGACCAGGCTCAGAGAGACAATGTGCAATAAAAAGTGACTGCACAGGAATCCATAGGGTACACTCACATCGTTTAGAGATACAAGTGTGTATAAAACCACAGCGGAAAGCCAGATGCCTGCCCTTAAATGTGCATTCAATCAGTCCTTAGACTTCGCATGCACCTTATAAATATCCCTCATCTCTACCCAAATAGTTTTTAAAAATTAACTTCTAAGAATCCCACAGCCTTCAGACGTGGCAGCAGTCAAAAGGCAATGAGATGTCCAGACACAGACACCTCTATGCTGTAATTCAGCATACATCCGCAGGAACTGAGCTTCTTCTCTAAACCTGAAAAGGGAAAAAGAAAATGCAGCCCACTGACAGTGATGCTTACTTATATGCCAAGTGTTTATTTAAAATAATTTTCCAAGTTTTCCTGTAATTTAACAGCTTTTGCTTCACTTTTATCCTCTTAAACAGCTAGAAACCGATGCTTACATTTTCTGTATTTTAACTACAAATGCTATTTTAATAACATCTTTATTAATACTAGAACCAAGATATATCAGCCAACAAGCAGCACAGATTTAAATGACCTTCCTGGTAGTTACAGTGTGGCTGGCAGTTTTGGGACTTTATCAGATGCTGGACACTATTCACGCCATCTCCAACCAGTGGTCTCAGGGAAGTGTTGCTCCCCTCTTCAGGCCTACCTCCTCTCTGCAAAATAAATAAAGCTTATCCTGCTGTAAAACCCCATGAATGCACTGCTCATCACCTTCAATTACTTCATCTTTATTTGCAACCTCTCCACTTATAAAGCATAATTATTCACACTCAAATATAACATGATTCATTAAAAAATAAACACCCAAAATATCCTCAATCATTCTAATATATTTCCATTAATAGATAAAGGGCTTTCACTTAAAATTTCATTTTTAATTTCTACTTCTTCAATAGTAAAGTCGCAACTGTAAAACAAATGCATTTAAAAACACAAAAGATACATTTCAATGACCAAAAATTGGCAATGATTATGAAAATCTATTGTACATTTTGCCAAGGCCAACAGAATGAAAGCTGATATGAAAAAGTCAATCTCCAAATAGATCCTTAACAAAAACTTCCCTCGTGAATAGTAAAATCATTTAAGAAAAGGTTATCTTTACATACGTGGACACTTGTTTCAAAAACAACAAAGCTGGGGTGGGGGTACAAGATAAAACTATGTGGGCACCAGGAACAGGAACTCAAGATTCATCTCCTAAAACACGTTTGTTTCAAAATAAAATGACCATTTCTAATATAACTGTATGAAACAACTGTTTTTCCTTGATAGAAATAAGATGGGCATGCATCAGTAACTACAGCTTAGTAGTCCTCTAAGAAACCCTGTGAAGACACTACCCCCAACCTCCTAGCCCCCAGCTCAGTCGCTGGTATAAAACCAGCAGCTTCCATGAAATCATCTTTGACATTACTAAAGGGATCCTGGGATTACTCATGCTCAGAATACTTGGAACACTTGTTTTTACATGTGTAGAGTTTCGAGAACTGAGGTGTTTTTGGAACCGTCCCTGTGTGAACCTCTGCAGAACATCACAGTCCTTCACCTGCACTGTGACTGCGTTTCCTCAAGCATGTCTGATCAACAGTTCTAACAGGGATGCTGGCGGCAGTAAGTGACACTCTCAAATTCCTCCTTCTAAAAATGTATATAATCCATCAGAACACTAAATAGTAAATAGGCTACACTGTTTACTTTCCTAAGCAAGGAATGACTCTTCAGGCCCTAGTAAGCTAAGAATGGCCTTTACTACCTGTTTTACCACTGACATTCAAATAATGAATAAAGTATGTGATATTAAGCGAAAAATGAAAACCACTATTATTTCACCACAAGAAACAACCACAAAATAAAAACATGGGAAGAAGTTAAATGAGCCCAATGCAGATCCCAAGATTAAACTATGATTCCGGATTTTCAAAGCAAAAGGCATCTACACATCATTTCTGTGAATGCTCCTGACACCACAGAGATGAGTTTCAGACCAGGGCAGGCTGTCCTGCCCTACCTGTCCAGGGCAAGCCTGCAATCAACCAGAATCTCCCTCTGCTAAAGTGCACCTGTGGCCAGCCTGCTCAGGCCTGACTCATCCACGAGCTATCGACAGTCACACAGAACTACGCCTCTCCTGAACCAAATACTCTATACAGTGGATGACAAGGAAAACAGTCCTAAATATACCACTACCTTCTAAAACTTCGGAGTAACACAGCCTCATCATGTTTAAATACTGAAAATGTCAAGGGTCCATACAAACTAAGAGCTGTATTAAGCATGTACGTTTTGCTCTGATATTCACTTGATGAGTTCTTAAAATCTTGATGAGAGAAGCAGACGCTTTCCCCATGTCTTTTGGCAACAGATTCAAAAGCGAGAGTAGCAGTGCTGTTGAATTCCATGAAACGTGGGTTTTTAAAGCTAAATTATTCAGTATCTGCATTGTTATTGCACTCATACATTGCCCGGAGTAGGTCTACAGCAACTTGGCAGTGGGGACTGCAACGCAAGTAGGGGGTCTGCAAAGCGTCTGCCTTCCTTGCTAGACAGAGTTCCCAGGCAGGAACTGTACATGACTGCAGTTCAAATCCAATCACATGCGCTTCATGATTGTGTCTCCCTGAGGGAAGTTAAGTCAAGCCCTCACCACTAACTAGTTCTGTCAGGAACCAAACGGGGATCTGCAGACCCAGTCTTGACTACGGCTGAGTTCCACTCCTGAAGCTGCTCTGAGTTAAAACAGCAATTTTTCCGATTTTAAAGAAAAATATATTTTATAAAAGGGATTCTTTTTAATCACTGAATACATCGTTTTTATTACTAAGACAGAAACAAGTTATACCTTTTTCCACTATAAATTCACTCTGATGAAAGAAAGAATTCTCTTTTAACTCCTAACAAATGCTACATTTTCAAGACGCAAGGAATTATCAGTAGGCATCCTTTCTTCTTGATCTAAGCTACTTCTCCCTGAAGTATGTCAAGTAGGCTTTTAGAGACTCTGGCAGGGGCAGCTTCATGATCTTCTCCCGCAGCAGGTTTTGGGGTGGCTCCTCCGGCTTCAAGGCTTCGCCCGGCTCCTTCTCCTCCTCCTCTTTGTCTTCCTCCATCTTCTCGTCCTCCTCACTGTCAAGAGGCTGGGGGATGAGTTGGTTGCCCACAAAGACGTAAGTGTTAATCCTCTGCTTGACCCGCTTCCTCTTCCTTTTGGGCGGAGCCCTCTGAGGAATCCCCTTGGCCTGCATCTCATCGTTTATGAAATTCCTAAGTGTGCGTCGGATGTAAATACGAGCCAAGTCCTGCAGGTTCCTGACAGCACAGGGGGCTAAAAACACACGGAAAACATAAAAAGTGAAACATTACATACTGTTCACTTCTCAGTGAACATCAGAAGACAGAGACATGTAAAAACTTTGACTTTCATCAGATAAAGACTCGGGGAAGAGCACTGACTATGTGCAGATCACTCCAGCACCAAGGCCAGCAGACGGGGTGGCAAAGGGGTCGTGGACACAGACAGCCCAGGTATGTGCATAAACCCTCTTGGGAAGGACAGGTAACTAACTCACAGCAAGTGGAGCACAGAGAACTGAATAGTCAGGGGACTGAGGGGCAGGGGCAGGGCTGGCAACAGAAATGGGGGTGTCATCAGCCAACCATAACCTGCTGTCAGCCCCATGACCTGCTAAGACCAGGGGGCAGACAGGGGAGGCGAACATGGAGGGGTCGCTGCAGGAGGTGGGGTGGAGAATCACCCAGGAAAGAGCTTCTGAAGTTACAAAGATGCCAAGAAATACCTCTGTCTTCTTGGTGGCTCTGCTCCCGACTCCCCTGCACTCAGGGTGCTCTTTCGACACCTGCACTGTCTGCCTCTCCTGCCAACACTGCCTGCTGTCCCAGGGACCCACCACACCGATGCCCTGTCACAGCAGCCCAAGTTCAGAAGAACCCAAGGGGCCCAGAGTGGAAAAGGACTCAGACCTGCTTCAGCCACTTCTAACACTCCCAAGTCCTAAAAGAGCTTCCACACAAGCTTCATTTAAATGTTCTTCTGATAATACAGAAACTTTCAGACAATTCTCAGCCCTAATTATTCAAAAATAGTGTTTTCTGTACTTTTAGCCTCTTGGTTCCTAGTCATGAGAAGATCCAGTGGACCAGACAATACTAGTCTTGACTGCTATTGAATTGTACTGTGAACTGAAGCTCTCAGGCCACAACTACAGGGAAGGTTCTCTCTAACACAACCACATGTCAGCTCTGTTTATCTCCCACAAGGTTACTTACGGAGGCCCACAGAGTCTGGCTTGCCATTGTCGTTCTTACTCGGCTGCACAAGTGGAGCAAATGACACAGCCAGGATGTTTTTACTTTCCCAAGTGTTCTGTCCAGTTCGCATAATTTGTGTTAACTATTTAGAGGGTGAAAAAAAAAAAACAGAATGGCTCAATCAGGGAAGTGTGACCACCTTACACTCACAAGTTTGTTTTAACAGAAAAATAGCAGAGATTACTCTATAATCACTTGTATTTGAATGCACCCAATTACCTTCATTTAAATATTTACCATAAACTAATACAGGAGGAATCGCAAGTACTGGTTTCACAACATATTCCATGTACACAAATGGCTTTGCAGGTTATATTAACATGGGGGTCTGATGTCATCAAGGGGTATTATTCTAACACATACCTGCCACTGACTCCCAAAACACACGTCTCACACAGTTGTGTAGTTAAAGTGTTATATCAGTAAAAACACATTTTGATTACTGAACCAATGAATCAACTTCACAATCTTCCAGGGTGGTAATAAAATACAGATTCTAATCCCAACTTCATATTTCATGAATAAATGTAATTAGGCACAAAGGGATTAGAGCTTTCCCACTCAGCAAACACCCATCAGCACTACATGGCTTGATCAGGACAAATCAGTATCATCAATTTATATTATAAAAGTCAACCCATTATTATATTTTACATTAGCATAATATATATATGAGAAATATTCAGTAAAATACCAATGGGAAACCATATTTTAGATCTTTAAAAATATATCTTTAAAGGAAAACAGGAAGAAGATGATTAATCTGGGAGTCTCAACTCTGGAAGCATTCAAGTTAATGTTTTTCCAAGAACATATGTTAATGAATGCTTTATATTCTCTCTTTTTAATAACTGACAAACACAGTGTGATGAAGTCCTCCGACCTGCAATTCACATGCTGTGAAAGTAGACAACTCTCAGTGATGCCAAGATGACCACACTAGGTCCCAATCATCTGGGACAGTCCAGCTCCCACTTACAAACCACAGGGTGTTGTAAACATCTCAGACTTAGGTTAGTATGAACATAAAAGAAATTTTTTGAAATGTATATTCATAAATTTTTAAAGTGAAAGATCCACCCATTTTCTGAATAGATTATTATTTCACACGTTTACTATACCTAATAATTCCAAATCAAAGGCAGGCAAGTAGGTGAAAAATAGTTTCAAATGAGTCTATGTAGTACGAAAAGAAGATCTAAAAATTTTCTGGTTTCTGAAATGGAGTTAAGTAGTTACAACCAATCCCTCAGCTAAAAGAGGCCACCACATTCCACAGTGAGGACACGGGTGGGTCGGGGGTGTGTGGGGAGGGGCAGCGTGGCCAGCAACACACACGGGCAGAGCTCAGCTTGGCTCTTCTTTCCCTAGGTAAGGGGCCTTTTCCACACCTGCTCTGGTTAAGAGCTGTGAGTCCATTTCAGTGCTTTCCCATACAGATACCGGTGTGGCAAGTACTTCTTCCCTAACAATCACAGTGCGCCTTTCGCTGGCGCATCAGCCCCCATCCTGCACTGAGCGTGTCTCCCGCGCCATCGAGCAGGACGGTGGTCGCTACCTGGTCCTCTATGGGCATGACCAGAATGCCCCCGACTTTCAGCAGAATCTTCATGTAGTTCTCATGGTCCTTCTGGACCCCAGCTCCACAGTAGATTCGATCATACTGGTGACTGTCTGATGCTATCTGCAGGCAATTACCCACCACAAATGCAGGCTCACAGAACTCAAACCTGTGTGGAGAAATAAGAAGTATTTTAATTCATTTAAACAAAAGATGAGACCTAAAAAATTAACATAATCCGACTCTTTGAAAGTGAAGTTTTACCAAAATTAATTATAAGGATAAAATATAATAAAATTTGAATTTGAATTATGTATATTTATTAAATCTAACAGTGATCAAATATATTGTTTCATTATCAATGACACAGTGTACATTTTTCCAAAACATCAACCTATTTTTTCCCCCACACGGAAACCTTACTTAAGGCTCAGAAGGTGAGTCACAACACTCTTGTGACTGACAAACTGAAACAGTCTCTAACATACATAGTTAAAACCCCAATGCACTAATAAAACATGTACAGTAATTTTAAGAAATCAATTCATGAAATACCCTCTCAATTTTAAGTTGATTGAAATTAATATGACCACACAGCAAAGTCAGGTTATCATTTGAGGACAAAATAATTTGCATTAAAAGGCTCAGCATGCAGTGAACAATGTCTCTGAAATCATTTTTATTTTGTAAAATGTATCCTGCCCTTTGGTAATTAACAGACTTATTACCAGGGATTCCCTGGTGGCTCAGAGGGTAAAGAATCCGCCTGCAATGCAGGAGACCTGGCTTCCATCCCTGGGTTGGGACGATCTCCTGGAGGAGGGCATGGCAACCCACTCCAATATCCCTCCCTGGAGAATCCCATGGACAGAGGAGCCTGGCGGGCTGCAGTCCATGGGGTCGCGAAGAGTCGGACATGACTGAGCGACCAAGCACAGCACAGACTTTTTACACAATATGTTTCCATTAAATTCACTAAATATACCGACACCCCGTGGTCACTGATATTTAAAGAAGTTTCCCAGGATGATGCCCAGTCCTCGCTTCCTCTTCCAGGGTGGGGAGTGGGAAACAGTGCAGAGCCTGCCCTCTCCTCTCGACACCCACAGGGCAGGTGGTCCTAACCCTGGCTCCTTCTGCTATGCCTGCCCAGTGCCCACACTTTCTGGGCGTCCGCCACCCCCACCACCACCCTGTGCCCAGCTGCTCAAGACAGGTTCCCACCTCTCAGGGGCCACACAGGGCCCTTCTTGGCTCTGCCCCCATCCCAGAGACACTGCTGTAGCCATGGGTAGAATTACAGGCTTCCCGTCATTTAGAGGAAATACTACAAGGTCTGTGCTATTCCTGTGACTGCACGGCCCCTCCCTCTCTGCTGCTTAAACGCCCAGCATCCCTTCAAGACACAGTTCAAATGCAGCTACACTACACAAAGCACTCTTACCCAGCTCTTCAGGAAGGTCTCAGTCTTTCTACTTGCATAACACTCACGAAAGTATACACTTACATATGTAAGAGACAGCATTTAATTTCTCTCTTATACTCAAGACTATTGGACAACCTAGGATTGTCTAAAATACAGCCAAAACAATCCCTGGGCCTTTAAATAACTAGATATTGTGGATCACATGGTTTAATCATCTCAAAGTTACAGTAATCATTCTTTGAAAAGAAAAAAGCCTAGTATATTTTCAACCTAAAAACCCTCATTATTATAAAAATTCATTTTAAATAATTTTACAATAATTTAAGCCACTCTTAAAATTTTCTAGATGAACGTGAGCAAGGAATTTAAGTAAAATTATTTTGTATTATTAAACCTCTTTTATCATTTAGCCTGTTAAATCAACTTAAAATATGCTTATAGTTTAAAAGCTTCCTACAGCTTACAGAACTATTATCTACAAAAACACCATTACAAGTAAACAATTTAGAGTTAAAACTGCTTCTGAAATTAGTGATATTTTTATACACTCTCATCCCAGCAAAATGAACTAGAAAGAAGTGAGTGCCTGATTCTAAAATCAAATGTGACTCTGGTCAAGTGGCCTGACACTAGCAATTAGCACAATTCACTCCAAACACTATTTGTGAAGCCCCAGTTGTGTGTAAAGACTGGATATACACTGGGAGGCACTCATGCCTAATGCAGTGAAAGAGACAACAATCTCACCAATTAAAGATGAACTTATGAGGATGATAAATGCTATAAAGGAACACCACTCCATAAGTATGGCTGAGGATGCAAGGGAACTGACAGGCCTGGGGAGCCAGAGTAAGGCTCACCAAGAACAGTGAGCTGGGATCTGAAAGGTGAGACAGGGCAATCAATCCCACTAGCCACCAGCCTTGTGCAGACAGGAGCCCTGAAATGTGGCTGGTGGAAAATGAGAGGCACAGAAAGGATAAAAATCATATGAGATCTCAATATCTCAAATATTTAGCATGTAAAATATCTCAAGATCTCGTTTAAATACATGTGTGTGTGTGTGTGTGTGTGTGTGTGTGTGTGTGTCTGTATTTCAACAGCCACATAAACTGAAAGCACTAAGCAACCGCCCTTCTACTTTATCAACTGTGAATAGGAGCTTCAAATACTTTCCTGAGCACAATCTTTCCTCTGGGACATTCTCCTGCTTTCCCTGATTATCTCTCTGAACACGTCTTCTGAACTTTAATTATATCTCCGTCACCTTTTACAGTCCTCAAGAAATATTTCTTAAGTGTAAAACCTAAGAAATGTAATTGACTTGTCATCTTTTCCACCTACCAACTTTGAACATGAACTCAAACAAGAATCTCAGGACTAGAGATTTGTCCAGAAACAGTTACAGAAAAAAATATGTGCCTGTGGCACCCTCTAAATCAACATGATGGTTCTTGCTTTACTAAATTGGAAACTATAAATAGCTGTAGTTTCATGTTAGAAAACACATGATTTTTCCCACAAAGTACCAAAAAAAGTAAAACTTAAAACAGTAAAAAAGCCAAAACAAAACCGTGCCTTTAATAAACCAACTGTCGCCTAACTTAAAAGTGCTTTTTAGTGGCCTCTCTGAAGATCTTAAATAAGCCACCCTTGTTTATTCTAGGAAACAAAGGCTTTTCCCCCACAAGGCAGATCTGAGCCAAGTATACTAACTTATATTCCATTTAGGAAGTGTAACAAAGAATCATTACAGAGAAAAGTTATACCTTTACATTTACAAATGATTTCTACTAATGCAAATGGAACATACACTTCTAACATGTATACGGGGTCTTCGAAAGTGTGAAGACCCTTTCATTTAGTATACCAAATTTATTTCCTTTACCAGCACACTTGAATTTGAAAGTTTACCTGAACTGAGGCAACCTTCCAAAAGGAGCAGCAGGACTAGATTACTTCTAGATATATAACAGTAAAGTCTCAAGGACATAACCAGGGAGAAAGGTGTGACAGTTTAAAATATAAACTAAAACACAACGACTTAATAGTTACAAGAAACAGCCTAGCAGAGACAGCGTTTCCTCTGGGGACTGTTTATTACATCCACAGCTGTGGCTTCACCTTCTCCACCAGTAACACCCAAGTCCTTCCTGATAGTAAAGGAAACAAGACAACTCTCAAACTGCTTATACTTACAACCTTATTTTCTAATACATACATGGGTTAAACATGATCCTTCCTAAAAGGACTTGGAGATGAATGTTAGCATTTCTGACTAGGTAGAGATGGGGATCTTACTTAGACGCTTTATATTCTGACATTGAAATCATGGCTTGTTTTTATAACAGAATTTCATGTAAATAAATTCATACAAATTCTACTGCTAACAATATTTTTCCAAAAGTCTATGATTAGAATTCTTCAGGCAAATGTTTACGGATGTGCTCATATATGTATAAAGAACAACTGACTGATGTGAGGCAAGAATGACAGCTACCAGGTGGTCAGAGTAAATTACAACTGCTGTTAGGGTTTCCAGCATAAAGAGGAAAATAAAAGTTTCTTCCTTTTAGCTTTAACTAGATTCTGAAAGCTGCACCTTCTCTAAGTCTCCACAAACCTCTGTAGGCAAAGGACATATTTTATACCATAAACACAATTCTGTATAAGCCAGAAGTCTGCATTAATGAACCAACCAGAGGTTTTCACTATTTGAGATTTGCACATAAAATCTGGGTTTGAAAACAGTGAAAGAGAAAATCTAAATTCCACTTTTCACATCAACTATAAATAAATGGAACCCAAGAAAAGAAAAGAAAACAACAAAAAATTTTTTTAAATGGCAAGTGGCCTACGAAAAGGATATTTTCTATGGTTCTAATTTTAATCCTAAAAGTACTGATCTTATGTTCTCTCCTAGTTTTCATACTTTATTTAGGGCAGCTCATTAAAATTTTTTGTCTGTTAGTAACATGAAAAGTAGCAATCATTTTTATTCTTTGAAGAAATTTTCCAAAACAAAATTTCCCCGGTACAGATGTCTTACACTCCTGAATTCCACCAAGTTATACTTCCTAACTATGTAAATTATCTGTATACAAAAATAAGTAGTTCTGAACTGTAATAACTACAAATTCAATCACTTTAGACTTATAATCATTTATTGATTTAAACCTGAAAACCTAATGGCTTTTTAGACTTACATAGAAAGGGGAGAGTATCTGACATACCCTTACTAAAACAAAACATACAAACAGTATTTGTGGGAAAACAGAGCACAGGTATCTTGGTTTACAAAATGAGCGCTTGGCCAAAAGGGCACCGACTCCATCACTTACCTCGGCAGGGGTCTCCTTTACAGGTGCACGCTGGGTTATCTTCATCTCCAGATGCACAGACGTTCCATTCACAGCAGGGACCTTGCCAACGTGCCCACATAATTCTCTGATAAGCTGCTAGGAGATCAGGGTGACCTAGCCTTGCCCTGCAGCTTCCCTCTTAGACGGGTATTCTAGGTCTAGGAGCTGACTGAGAGTAGAAAAAACAACATTCCCCTTCAATACACTGTTGAAATCGGGGCTGAAAATTTGCACACCTAGATTATCACGTGCCACAGGATGCTGTCATCAACATTTTAGACTATTGTTCCAGCACGGACACAGGAAAGACTCCTATAGTGTTCTCATACCTCACCCAAAACCACCTGCCAAATGAATCACAGATACTTCTTTTTCTTAAAACACTTTGTCAGAATGTGCATTTTGAACTGTGACAGCTATGACAACTTCATTAAAACAAGACAAACTTCACAACCTTCCACTGGGAAGAAAACCTAGGAAAATAATCATCTCTTCTTTTCCAAATACAGTTATACCATTCAAAAACTCTTATAACCAAGAATTAAGCTATTGAATTTTACAAAATTTAAAAAACAAAGACTTTACCTTTATAAGAGGTTTCCCTTCCAACTGCACCAAACTCACCTCAGAATAATTTAAACATTATTCAAAGTGTTAAGAGTAAATACACAGATTTTTCACTGAACAGAGCTTTAGGAAATGCCATAGGACCAAAAACAATCTCTAAACATTTTATAGGAAGTGTGACCAGTACATGATATGAAAGTGAGCCCTCATATTTCAACAATAATTTCTTATAAAATAACTTGGGCTACAAACTTTTATTTCTGTCAGTGTTTTATTCTTGGAATAATTTCTTCTTTTCCCAATAATGTGTCAGAAGCCATCAAACCTTCCTTCATACCATTTCTAACTGATGTTAAAATACATAACTGATAGCTTAGAGGACTATTTTTAAGCCTTTCTCTGTCCCACCATTTGAATGTCTGTCATGTTTAAAAACTGTGTTTAAAACCTTTATCTCTCATAAAACTACCATCTGAACATGACTGATATACCCAAACGTTCAACTATCGTAGAAAGAGTTCAAAATCATGTTGACTGTGTATCTAACAGTAAAATTTCTTCAAGCATGCCACAATTCTCTTCAAGATGGAGTGGGACTGCTCCAGTGGGAAAGGGGCTAGAGCACAGTGTCAGTTCATTTCCTCCAATCCAATATCAATCATGTGGAAAAGGAGCCTATAATCAAGAATAAAATTAGGGTACTACACCCAGCCATGCATCCATTAAGTCTTCTAAAATGCAAGTGACTACACTACCCCTGAATTTTATTTAGAATTTATACCTTGACTACACCCGAAGAAGGCACGGCCTCTCCAGCTCATCTCTGACCCCCAGACATCCACCCTAGAGACAAGTCTCATTAATGAACAGGGCAGGTGGCTCTGTGATAAAAAGGTTATCATGCATTAACCAGGCTAAGAGCACTCCAGAAATTCTTATCTAGAAAAAAAATAAATGATGGAAATAAAGGTGCTGCTTCAACCTGTTATCTGGGGCTAAGCTGCTAGACTGTAACTCATTGGCAATCTTACTGCTGGGAAGAACATTAGAATGTATCAGTTTTTACTGATACATTTATAGCTAACTCAGAACTAACCAACAAGACAAGCCTGGCTGAAGTTATGGCCTGTCTGATCCTGTCCTCCCATCTAGGAAGCATGCACACCAACACTGCCTCTAGGACTGTGGGTACAGCTCAGAACGGTGCAGACGACACACATTAGCTGCTATCATTTTCATCATTTCATTACTGTCTTCAGTACTCACATTGTGACTCATTTATACAGCAAACTACAGGAAACAATGGTCCTCCATGCAAACAGAATGAAAATCTTCAATAAAGCAGACAACGCTGCACTCATGTGGCTTCTGTCAGGACAGTATTTCCAAAACAAGGTACAGCGTCCTTGGAGGGGAGAGGAGACAGGACCTACTGTCTCAGAGGAAACAGCTCACCCCAAAGCATGCCCTCCAAGGAGTCAGGTCAGCTGCATGCACATGTACACATATTACACAAACACACATATAGTTGTGAATAAATGCTATGCCAATTATCAACTCACAAAGCACTTACAGGGTATAATCCAGGCTCCTTTTATCTGACCTCCTCTTCCAAGTAAACACAGCTGGAGAGACTGTTTCGCTTATGGTACATGCACAAAAGTGATTCAGATGATCTGGCCTTCCTCCATGAAAGCCAGATACCCAAGGGACTTTAAACCTGGGGCTGGAAGACTTGTTTACAACAGAACGGGCTAAAGTAAGGATGTCCTGGAGAACACGTGAAGAGCAGAACAGGTCCGCACGCTGCGGCCAACAGGCTGCATGCAGCCTGCACTTGCTCTGGCAATGAAGTGGACAGAACCCCCCGCCCACACCTGCTCCGAGCGTCTGAGGAAGGCTGTGTCCTGCCACAAAGACCACCTAGCCCAAGAAGCCAGAAATATTTACTATCTGCTCCTCAAACGCTTGCCAGTGTTTTAGAGAACCTGTGAAATCAAGCGTCAGTTCATAAGGGAAGGTCAGTGAGTCTGGCAACACCGGAGGCAGAGCACAGGCAGAAACCACACTGGAGAACCTGCCTCCTCTCTTGCCTTGGAGCACAGTAAACTCACAGTAGCCTCACCAAATCTTCGCATTTGCTGATACAGAACTAAGACACAGAAACAAAGTTTACAAGTATTAACACTGTATTAAGGATATTTTTTTCTGAAAGAAGAAAGAGTACCTTTAAGACTCAGGAACCAAGGCTCCTTTATAAAGCATACACAAAAACATACACCTGCATCTTTTTTTAAATCTATATCTTACATTAAACATTCTAATGTTGAGCAGTTTATTGACTCTATTCTCGCCTACTATATTCGGGAGTTTATTATGATCTCCAATAGATACACATAAGAAAACTTCAAAGATAAAGTTTAAATCATAAGTGACATAATACTTTTGCAAAAGGAACTGGTAAGATCCAAACCAAGAGGATAAATAAGACTGGATAAATATTAGGTTTTAGCTTTCTATTGTCTTCCTGTTACACACAATCAAGGTGGCCTGGTCCTAAGTACTAAGGGATACATAAATAGCAATTTTGTTTCCTGAGTTACTTTATATTTTATTAATTAAAACAAGTATTTTGATGACCTATAAACAACTAAACATATAGTAAAACTGCTTAGGAATAGAATTTTTAAAGTCACTTTGCATGGCAAGTTTTTCAAATTTAAAAACTGAAAGTAAATAGAAATATTCTCCACAAACACCAAGAAAAATCACAAAGAAATCATCAAAACATAAAGACAGGAAGAAAACTGCTACATCTTTATCATTTCTATCACCAAAATCAAATGATAAATGACCCCAAAAGGAGTCCATTAAATGACCCATCAGCTCTGCCTACTTAACTTCCAACCAAGTCATGACTTCATGCAAAACGAAGCATTTGCCAGTACCTGCTAGCTTTGTAAGCAAGATACCTTTATAATCTGAAGTACACAACTACTATTTCAGAAGCTACCTGAAAACCAAAATAGGTAACATTTCCAGGACTGTTTTTTTAAGAATAGTCTGTTAACAGAAGAATCTGTTTTAAAAATAGGTTGTAACATTTCAGAAACAACCATATTATAAAGCCTGATTATTTTAACTAGAATAATAAGACCATTAAAAATTATGAAGAAACATTTAGATCAGTCATATCACTGTATTTGAGATGATTCACCATTTTAAGAATAACAAACCTGTATAACACAGTCTAACAACAACACTCAAGAAATACAAGCAAAGGACATTTGGTATCTCACGATTACATGAAAACAATTTTAGACAATTTTTTTAAACTTGAGACACTTAAATACATATAGCCTTCAAACTTAACAGTGTTCTAGATTATTCAATATTTAAATTACATCGACACAGAAAGCAAGTGCTCTGGGATAACCCAGAGGGATAGGTGGGGAGGAAAGAGAGAGGGAGATTCAGGATTGGGGGGCCATGTGTATACCTGTGGCCAATTCATGATGATGTATGGCAAAAACCATCGGGATATTATAAAGTAATTACTCTCCAATTGAAATAAACTAATTTAAAACAAAAGAAAGACTTTAAGAATGACATATTTTACTGTTTGCCAGGACCATGCCCTTGTCAGCAAGACTTGTCTCCATAGATACTATAGAGGTGCTTCCATGATTCAAAGTTCTTCCTTGAGCTTGTTCTGCCTGATTAATGACCCAAAAGGGAATTATCTGTGCCTTTATGTGTTAATACCTGAAATGTATTATTATTTAATATATTAAGATAAACCTTAAACATATGCTTTTACTAATATTCCTTTCATATTTTCTAAGTTTAATTGTATTCAAATGGTCTTATGTGTATAATTAAGTTTCAACATCAAAACACTTACAATAGAAATTCAATAAATTCCACAAAATTCCACAGTTCTAATAAACAATATAAAAATATCCATGCCCACATTTTAAGCACTTACCATACCACTAATTATAAGATAGACAGAAATGATGAAGACACAAAGGGTACTACAACTGAATCTCAATTTCTTACAAAATAACTTGGACTCAAATCTATTTTATTTCTGCCAAACAGTATGTTTTTCTTGGAAATGGAAACAGAATATGAACCAACATGGTAAGCACTTGAAAAATGATTCAAAAATGTGAATTAAAGGTTAACTATTTATTAAGACAGAATAAAATAAAAGGAGTGTTCAGCAAACTGGTGCAGAAGAGTCCAGTGACCTGCTCAATGGACTGATTACGGAACAAACCCAAGGCCCAGCATGTGCAGTCTCCTGGCTCGCCGGTCTCAGGTCTGGACACCCCTCCCACACACTCCAGCCCCTGTGCTGTACTGAGCACTGAAGCTGCAGCACAGGCTTCTGTTCCTCAGCCCACCAAGTGCCACTGCCAGGGGGTAGGAGTCAGAGGAGGGAGGCGAATGGGGGAGACATGCCAAGAGATGCCTGAACTCAGAAGACAACCTTCGGCTCAGATCCCTGCCCACTCGTAGATCTCTCACCTCTACGGCCACAGCCGTGGCCAGATCAGAGCCAAGTGAGGGAGGCTCACACCCAACAAGCTGGGCTGGAACTCTAGACCGGAACTCTGGACCAAAGCTCTGTCATATAAAGGGACTAAGTTCTAAGCTCAATTCTCATCCTTTGTTAGCCTTTCTCTCTTTGAAAATATGACTAGCTGAGAGAGAAATGCCATCTAAATTTTTCAGTTTCACAGTACTATCCACATTACTATCACTGCTTGCTGAATAGTTAGGGACATGGCACACCAAACAGACTTCCCTGCAAGGACCAATGCCTGTGCAGTATTTTTCCTAAGGGAAAGTAGTTCAGAACAATGGTTTCATAAACAGATTTCTCAAAACACAGCTCTCACAGGATATAGTGACATATTTCTATGATAATTTCAGTTAGCTATATTAAGTAACTTTATGTTTTTAAGAAAAAGTCCTCCATATGCCTTAAGAGGTATCACTCGTATTTAATTACTATCCCCAAAGGTATAAACACAGTTGCCAAAGATTCTATGGCCAGGAACACCTTTTCTATCTTCAGAAAAGGTATCTGTGTGATGTTTAATGAATGGAACAATACCCTACTAATACAGTGACAATAGCATATAATTAAAACATAAAAGTTATTTACTTGTAATCTACTATATGTTTACACAGAGTAAGAATTAGAACATAGTTTTCTAACTTACTTTCCTTTTGCATTTTATAGTGTGTTGATTTTTGCTGCACTCAATCAAGCCAGGATCAATCAACTAACAGTAGTGAGGAACACACGTCACTCATATCTACTTATCAAGTGCTTTCAAAGCAAAATCATAGATATGAATACTTACTTATCAAAGCTATCACTATTTTTGATGAAGCTCTCCAGTTTTTCCTTGGCATATTCCACCACATCTGAATGAAGTTCAATCCCATGATTTATTCCAAAAGGACCTGCAATTGTAGCAGCAGCATTTATAAACAATATTAAGAATGCCTTTACAGAGCTCTTTTAATTTCTGTTCATTTATCTATCACGGGAGCATTTAAAGAGAACTCAAAATGTATCCGCTAGCCACAGATTTATAAAGCTATATGGAAATCTATTTACATTGCTTTAAAAAAGTAAGTCATAAAGAGTTCTCTCAGGATTGTAGTTTATCTGTCAGGACAATACTGCCAAAGAAATAATCACATTTCTATATGAAGTTTAAGTCATTTGCCGTTGTTTTCCATTTTGCCATCAAATTTTACCATTATTTATCACTTGTTAAAAAGCTTTGTTAACTCTCAAATGTCTCAATCCATGGGCTGACACAGGTGTGCACCCCATTGCCCAGTGAGTACTAAATTCTTGCAGGGCTGAGACCACACCCTGTCCCTGGAGCTCCCAGTGTCCAGAGGAGCGTGGTCACTGGGCGAAGCTGGTTGACGCTCCTGTTCCAGTGCACTTCTCACTTCTTACTTGGTATTTCTTCCTGCACACAGCCAAGGATGGGTGACCATCCAGGAGTGAGGAGCAGGGGGCAGTCCCGGGACGGCTCCTTCCCCAACCCTGGTCCTGGCCGAGAACATGACCACCTAGATTCCTATTTCCTAAGGCGACTGTGCCTCCTGCCTGCCCTGTGACCCCCTGACAGTGACACTCTATCTCACCTAGTCACCTTGCTCCTCCCAGACTTCTGACACTGAGCCAATCGGGTTTGTCACTCTACATTTTTTTTCCCCAAATTTTAGTTATATTTTTATCTTACTTTGTAACTGGTCTCCCAGAAAAAAGTGTGTTGTGGGGGGAGGTTGGCGCATGGGTGTTATTTTTTGGTTATCTGGTACATATCTTTGGAACTACCTGAATGTGCCCCTACTGAATGCTATTAAAAACACAACATATATGGGAGTGCTACGGACCTCGAAGAACTTTAAAATAACCAAGAAATCACATTTACATTCAAATAAACATTTTTGAATGTACAGGAAGGGTATGAAAATAACAGCTTATAATCTTGGAATTACCTAATGACAAAAATTAAACCAAAATGTTCGGAACCATCTTCAAGTTGAAAGCAGATAAACCTACTGTATTTCTATTAATTTGCTTTAAAAAAAAAAAGCTGATGCTACTTAAAAAATGTATTTAGATGAACAGTCTAAGTAAAAAGGTACTTGATCCATCATACCACATAAGAGCATTAAATTCCTTTGCAATGCTTTTATACTTTTTTAAAGTTATTCTGATCAATGTAATCTTAAATGATTCACTTCTCGGTTTTTGTTTCATCAAACCATTAGCCTTTATCTGCAAATTAGAGCATCCATTCAGTATTATTTAAGATCTCTTATAATTCCTTAGTATTAATAAAGACAAATAGACAAAAATTAGAATTTTCTTTTTTTCAAAAAATAAATGAAAATGGCAAAAAAAATTTAAAACAGAGAAGTACATACAGTGACGTCACTTTTTAATTTAGTATTCAATCTTGAGTAGTGTGAAAACTTGGACTTCATTAAGGAAACATAAAAGGCTAAGAAACCCTGAACAAAGTTTTGTTTTGTTGTTCGGTCACTCAGTCGTGTCCGACTCTTTGCGACCCATAGACTATAGCCCACCAGGCTTCCGTGTCCTTCACCATCTCCCAGAGTTTGCTCAAATTCATGTCCATTGAGACAATGATGAATAATGATAATGAATAAAGTTTTCCTCATTTAAAAACCTCAAATTACACAATTACTTAATATTATAAACATAGTAAGGAAAATATTGCTCTAGGAAATCTAATTTTTCTTTTACCCTTTTAAAATAATCCACTGAATGTAAAACATTGAGACTTTTCTATTTTCATTAACTATTAAGAATCTAGTTGTATGGATGAGAGATCACTAAAAGGTCAATATTTCTGGGGTTGAAGTTTCCAATAGAACTGAATGAATAAGCACTGTAAGAAAGGTGTCAAGTAAAGAATGTAGAAATCTAGGCTGCTATTCAGTATTTCAAACTGCTTTACTAGCAGAGGGAATCAACCTGAGTGCTCTGGATCAAAAGGGACTACATACGCTGTCACTTAAAACAGCTCTGGTCTCATTTTCCTCTTCTTGTTTTCTGCTCATATAATATCTAAGAGCAAAGTGGCAACTTTTAGAAATAAGGCTTAAAGTTTGCTAAGAAAATTTAAGACTTTTTCACATCACCTTGACACAAAATAAAGACAACTTCATTAACATACAATGGATTTGACAGATAAATGTACATACTATCATTAATTGATACAAACACCACTGATGATTTAATGGATGGACTTAATTTTAAAATAACATGGAGGTATATCTTTATTATCACTAATAAATTAAACAGTAATTAATATACTGAAAAGAATGCACTAATAGAAGGCAGAACTTATATGGCAATGTCACCAACATCTCATTTATTTAGAATGTGATATACAAGTAGAACACATGGAGGATATGATAGAAGTGTATGTAATGCTTTTTATTACAGTTCATTTGACACCTGTATTAAACAGAACAGAAAAATAGAACACAGAAAACTGAAAAATATGCAGCTGCTTCCAAAGAAGGGGACAAAGAGGTCTGGGTGGGAAGAGGCATTTCCACCATTACACCCTGTTGTCTGAAGTGTGTCAGCACAGGCATGCACAACTTTTTCAACCAAAAAGTGATGTGCTACTCAGAGATTTTTTTTTTAAGTACATGATTTTCAAAGAAATGGATAAATAATACAAAATAATTCTAACAGAAAGGTATAAGCTGTCACTGGAGAAAATGAAAAAGGCATGCAAAAGCAAAGCCTAAGACTTCCTAACATCACCTAACAGATATAGCAAGAATCTGACTGCACTGAGCAGATTCCAACGTTATTCTGTATGTGCCAATGGGAAGAGATCTTTCTAGAAACAAGAGAAGTTTAATTTCTGTTATACAATTTTTTTTAACTTTAAAAACCTTGTCATACAGAATTGTAAAGTAAAATAAAAAATAAATAAATAAATAAAAATTAAAAAAAACAAAAACCTTGTCATACAATTAAAAAAAAAA